>NC_091479.1:13965637-14277304 GCF_036971445.1 Narcine bancroftii | reverse complement strand
TGTGTTGTCCATAAGTAGGAGGTGGCGGTAAATGTACAGATTATTGTCATGTGGATAAGTGGGAGATGGAGGTCAATGTACAGATTATTGTCATGTCCATAAGTAGGAGGTGGGGGTCAATGTACAGATTATTGTCATATGCATAAGTAGGATGTGGAGGTTAATGTACTATATTATTGTCATGACCATAAGTAGGATGTGGAGAACAATGTACAGATTATTATCATGTCCATAAGTACGAGAGGGATGTTAAGGTACAGATTATTGTCATGTCCATAAGTAGGAGGTGGAGGTCAATGTACAGATTATTGTCATGTCTAAAATTAGGACATGTACGTCAAATTACAAATTATTGTCATGTCCAAAAGAAGGAGGTGGAGGTCAATGTATAGATTATTATCATGTGCATAAGTGGGAGATGGAGGTCAATGTACAGATTATTGTCATGTCCATAAGTAGGAGGTGGAGGTCAATGTACAGATTATTGTCATGTCCATAAGTAGGAGGTGGTGGTCAATGTACATATTATTGTGATGTCCATGAATAGGAGGTGTAGGTCAATATACAGATCATTGTCATGTCCATAAGTAGGAGTTGGAGGTCAATGTACAAGATTATTGTCATGTCCATAAGTAGGAGGTGGAGGTCAATGTTCAGATTATTCTCATGTCTATAAGTAGGACATGTACGTCAAATTACAGATTATTGTCATGTCCAAAAGTACGAGGTGGAGGTCAGTGTTTAGATTATTGTCATGTGCATAAGTGGGAGGTGGAGGTCATTGTACAGATTATTGTCATATGCATAAGTAGGAGGTGGAGGTTAATGTACTAAATTATTGTCATGTACATAAGTAGAATGTGGAGGACAATGTGCAGATTATTATCATGTCCATAAGTAGGAGAGGGATGTTAAGGTACAGATTATTGTCATGTCTAGAAGTTGGAGGTGGAGGTCAATGTTCAGATTATTCTCATGTCTATAAGTAGGACATGTACGTCAAATTACAGATTATTGTCAAGTCCAAAAGTGCGAGGTGGAGGTCAGTGTTTAGATTATTGTCATGTGCATAAGTGGGAGATGGAGGTCAATGTACAGATTATTGTCATGTCCAAAAGTACGAGGTGGAGGTCAATGTACAGATTATTGTCATGTGCATAAGTGGGAAATTGAGGTCAATATACAGATTATTGTCATGTCCATAAGTAGGAGGTGGAGGTCAATGTACAGATTATTGTCATGTGCATAAGTGGGGGATGGCGGTCAATGCACAGATTATTGTCATGTCCATCAGTAGGAGAAGAAGGTAAATGTACAGATTATTGTCATGTGCATAAGTGGGAGATGGAGGTCAATGTACAGGTTATTGTCATGTCCATAAGTAGGAGGTGGAGGTCAATTAACAGATTATTGTCATGTCCATGAATAGGAGGTGTAGGTCAATATACAGATCATTGTCATGTCCATAAGTAGGAGTTGGAGGTCAATGTACAAGATTATTGTCGTCCATAAGTAGGAGGTGGATGTCATTGTACTGATTATTGTCATGTCGATAAGTTGGTGGGAGAGGTCAATGTTCAGCTAATTGTCATGTCGATAAGTAGGAGGTGGAGGTCAATGTACTGATTATCGTCATGTCCATAAGTAGGAGATGGAGGTCAATATTCAGATTATGGTCTTCAATAAGTCGTAGATGGAGGTCAATGTACAAGATTACTGTCGTATTCATAAGTAGGAAGTGGAAGACAATGTGCAGATTATTATCATGTCCATAAGTAGGAGTGGAATGTTAAGGTACAGATTATTGTCATGTCCAGAAGTTGGAGATTGAGGTCAATGTACAGATTGTTGTCATGTCCATAAATAGGAGGTGGAGATTAATGTACTAGATTATTGTCATGTCCATTAGGAGGAGGAGGAGGTCAATCTACAGATTATTGTCATGTCCATAAGTAGGAGGTGGAGGTCAATGTACAGATTATTGTCATGTCCATGAATAGGAGGTGTAGGTCAATATACAGATTATTGTCATGTCCATCAGTAGGAGGGGGATATTAAGGTACAGATTATTGTCATATCCATAAGTAGGAGATGGAGGTCAATGTACAGATTATTGTCATGTCCATAACTAGGAGATGGAAGTCTATGTACAGGTTATTGTCACGTCCATATCTAGGATATGGAGGTCAATGTACAGATTATTGTCTTGTCCATAAGTAGAAGGTGGAGGTTAATGTACAGATTACAGTCATGTCCCTAAGAAGGAGGGGGAGATCAAGATACAGATTATTCTCATATCCAAAAGTAGAAGGGGGATGTCAATGTACAGATTGTTGTTATGTCCATAAATAGGAGGTAGAGATCAATGTACAGATTATTGGCATGTCTCTAAGAGGGAGATGCAGGCCAATGTACAGATTATTGTCATGTTCATAAGTAGGAGGTGGTTGTCAATGTAGAGATGATTGTCATGTCCATCAGAAGGAGATGAAGGTAAATGTTCAGATTATTATCATGTCCAGAAGTAGATGGAGGTCAATGTACAGATTATTGTCATGTCCATATATAGGAGATGGAGGTCAATGTACAGATTATTGTCATGTCCATAACTAGGAGATGGAAGTCATTGTACAGATTATTTTCATGTCCTGAAGTAAGAGATGGAGGTCAATGTACAGATTGTTGTCATATCCATAAGGAGGAGGAGGAGGAGGTCAATGTACAGATTATTTTCATGTCCATAAGTAGGAGGTGGAGGTCAATGCATAGATTATTGACATGTGCATAAATGCGAGATGGCGGTCAATGTACAGATAATTGTCATGTCCATCGGTATGAGATGAAGGTAAATGTACAGATTATTGTCATGTGCATAAGTGGGAGATTGTGGTCAATGTACAGATTATTTTCATGTCCATAAGTAGAAGGGGGATGTCAAGGTACAGATTATTGTCATGTCCATAAGTAGGAGGTGGAGGTCAATGTACACATTATTGTCATGTCTATAAGTAGGACATGTACGTCAAATTACAGATTATTTTCATGTCCTTAAGGAGGAGGTGGAGGTCAATGTACAGATTATTGTCATGTCCATAACTAGGATATGGAAGTCATAGTACAGATTATTTTCATGTACTGAAGTAGGAGATGGAGGTCAATGTACGGATTATTATCATATCCATAAGGAGGAGGTGGAGGAGGTCAATGTACAGATTATTTTCATGTCAATCAGTAGGAGGTGTAAGTCAATGTACAGATTATTGTCATGTGCATATGTGGGGGATGGCGGTCAATGCACAGATTATTGTCATGTCCATCTGTAGGAGAAGAAGGTAAATGTACAGATTATTGTCATGTGCATAAGTGGGAGATGGAGGTCAATGTACAGATTATTGTCATGTCCATAAGTAGATGGGGGATGTCAACATACAGATTATTGTCATGTTCATAAGTAGGAGGTGGAGGTCAATGTACAGATCATTGTCATGTCCAGAAGTAGGAGATGGAGGTCAATATTCAGATTATAGTCTTCAATATGTTGGAGATGGACGTCAATGTACAGGATTACTGTCATGTTCATAAGTAGGAAGTGGATGTCTATGTACAGATTATTATCATGTCCATAAGTAGTAGATGGAGGTCAATGTGACAGATTATTTTCGTGCATTAGTAGGAGGTGGATGTCAATATACAGATTATTCTTGTGTCCATAAGTAGGAGATGGAGGTCAATGTACAGATTATTGTCATGTCCATAAGGAGGAGGTGGAGGTCAATGTACAGATTATTGTCATGTCCATCGGTAGGAGATGAAGGTAAATGTATAGATTATTGTCAGGTACATAAGTAGAAGGTGGCTGTTAATGTACTAGATTATTGTCATGTGCATAAGTGGGAGATGCAGGTCAATGTACAGATTATTGTCATGTCCATATATTGGAGAAGGAATTCAATGTACAGATTATTGTCGAGTCCATAAGTAGGAGATGGAGGACAATGTGCAGATTATTATCATGTCCATAAGTACGAGAGGGATGTTAAGGTACAGATTATTGTCATGTCCATAAGTAGGAGGTGGAGGTCAATGTACAGATTATTGTCATGTCCATGAATAGGAGGTGTAGGTCAATATACAGATTATTGTCATGTCCATAAGTAGGAGGTTGATATTAAGGTACAGATTATTGTCATATCCATAAGTAGGAGATGGATGTCAATGTACAGATTATTGTCATGTCCATAACTAGGAGATGGAAGTCATTGTACAGGTTATTGTCACGTCCATATCTAGGATATGGAGGTCAATGTACAGATTATTGTCTTGTCCATAACTAGAAGGTGGAGGTCAATGTACAGATTACAGTCATGTCCCTAAGAAGGAGGGGGAGATCAAGATACTGATTATTGTAATATCCAAAAGTAGAAGGAGGAGGTCAATGTACAGATTGTTGTTATGTCCATAAATAGGAGGTAGAGATCATTGTACAGATTACTGTCATGTCTCTAAGAGGGACATGCAGGCCATTGTACAGATTATTGTCATGTTCATAAGTAGGAGGTGGTTGTCAATGTACAGATGATTGTCATGTCTATCAGAAGGAGATGAAGGTAAATGTTCAGATTATTGTCATGTCCATAAGTAGATGGAGGTCAATGTACAGATTATTGTCATGTCCATATATAGGAGATGGAGGTCAATGTACAGATTATTGTCATGTCCATAACTAGGAGATGGAAGTCATTGTACAGATTATTTTCATGTCCTGAAGTAGGAGATGGAGGTCAATGTACAGATTGTTGTCATATCCATAAGGAGGAGGAGGAGGAGGTCAATGTACAGATTATTTTCATGTCCATAAGTAGGAGGTGGAGGTCAATGCATAGATTATTGACATGTGCATAAGTGGGAGATGGCGGTCAATGTACAGATAATTGTCATGTCCATCGGTATGAGATGAAGGTAAATGTACAGATTATTGTAATGTGCATAAGTGGGAGATGGAGGTCAATGTACAGATTATTTTCATGTCCATAAGTAGAAGAGGGATGTCAAGGTACAGATTATTGTCATGTCCATAAGTAGGAGGTGGAGGTCAATGTACACATTATTGTCATGTCTATAAGTAGGACATGTACGTCAAATTACAGATTATTGACATGTCCAAAAGTACGAGGTGGAGGTCAATGTACAGATTATTGTCATGTGCATAAGTGGGAAATGGAGGTCAATATACAGATTATTGTCATGACCATAAGTAGGAGGTGGAGGTCAATGTACAAATTTTTGTCATATGCATAAGTAGGAGGTGCAGGTTAATGTACTAAATTATTGTCATGTCCATAAGTAGGATGTGGAGGACAATGTGCAGATTATTATCATGTCCATAAGTAGGAGAGGGATGTTAAGGTACAGATTATTGTCATGTCCAGAAGTTGGAGGTGGAGGTCAATGTACACATTATTGTCATGTCTAAAAGTAGGACATGTACGTCAAATTACAGATTATTGTCATGTCCAAAAGTACGAGGTGGAGGTCAATGTACAGAATATTGTCATGTGCATAAGTGAGAGATGGCGGTCAATGTACAGATTATTTTCATGTCCAGAAGTAGGAGGTGGAAGTCAATATACAGATTATTGTGTTGTCCATAAGAAGGAGGTGGCAGTCAATGTATAGATTATTGTCATGTGGATAAGTAGGATGTGGAGGACAATGTGCAGATTATTATCATGTCCATAAGTAGGAGAGGGATGGTAAGGTACAGATTATTTTCATGTCCAAAAGTACGAGGTGGAGGTCAATGTACAGATTATTGTCATGTCCATAAGTAGGATGTGGAGGACAATGTGCATATTATTATCATGTCCATAAGTAGGAGAGGGATGGTAAGGTACAGATTATTTTCATGTCCAAAAGTACGTGGTGGAGGTCAATGTACAGATTATTGTCATGTCCATAAGTAGGAGGTGGAAATCAATGTACAGATTATTGTGTTGTCCATAAGTAGGAGGTGGCGTTAAATGTACAGATTATTGTCATGTGGATAAGTGGGAGATGGAGGTCAATGTACAGATTCTTGTCATGTCCATAAGTAGGAGGTGGGGGTCAATGTACAGATTATTGTCATATGCATAAGTAGGATGTGGAGGTTAATGTACTAGATTATTGTCATGACCATAAGTAGGATGTGGAGAACAATGTACAGATTATTATCATGTCCATAAGTACGAGAGGGATGTTAAGGTACAGATTATTGTCATGTCCATAAGTAGGAGGTGGAGGTCAATGTACAGATTATAGTCATGTCTAAAATTTGGACATGTACGTCAAATTACAAATTATTGTCATGTCCAAAAGAAGGAGGTGGAGGTCAATGTATAGATTATTATCATGTGCATAAGTGGGAGATGGAGGTCAATGTACAGATTATTGTCATGTCCATAAGTAGGAGGTGGAGGTCAATGTACAGATTATTGTCATGTCCATAAGTAGGAATGGAGGTCAATGTACATATTATTGTCATGTCCATGAATAGGAGGTGTAGGTCAATACACAGATCATTGTCATGTCCATAAGTAGGAGTTGGAGGTCAATGTACAAGATTATTGTCATGTCCATAAGTAGGAGGTGGAGGTCAATGTTCAGATTATTCTCATGTCTATAAGTAGGACATGTACGTCAAATTACAGATTATTGTCATGTCCAAAAGTACGAGGTGGAGGTCAGTGTTTAGATTATTGTCATGTGCATAAGTGGGAGGTGGAGGTCAGTGTACAGATTATTGTCATATGCATAACTAGGAGGTGGAGGTCAATGTTCAGATTATTCTCATGTCTATAAGTAGGACATGTACGTCAAATTACAGATTATTGTCATGTCCAAAAGTACGAGGTGGAGGTCAGTGTTTAGATTATTGTCATGTGCATAAGTGGGAGGTGGAGGTCAGTGTACAGATTATTGTCATATGCATAAGTAGGAGGTGGAGGTTAATGTACTAAATTATTGTCCTGTACATAAGTAGAATGTGGAGGACAATGTGCAGATTATTATCATGTCCATAAGTAGGAGAGGGATGTTAAGGTACAGATTATTGTCATGTTCATAAGTAGGAGGTTTAGGTCAATGTTTAGATTATTGTCATGTGCATAAGTGGGGGATGGCGGTCAATGCACAGATTATTGTCATGTCCATCAGTAGGAGAAGAAGGTAAATGTACAGATTATTGTCATGTGCATAAGTGGGAGATGGAGGTCAATGTACACATTATTGTCATGTCCATAAGTAGATGGGGGATGTCAACATACAGATTATTGTCATGTTCATAAGTAGGAGGTGGAGGTCAATGTACAGATCATTGTCATGTCCAGAAGTAGGAGATGGAGGTCAATATTCAGATTATAGTCTTCAATATTTTGGAGATGGACGTCAATGTACAGGATTACTGTCATGTTCATAAGTAGGAAGTGGATGTCTATGTACAGATTATTATCATGTCCATAAGTAGTAGATGGAGGTCAATGTGACAGATTATTTTCGTGCATTAGTAGGAGGTGGATGTCAATATACAGATTATTCTTGTGTCCATAAGTAGGAGATGGAGGTCAATGTACAGATTATTGTCATGTCCATAAAGAGGAGGTGGAGGTCAATGTACAGATTATTGTCATGTCCATCGGTAGGAGATTAAGGTAAATGTATAGATTATTGTCAGGTACATAAGTAGAAGGTGGCTGTTAATGTACTAGATTATTGTCATGTGCATAAGTGGGAGATGCAGGTCAATGTACAGATTATTGTCATGTCCATATATTGGAGAAGGAGTTCAATGTACAGATTATTGTCGAGTCCATAAGTAGGAGATGGAGGACAATGTGCAGATTATTATCATGTCCATAAGTACGAGAGGGATGTTAAGGTACAGATTATTGTCATGTCCATAAGTAGTAGGTGGAGGTCAATGTACAGATTATTGTCATGTCCATAAGTAGGAGGGGGATATTAAGGTACAGATTATTGTCATATCCATAAGTAGGAGATGGAGGTCAATGTACAGATTATTGTCATGTCCATAACTAGGAGATGGAAGTCATTGTACAGGTTATTGTCACGTCCATATCTAGGATATGGAAGTCAATGTACAGATTATTGTCTTGTCCATAAGTAGAAGGTGGAGGTCAATGTACAGATTACAGTCATGTCCCTAAGAAGGAGGGGGAGATCAATATACAGATTATTGTCATATCCAAAAGTAGAAGGAGGAGGTCAATGTACAGATTGTTGTTATGTCCATAAATAGGAGGTAGAGATCATTGTACAGATTACTGTCATGTCTCTAAGAGGGACATGCAGGCCATTGTACAGATTATTGTCATGTTCATAAGTAGGAGGTGGTTGTCAATGTACAGATGATTGTCATGTCTATCAGAAGGAGATGAAGGTAAATGTTCAGATTATTGTCATGTCCATAAGTAGATGGAGGTCAATGTACAGATTATTGTCATGTCCATATATAGGAGATGGAGGTCAATGTACAGATTATTGTCATGTCCATAACTAGGAGATGGAAGTCATTGTACAGATTATTTTCATGTCCTGAAGTAGGAGATGGAGGTCAATGTACAGATTGTTGTCATATCCATAAGGAGGAGGAGGAGGAGGTCAATGTACAGATTATTTTCATGTCCATAAGTAGGAGGTGGAGGTCAATGCATAGATTATTGACATGTGCATAAGTGGGAGATGGCGGTCAATGTACAGATTATTTTCATGTCCATAAGTAGAAGAGGGATGTCAAGGTACAGATTATTGTCATGTCCATAAGTAGAAGAGGGATGTCAAGGTACAGATTATTGTCATGTCCATAAGTAGGAGGTGGAGGTCAATGTACACATTATTGTCATGTCTATAAGTAGGACATGTACGTCAAATTACAGATTATTGACATATCCAAAAGTACGAGGTGGAGGTCAATGTACAGATTATTGTTATGTGCATAAGTGGGAAATGGAGGTCAATATACAGATTATTGTCATGTCCATAAGTAGGAGGTGGAGGTCAATGTACAAATTTTTGTCACATGCATAAGTAGGAGGTGCAGGTTAATGTACTAAATTATTGTCATGTCCATAACTAGGATGTGGAGGACAATGTGCAGATTATTATCATGTCCATAAGTAGGAGAGGGATGTTAAGGTACAGATTATTGTCATGTCCAGAAGTTGGAGGTGGAGGTCAATGTACACATTATTGTCATGTCTAAAAGTAGGACATGTACGTCAAATTACAGATTATTGTCATGTCCAAAAGTACGAGGTGGAGGTCAATGTACAGAATATTGTCATGTGCATAAGTGAGAGATGGCGGTCAATGTACAGATTATTTTCATGTCCATAAGTAGGAGGTGGAAGTCAATGTACAGATTAATGTGTTGTCCATAAGTAGGAGGTGGCAGTCAATGTACAGATTATTGTCATGTGGATAAGTAGGATGTGAAGGACAATGTGCAGATTATTATCATGTCCATAAGTAGGAGAGGGATGGTAAGGTACAGATTATTTTCATGTCCAAAAGTACGAGGTGGAGGTCAATGTACAGATTATTGTCATGTCCATAAGTAGGATGTGGAGGAAAATGTGCAGATTATTATTATGTCCATAAGTAGGAGAGTGATGGTAAGGTACAGATTATTTTCATGTCCAAAAGTACGAGGTGGAGGTCAATGTACAGATTATTGTCATGTGCATAAGTGAGAGATGGCAGACAATGTACAGATTATTGTCATGTCCATAAGTAGAAGGTGGAAATCAATGTACAGATTATTGTGTTGTCCATAAGTAGGAGGTGGCGGTAAATGTACAGATTATTGTCATGTGGATAAGTGGGAGATGGAGGTCAATGTACAGATTATTGTCATGTCCATAAGTAGGAGGTGGGGGTCAATGTACAGATTATTGTCATATGCATAAGTAGGATGTGGAGGTTAATGTACTATATTATTGTCATGACCATAAGTAGGATGTGGAGAACAATGTACAGATTATTATCATGTCCATAAGTACGAGAGGGATGTTAAGGTACAGATTATTGTCATGTCCATAAGTAGGAGGTGGAGGTCAATGTACAGATTATTGTCATGTCTAAAATTAGGACATGTACGTCAAATTACAAATTATTGTCATGTCCAAAAGAAGGAGGTGGAGGTCAATGTATAGATTATTATCATGTGCATAAGTGGGAGATGGAGGTCAATGTACAGATTATTGTCATGTCCATAAGTAGGAGGTGGAGGTCAATGTACAGATTATTGTCATGTCCATAAGTAGGAGGTGGTGGTCAATGTACATATTATTGTGATGTCCATGAATAGGAGGTGTAGGTCAATATACAGATCATTGTCATGTCCATAAGTAGGAGTTGGAGGTCAATGTACAAGATTATTGTCATGTCCATAAGTAGGAGGTGGAGGTCAATGTTCAGATTATTCTCATGTCTATAAGTAGGACATGTACGTCAAATTACAGATTATTGTCATGTCCAAAAGTACGAGGTGGAGGTCAGTGTTTAGATTATTGTCATGTGCATAAGTGGGAGGTGGAGGTCAGTGTACAGATTATTGTCATATGCATAAGTAGGAGGTGGAGGTTAATGTACTAAATTATTGTCATGTACATAAGTAGAATGTGGAGGACAATGTGCAGATTATTATCATGTCCATAAGTAGGAGAGGGATGTTAAGGTACAGATTATTGTCATGTCTAGAAGTTGGAGGTGGAGGTCAATGTTCAGATTATTCTCATGTCTATAAGTAGGACATGTACGTCAAATTACAGATTATTGTCAAGTCCAAAAGTGCGAGGTGGAGGTCAGTGTTTAGATTATTGTCATGTGCATAAGTGGGAGATGGAGGTCAATGTACAGATTATTGTCATGTCCAAAAGTACGAGGTGGAGGTCAATGTACAGATTATTGTCATGTGCATAAGTGGGAAATTGAGGTCAATATACAGATTATTGTCATGTCCATAAGTAGGAGGTGGAGGTCAATGTACAGATTATTGTCATGTGCATAAGTGGGGGATGGCGGTCAATGCACAGATTATTGTCATGTCCATCAGTAGGAGAAGAAGGTAAATGTACAGATTATTGTCATGTGCATAAGTGGGAGATGGAGGTCAATGTACAGGTTATTGTCATGTCCATAAGTAGGAGGTGGAGGTCAATTAACAGATTATTGTCATGTCCATGAATAGGAGGTGTAGGTCAATATACAGATCATTGTCATGTCCATAAGTAGGAGTTGGAGGTCAATGTACAAGATTATTGTCGTCCATAAGTAGGAGGTGGATGTCATTGTACTGATTATTGTCATGTCGATAAGTTGGTGGGAGAGGTCAATGTTCAGCTAATTGTCATGTCGATAAGTAGGAGGTGGAGGTCAATGTACTGATTATCGTCATGTCCATAAGTAGGAGATGGAGGTCAATATTCAGATTATGGTCTTCAATAAGTCGGAGATGGAGGTCAATGTACAAGATTACTGTCGTATTCATAAGTAGGAAGTGGAAGACAATGTGCAGATTATTATCATGTCCATAAGTAGGAGTGGAATGTTAAGGTACAGATTATTGTCATGTCCAGAAGTTGGAGATTGAGGTCAATGTACAGATTGTTGTCATGTCCATAAATAGGAGGTGGAGATTAATGTACTAGATTATTGTCATGTCCATTAGGAGGAGGAGGAGGTCAATCTACAGATTATTGTCATGTCCATAAGTAGGAGGTGGAGGTCAATGTACATAATATTGTCATGTCCATGAATAGGAGGTGTAGGTCAATATACAGATTATTGTCATGTCCATAAGTAGGAGGGGGATATTAAGGTACAGATTATTATCATATCCATAAGTAGGAGATGGAGGTCAATGTACAGATTATTGTCATATGCATAAGTAGGAGGTGGAGGTTAATGTACTCGATTATTATCATGTCCATAAGTAGGAGGTGGAGGTCAATGTACAGATTATTGTCATGTCCATGAATAGGAGGTGTAGGTCAATATACAGATTATTGTCATGTCCATAAGTAGGAGGGGGATATTAAGGTACAGATTATTGTCATATCCATAAGTAGGAGATGGAGGTCAATGTACAGATTATTGTCATGTCCATAACTAGGATATGGAAGTCTATGTACAGGTTATTGTCACGTCCATATCTAGGATATGGAGGTCAATGTACAGATTATTGTCTTGTCCATAAGTAGAAGGTGGAGGTTAATGTACAGATTACAGTCATGTCCCTAAGAAGGAGGGGGAGATCAAGATACAGATTATTCTCATATCCAAAAGTAGAAGGGGGATGTCAATGTACAGATTGTTGTTATGTCCATAAATAGGAGGTAGAGATCAATGTACAGATTATTGTCATGTCTCTAAGAGGGAGATGCAGGCCAATGTACAGATTATTGTCATGTTCATAAGTAGGAGGTGGTTGTCAATGTAGAGATGATTGTCATGTCCATCAGAAGGAGATGAAGGTAAATGTTCAGATTATTGTCATGTCCATAAGTAGATGGAGGTCAATGTACAGATTATTGTCATGTCCATATATAGGAGATGGAGGTCAATGTACAGATTATTGTCATGTCCATAACTAGGAGATGGAAGTCATTGTACAGATTATTTTCATGTCCTGAAGTAAGAGATGGAGGTCAATGTACAGATTGTTGTCATATCCATAAGGAGGAGGAGGAGGAGGTCAATGTACAGATTATTTTCATGTCCATAAGTAGGAGGTGGAGGTCAATGCATAGATTATTGACATGTGCATAAGTGCGAGATGGCGGTCAATGAACAGATAATTGTCATGTCCATCGGTATGAGATGAAGGTAAATGTACAGATTATTGTAATGTGCATAAGTGGGAGATGGAGGTCAATGTACAGATTATTTTCATGTCCATAAGTTGAAGGGGGATGTCAAGGTACAGATTATTGTCATGTCCATAAGTAGGAGGTGGAGGTCAATGTACACATTATTGTCATGTCTATAAGTAGGACATGTACGTCAAATTACAGATTATTTTCATGTCCTTAAGGAGGAGGTGGAGGTCAATGTACAGATTAATGTCATGTCCATAACTAGGATATGGAAGTCATAGTACAGATTATTTTCATGTCCTGAAGTAGGAGATGGAGGTCAATGTACGGATTATTATCATATTCATAAGGAGGAGGTGGAGGAGGTCAATGTACAGATTATTTTCTTGTCCATCAGTAGGAGGTGTAAGTCAATGTACAGATTATTGTCATGTGCATAAGTGGGGGATGGCGGTCAATGCACAGATTATTGTCATGTCCATCTGTAGGAGAAGAAGGTAAATGTACAGATTATTGTCATGTGCATAAGTGGGAGATGGAGGTCAATGTACACATTATTGTCATGTCCATAAGTAGATGGGGGATGTCAACATACAGATTATTGTCATGTTCATAAGTAGGAGGTGGAGGTCAATGTACAGATCATTGTCATGTCCAGAAGTAGGAGATGGAGGTCAATATTCAGATTATAGTCTTCAATATTTTGGAGATGGACGTCAATGTACAGGATTACTGTCATGTTCATAAGTAGGAAGTGGATGTCTATGTACAGATTATTATCATGTCCATAAGTAGGAGGTGGTTGTCAATGTAGAGATGATTGTCATGTCCATCAGAAGGAGATGAAGGTAAATGTTCAGATTATTGTCATGTCCATAAGTAGATGGAGGTCAATGTACAGATTATTATCATGTCCATAAGTACGAGAGGGATGTTAAGGTACAGATTATTGTCATGTCCATAAGTAGTAGGTGGAGGTCAATGTACAGATTATTGTCATGTCCATGAATAGGAGGTGTAGGTCAATATACAGATTATTGTCATGTCCATAAGTAGGAGGGGGATATTAAGGTACAGATTATTGTCATATCCATAAGTAGGAGATGGAGGTCAATGTACAGATTATTGTCATGTCCATAACTAGGAGATGGAAGTCATTGTACAGGTTATTGTCACGTCCATATCTAGGATATGGAGGTCAATGTACAGATTATTGTCTTGTCCATAAGTAGAAGGTGGAGGTCAATGTACAGATTACAGTCATGTCCCTAAGAAGGAGGGGGAGATCAAGATACAGATTATTGTCATATCCAAAAGTAGAAGGAGGAGGTCAATGTACAGATTGTTGTTATGTCCATAAATAGGAGGTAGAGATCATTGTACAGATTACTGTCATGTCTCTAAGAGGGAGATGCAGGCCATTGTACAGATTATTGTCATGTTCATAAGTAGGAGGTGGTTGTCAATGTACAGATGATTGTCATGTCTATCAGAAGGAGATGAAGGTAAATGTTCAGATTATTGTCATGTCCATAAGTAGATGGAGGTCAATGTACAGATTATTGTCATGTCCATATATAGGAGATGGAGGTCAATGTACAGATTATTGTCATGTCCATAACTAGGAGATGGAAGTCATTGTACAGATTATTTTCATGTCCTGAAGTAGGAGATGGAGGTCAATGTACAGATTGTTGTCATATCCATAAGGAGGAGGAGGAGGAGGTCAATGTACAGATTATTTTCAT
This sequence comes from Narcine bancroftii, assembly GCF_036971445.1. Taxonomy (NCBI): domain Eukaryota; kingdom Metazoa; phylum Chordata; class Chondrichthyes; order Torpediniformes; family Narcinidae; genus Narcine; species Narcine bancroftii. The sequence continues at coordinate 14,262,681 of NC_091479.1, read as the reverse complement.
GTCCATAAGTAGGAGGTGGAGGTCAATGCATAGATTATTGACATGTGCATAAGTGGGAGATGGCGGTCAATGTACAGATTATTTTCATGTCCATAAGTAGATGAGGGATGTCAAGGTACAGATTATTGTCATGTCCATAAGTAGGAGGTGGAGGTCAATGCATAGATTATTGACATGTGCATAAGTGGGAGATGGCGGTCAATGTACAGATTATTTTCATGTCCATAAGTAGAAGAGGGATGTCAAGGTACAGATTGTTGTCATATCCATAAGGAGGAGGAGGAGGAGGTCAATGTACAGATTATTTTCATGTCCATAAGTAGGAGGTGGAGGTCAATGCATAGATTATTGACATGTGCATAAGTGGGAGATGGCGGTAAATGTACAGATTATTTTCATGTCCATAAGTAGAAGAGGGATGTCAAGGTACAGATTATTGTCATGTCCATAAGTAGGAGGTGGAGGTCAATGTACACATTATGGTCATGTCTATAAGTAGGACATGTACGTCAAATTACAGATTATTGACATGTCCAAAAGTACGAGGTGGAGGTCAATGTACAGATTATTGTCATGTGCATAAGTGGGAAATGGAGGTCAATATACAGATTATTGTCATGTCTATAAGTAGGAGGTGGAGGTCAATGTACAGATTATTGTCATGTGGATAAGTGGGAGATGGAGGTCAATGTACAGATTATTGTCATGTCCATAAGTAGGAGGTGGGGGTCAATGTACAGATTATTGTCATATGCATAATTAGGATGTGGAGGTTAATATACTAGATTATTGTCATGACCATAAGTAGGATGTGGAGAACAATGTACAGATTATTATCATGTCCATAAGTACGAGAGGGATGTTAAGGTACAGATTATTGTCATGTCCATAAGTAGGAGGTGGAGGTCAATGTACAGATTATTGTCATGTCTAAAATTAGGACATGTACGTCAAATTACAAATTATTGTCATGTCCAAAAGAAGGAGGTGGAGGTCAATGTATAGATTATTATCATGTGCATAAGTGGGAGATGGAGGTCAATGTACAGATTATTGTCATGTCCATAAGTAGGAGGTGGAGGTCAATGTACAGATTATTGTCATGTCCATAAGTAGGAGGTGGAGGTCAATGTACATATTATTGTGATGTCCATGAATAGGAGGTGTAGGTCAATATACAGATCATTGTCATGTCCATAAGTAGGAGTTGGAGGTCAATGTACAAGATTATTGTCATGTCCATAAGTAGGAGGTGGAGGTCAATGTTCAGATTATTCTCATGTCTATAAGTAGGACATGTACGTCAAATTACAGATTATTGTCATGTCCAAAAGTACGAGGTGGAGGTCAGTGTTTAGATTATTGTCATGTGCATAAGTGGGAGGTGGAGGTCAGTGTACAGATTATTGTCATATGCATAAGTAGGAGGTGGAGGTTAATGTACTAAATTATTGTCATGTACATAAGTAGAATGTGGAGGACAATGTGCAGATTATTATCATGTCCATAAGTAGGAGAGGGATGTTAAGGTACAGATTATTGTCATGTCCAGAAGTTGGAGGTGGAGGTCAATGTTCAGATTATTCTCATGTCTATAAGTAGGACATGTACGTCAAATTACAGATTATTGTCAAGTCCAAAAGTACGAGGTGGAGTTCAGTGTTTAGATTATTGTCATGTGCATAAGTGGGAGATGGAGGTCAATGTACAGATTATTGTCATGTCCAAAAGTACGAGGTGGAGGTCAATGTACAGATTATTGTCATGTGCATAAGTGGGAAATGGAGGTCAATATACAGATTATTGTCATGTCCATAAGTAGGAGGTGGAGGTCAATGTACAGATTATTGTCATGTGCGTAAGTGGGGGATGGCGGTCAATGCACAGATTATTGTCATGTCCATCAGTAGGAGAAGAAGGTAAATGTACAGATTATTGTCATGTGCAAAAGTGGGAGATGGAGGTCAATGTACAGATTATTGTCATGTCCATAAGTCGATGGGGGATGTCAACATACAGATTATTGTCATGTTCATAAGTAGGAGGTGGAGGTCATTGTACAGATCATTGTCATGTCCAGAAGTAGGAGATGGAGGTCAATATTCAGATTATAGTCTTCAATATGTTGGAGATGGACGTCAATGTACAGGATTACTGTAATGCTCATAAGTAGGAAGTGGATGTCTATGTACAGATTATTATCATGTCCATAAGTAGTAGATGGAGGTCAATGTGACAGATTATTTTCGTGCATTAGTAGGAGGTGGATGTCAATGTACAGATTATTCTTGTGTCCATAAGTAGAAGATGGAGGTCAATGTACAGATTATTGTCATGTCCATAAGTAGGAGGTGCAGGTCAATGTACAGATTATTGTCATGTCCATGAATAGGAGGTGTAGGTCAATATACAGATCATTGTCATGTCCATAAGTAGGAGTTGGAGGTCAATGTACAAGATTATTGTCTTGTCCATAAGTAGGAGGTGGAGGTCAATGTACAGATTATTGTCATGTTCATAATTAGGAGGTGGATGTCATTGTACTGATTATTGTCATGTCTATATGTTGGTGGGAGAGGTCAATGTTCAGATAATTGTCACGTCGATAAGTAGGAGGTGGAGGTCAATGTACTGATTTTTGTCATGTCCATAAGTAGTAGGTGGAGGTCAATATACAGATTATTGTCATGTCCAGAAGTAGGAGATGGAGGTCAATATTCAGATTATGGTCTTCAATAAGTCGGAGATGGAGGTCAATGTACAAGATTACTGTTGTGTTCATAAGTAGGAAGTGGAAGACAATGTGCAGATTATTATCATGTCCATAAGTTGGAGAGGAATGTTAAGGTACAGATTATTGTCATGTCCAGAAGTTGGAGATTGAGGTCAATGTACAGATTATTGTCATGTGCATATGTGGGAGATGGAGGTCAATGTACAGATTGTTGTCATGTCCATAAATAGGAGGTGGAGGTTAATGTACCAGATTATTGTCATGTCCATTAGGAGGAGGAGGAGGTCAAACTACAGATTATTGTCATGTCCATAAGTAGGAGGTGGAGCTCAATGTACAGAATATTGTCATGTCCATGAATAGGAGGTGTAGGTCAATATACAGATTATTGTCATGTCCATAAGTAGGAGGGGGATATTAAGGTACAGATTATTGTCATATCCATAAGTAGGAGATGGAGGTCAATGTACAGATTATTGTCATATGCATAAGTAGGAGGTGGAGGTTAATGTACTCGATTATTGTCATGTCCATATGTTGGTGGGAGAGGTCAATATTCAGATAATTGTCATGTCGATAAGTAGGAGGTGGAGGTCAATCTACTGATTATTGTCATGTCCATAAGTAGTAGGTGGAGGTCAATATACAGATTATTGTCATGTCCAGAAGTAGGAGATGGAGGTCAATATTCAGATTATGGTTTTCAATAAGTCGCAGATGGAGGTCAATGTACAAGATTACTGTCGTGTTCATAAGTAAGAAGTGGAAGACAATGTGCAGATTATTATCATGTCCATAAGTTGGAGAGGAATGTTAAGGTACAGATTATTGTCATGTCCAGAAGTTGGAGATTGAGGTCAATGTACAGATTATTGTCATGTGCATATGTGGGAGATGGAGGTCAATGTACAGATTGTTGTCATGTCCATAAATAGGAGGTGGAGGTTAATGTACTAGATAATTGTCATGTCCATTAGGTGGAGGAGGAGGTCAAACTACAGATTATTGTCATGTCCATAAGTAGGAGGTGGAGGTCAATGTACAGAATATTTTCATGTCCATGAATAGGAGGTGTAGGTCAATATACAGATTATTGTCATATCCATAAGTAGGATGGGGATATTAAGGTACAGATTATTGTCATATCCATAAGTAGGAGATGGAGGTCAATGTACAGATTATTGTCATATGCATAAGTAGGAGGTGGAGGTTAATGTACTCGATTATTGTCATGTCCATAAGTAGGATGTGGAGGACAATGTGCAGATTATTATCATGTCCATAAGTACGAGAGGGATGTTAAGGTACAGATTATTGTCATGTCCATAAGTGGGAGGTGGAGGTCAATGTACAGATTATTGTCATGTCCATGAATAGGAGGTGTAGGTCAATATACAGATTATTGTCATGTCCATAAGTAGGAGGGGGATATTAAGGTACATATTATTGTCATATCCATAAGTAGGAGATGGAGGTCAATGCACAGATTATTGTCATGTCCATAACTAGGAGATGGAAGTCAATGTATAGGTTATTGTCACGTCCATATCTAGGATATGGAGGTCAATGTACAGATTATTGTTTTCTCCATAAGTAGAAGGTGGAGGTCAATGTACAGATTACAGTCATGTCCCTAAGAAGGAGGGGGAGATCAAGATACAGATTATTGTCATATCCAAAAGTAGAAGGGGGAGGTCAATTTACAGATTGTTGTTATGTCCATAAATAGGAGGTGGAGATCAATGTACAGATTATTGTCATGTCTCTAAGAGGGAGATGCAGGCCAATGTACAGATTATTGTCATGTTCATAAGTAGGAGGTGGTTGTCAATGTACAGATGATTGTCATGTCCATCAGAAGGAGATGAAGGTAAATGTTCAGATTATTGTCATGTCCATAAGTAGATGGAGGTCAATGTACAGATTATTGTCATGTCCATATGTAGGAGATGGAGGTCAATGTACAGATTATTGTCATGTCCATAACTAGGAGATGGAATTTATTGTACAGATTATTTTCATGTCCTGAAGGAGGAGATGGAGGTCAATGTACAGATTGTTGTCATATCCATAAGGAGGAGGAGGAGGAGGTCAATGTTCAGATTATTTTCATGTCCATAAGTAGGAGGTGGAGGTCAATGCATATATTATTTACATGTGCATAAGTGGGAGATGCCGGTCAATGTACAGATAATTGTCATGTCCATCGGTATGAGATGAAGGTAAATGTACAGATTATTGTCATGTGCATAAATGGGAGATGGTGGTCAATGTACAGATTATTTTCATGTCCATAAGTAGAAGGGGGATGTCGAGGTTCAGATTATTGTCATGTCCATAAGTAGGAGGTGGAGGTCAATGTACAGATTATTGTCATGTCTATAAGTAGGACATGTACGTCAAATTACAGATTATTGTCATGTCCTAAAGTACGAGGTGGAGGTCAATGTACAGATTATTGTCATGTGCATAAGTGGGAAATGTCGGTCAATATACAGATTATTGCCATGTCCATAAGTAGGAGGTGGAGGTAAATGTACAGATTATTGTCATATGCATAAGTTGGAGGTGCAGGTTAATGTACTAAATTATTGTCATGTCCATAAGTAGGAGAGGGATGTTAAGGTACAGATTATTGTCATGTCCAGAAGTTGGAGGTGGAGGTCAATGTACAGATTATTGTCATGTCTATAAGTAGGACATGTACGTAAAATTACAGATTATTGTCATGTCCAAAAGTATGAGGTGGAGGTCAATGTTTAGATTATTGTCATGTGCATAAGTGGGAGATGGCGGTCAATGTACACATTATTGTCATGTCCATAAGTAGGAGGTGGAAGTCAATGTACAGATTATTGTGTTGTCCATAAGTAGGAGGTGGAGTTCAATGTACAGATTATTGTCATGTGGATAAGTGGGAGAGTGATGTTAAGGTACAGATTATTGTCATGTCCAGAAGTTGGAGATGGAGGTCAATGTACAGTTATTGTAATGTGCATATGTTGGAGATGGAGATCAATGTACAGATTGTTGTCATGTTCATAAATAGGAGGTGGAGGTTAATGTACTAGATTATTGTCATGTCCATTAGGAGGAGTAGGAGGTCAATCTACAGATTATTGTCATGTCCATAAGTAGGAGGTGGAGGTCAATGTACAGATTATTGTCATGTCCATGAATAGGAGGTGTAGGTCAATATACAGATTATTGTCATGTCCATAAGTAGGAGGGGGATATTAAGGTACAGATTATTGTCATATCCATAAGTAGGAGCTGGAGGTCAATGTACAGATTATTGTCATGTCTCGAACTGGAAGATGGAGGTCAATTTACAGATTACTGTCATGTCCATAAGTAGGAGGTGGAGGTCATTGTATAGATTATTCACATGTGCATAAGTAAGATGTGGATGTCAATGTACAGATTATTGTCGTGTCCAGAAGTAGGAGATGAAGGTAAATGTACAGATTATTGTCATGTGCATAAGTGGGAGATGGAGGTCAATGTACAGATTATTGTCATGTCCATAAGTTGGAGGTGGAGGTCAATGTATAGATTATTGACATGTGCGTAAGTGGGAGATGGCTGTCAATGTACAGATTATTGTCATGTCCATCAGTAAGAGATGAAGGTAAATGAACAGATCATTGTCATGTGCATTAGTGGGAGATGGAGGTCAATGTACAGATTATTGTCATGTCCATAAGTAGAAGGGGGATGTCAAGGTACAGATTATTGTCATGTCCATAAGTCGGAGTTGGAGGTCAATGTACAAGATTATTGTCATGTCCATAAGTAGGAGGTCGAGGTCAATGTACAGATTATTGTCATGTTCATAACTAGGAGGTGGATGTCATTGTTCTGATTATTGTCATGTCGATAAGTTGGAGGTAGAGGTCAATGTACTGATTATTGTCATGTCCATAAGTAGGAGGTGGAGGTCAATATACAGATTATTGTATGTCCAGAAGTAGGAGATGGAGGTTAATATTCAGATTATGGTCTTCAATAAGTCGGAGATGGAGGTAAATGTACACGATTAATGTCGCGTTCATAAGTAGGAGGTGGAGGTCTATGTACAGATTATTATCATGTCCATAAGTTGTAGATGGAGGTCGATGTAACAGATTATTGTCATGTCCATAAGTAGGAGGTGGAGGTCAATGTACAGATTATTGTCATATGCATAAGTTGGAGGTGCAGGTTAATGTACTAAATTATTATCATGTCCATAAGTAGGAGAGGGATGTTAAGGTACAGATTATTGTCATGTCCAGAAGTTGGAGGTGGAGGTCAATGTACAGATTATTGTCATGTCCAAAAGTACGAGGTGGAGGTCAATGTTTAGATTATTGTCATGTGCATAAGTGGGAGATGGCGGTCAATGTACACATTATTGTCATGTCCATAAGTAGGAGGTGGAAGTCACTGTACAGATTATTGTGTTGTCCATAAGTAGGTGGTGGAGTTCAATGTACAGATTATTGTCATATGGATAAGTGGGAGAGGGATGTTAAGGTACAGATTATTGTCATGTCCAGAAGTTGGAGATGGAGGTCAATGTACAGTTATTGTAATGTGCATATGTTGGAGATGGAGATCAATGTACAGATTGTTGTCATGTTCATAAATAGGAGGTGGAGGTTAATGTACTAGATTATTGTCATGTCCATTAGGAGGAGTAGGAGGTCAATCTACAGATTATTGTCATGTCCATAAGTAGGAGGTGGAGGTCAATGTACAGATTATTGTCATGTCCATGAATAGGAGGTGTAGGTCAATATACAGATTATTGTCATGTCCATAAGTAGGAGGGGGATATTAAGGTACAGATTATTGTCATATCCATAAGTAGGAGCTGGAGGTCAATGTACAGATTATTGTCATGTCTCGAACTGGGAGATGGAGTTCAATTTACAGATTACTGTCATGTCCACAAGTAGGAGGTGGAGGTCATTGTATAGATTATTCACATGTGCATAAGTAAGATGTGGAGGTCAATGTACAGATTATTGTCGTGTCCAGAAGTAGGGGATGAAGGTAAATGTACAGATTATTGTCATGTGCATAAGTGGGAGATGGAGGTCAATGTACAGTTTATTGTCATGTCCATAAGTTGGAGGTGGAGGTCAATGTATAGATTATTGACATGTGCGTAAGTGGGAGATGGCTGTCAATGTACAGATTATTGTCATGTCCATCAGTAGGAGATGAAGGTAAATGTACAGATTATTGTCATGTCCATAAGTAGAAGGGGGATGTCAAGGTACAGATTATTGTCATGTCCATAAGTCGAAGTTGGAGGTCAATGTACAAGATTATTGTCATGTCCATAAGTAGGAGGTCGAGGTCAATGTACAGATTATTGTCATGTTCATAACTAGGAGGTGGATGTCATTGTACTGATTATTGTCATGTCGATAAGTTGGAGGTAGAGGTCAATGTTCAGATAATTGTCATGTCCATAAGTAGGAGGTGGAGGTCAATGTACTGATTATTGTCATGTCCATAAGTAGGAGGTGGAGGTCAATATACAGATTATTGTATGTCCAGAAGTAGGAGATGGAGGTTAATATTCAGATTATGGTCTTCAATAAGTCGGAGATGGAGTTCAATGTACAAGATTACTGTCGCGTTCATAAGTAGGAAGTGGAGGTCTATGTACAGATTATTATCATGTCCATAAGTTGTAGATGGAGGTCGATGTAACAGATTATTGTCATGTCCATAAGTAGGAGGTGGAGGTCAATGTACAGATTATTCTTGTGTCCATAAGTTGGAGATGGAGGTCAATGTACAGATTATTGTCATGTCCATAAGGAGGAGGTGGAGGTCAATGTACAGATTATTCTCATGTCTATAAGTAGGACATGTAATTCAAATTACAGATTATTGTCATGTCCAAAAGTACGAGGTGGAGGTCAGTGTTTAGATTATTGTCATGTGCATAAGTGGGAGATGGAGGTCAATGTACAGATTATTGTCATGTCCATAAGTATGAGGTGGAGGTCAATGTACAGATTATTGTCATGTCCATAAGTAGGAGGTGGAGGTCAATGCATAGATTATTGACATGTGCATAAGTGGGAGATGGCGGTCAATGTACAGATAATTTTCATGTCCATCGGTATGAGATGAAGGTAAATGTACAGATTATTGTCATGTTCATAAGTGGGAGATGAAGGTCAATGTACAGATAATTTTCATGTCCATAAGTAGAAGGGGGATGTCAAGGTACAGATTATTGTCATGTCCATAAGTAGGAGGTGGAGGTCAATGTACAGATTATTGTCATGTCTATAAGTAGGACATGTACGTCAAATTACAGATTATTGTCATGTCCAAAAGTACGAGGTGGAGGTCAATTTATAGATTATTGTCATGTGCATAAGTGGGAAATGTCGGTCAATATACAGATTATTGTCATGTCCATAAGTAGGAGGTAGAGGTCAATGTACACATTATTGTCATATTCATAAGTTGGAGGTGCAGGTTAATGTACTAAATTATTGTCATGTCCATAAGTAGGATGTGGAGGACAATGTGCAGATTATTATCATGTCCATAAGTAGGAGAGGGATGTTAAGGTACAGATTATTGTCATGTCCAGAAGTTGGAGATGGAGGTCAATGTACAGATTATTGTCATGTCTATAAGTAGGACATGTACGTAAAATTACAGATTATTGTCATGTCCAAAAGTACGAGGTGGAGGTCAATGTTTAGATTATTGTCATGTGCATAAGTAGGATGTGGAGGACAATGTGCAGATTATTATCATGTCCATAAGTAGGAGAGGGATGTTAAGGTACAGATTATTGTCATGTCCAGAAGTTGGAGATGGCGGTCAATGTACAGATTATTGTCATGTCCATAAATACGAGGTGGAAGTCAATGTACAGATTATTGTGTTGCCCATAAGTAGGAGGTGGAAGTCAATGTACAGATTATTGTCATGTGGAATAATGGGAGAGGGTTGTTAAGGTACAGATTATTGTCATGTCCAGAATTTGGAAATGGAGGTCAATGTACAGTTATTGTAATGTGCATATGTTGGAGATGGAGGTCAATGTACAGATTGTTGTCATGTCCATAAATAGGAGGTGGAGGTTAATGTACTAGATTATTGTTATGTCCATTAGGAGGAGGAGGATGTCAATCTACAGATTATTGTCATGTCCATAAGTAGGAGGTGGAGGTCAATGTACATATTATTGTCATGTCCATGAATAGGAGGTGTAGGTCAATATACAGATTATTGTCATGTCCATAAGTAGGAGGGGGATATTATGGTACAGATTATTGTCATATCCATAAGTAGGAGCTGGAGGTCAATGTACAGATTATTGTCATGTCTCGATCTGGGAGATGGAGGTCAATGTACAGATTATTGTCATGTCCATAAGTATGAGGTGGAGGTCATTGTATAGATTATTCACATGTGCATAATTAAGATGTGGAGGTCAATGTACAGATTATTGTCGTGTCCAGAAGTAGGAGATGAAGGTAAATGTACAGATTATTGTCATGTGCATAAGTAGGAGGTGGAGGTCAATGTACAGATTATTGTCATATGCATAAGTCGGAGGTGGAGGTTAATGTACTAAATTATTGTCATGTCCATAAGTAGGATGTGGAGATCAATATACAGATTATTGTATGTCCAGAAGTAGGAGATGGAGGTTAATATTCAGATTATGGTCTTCAATATGTCGGAGATGGAGGTCAATGTACAAGATTACTGTCATGTCCATAAGTAGGAGGTGGAGGTCAATGTATAGATTATTGACATGTGCATAAGTGGGAGATGGAGATCAATGTACAGATTATTGTCATGTCCATAAGTAGGAGGTGGAGGTCAATGTATAGATTGTTGACATGGCCATAAGTAAGAGGTGGAGGTCAATCTACAGATTATTGTCGTGTCCAGAAGTAGGAGATGAAGGGCAATGTACATATTATTATCATGTCCATAAGTAGGAGATGGAGGTCAATGTACAGATTATTGTCATGTCCATAAGTAGGAGATGGAGGTCAATGTACACATTATTGTCATGTCCATAAGTAGGAGGTGGAGGTCAATGTACATATTATTGTCATATCCATAAGTAGGAGCTGGAGGTCAATGTGCAGATTATTGTCATGTCTCTAATAAGGAGATGGAGGTAAATGTACAGATTATTGTCATGTCGAGAAGTAGGAGGTGGAGGTCAATGTACAGATTGTTGTCATGTCCATAAGTAGGACCGGGTGGTCAAGGTACAGATTATTGTCATGTCCGTAGGTAGGAGATGGATGTCAATGTTCAGATTATTGCCATGTCCATAAGTAGGATATAGAGGTCAATGTACAGATTATTGTCATGTCCAAAAGTACGAGGTGCAGGTCAATGTACAGATTATTGTCATGTCAATATGTAGGAGGTGGAGGTCAATTTACAAATTATTGTCTTGTCCATACGTAGGAGTTGGAGGTCAATGTGCAGAATATTGTCATGTCCATAAGTTGGAGGTGGAGTTCAATGTACAGATTATTGTCATGTCCATAAGTAGGAGGTTCAGGTCAATGTACATATTATTGTCATGTCCATAAGTAGGAGATGGAAGTCAATCTACATATTATTCTCATGTCCATAAGTAGGTGGTGGATGTCAATGTACAGATTATTGTCATCTCCAAAAGTCGAGGTTTAGGTCAATATACTAGATTATTGTACAGGAGAGTGTGACAGGAAGTTAAGGTCTTTTTAAATACTCTTACTGGGGACAGAGCCGAGCAGTAGGGAGAGGAGAGGAGAGGAGAGGGGAGGGGAGGAGAGGAGAGGAGAGGAGAGAAGTGAAAAGGAGAGAGGAGAAGGATAGAAAAGAAAAGTGTCCGGGGCAGGTAAGAAAACTTTTTTTAAAAGTCTCTTACTAGGGTCTACAGGGAGGAGTCGTCGTCGGAGGCGGCCATTGGTCGAGCGAGCGTACAGGAGAGTGTGTAGGGGTTAATTGGTAAAAGGCCAATAAATAAGAGGGACAGCGAGCGGCCCAGCGAGTGAGTTGCCCAGTGAAGGAGTGGGACTTCCAGGCTTTGGCTCATCAGGCTTCGGCGAAAGCAGGCGGAGAGAAAGCTAAGATAGTCTTTATTACTACTTCATTGGGGTAAGGGATGAGTGTTAAGGCTGTGTGTTGTCGGGTGTTCCAGATGTGGGAGGTCCTGGAGTCTTCCAGACTCCCGGATGTCCATATCTGCACGAGGTGTGTCGAGCTGCAGATTCTCAGGGACCGTGTTAGGGAACTAGAGATGCAGCTCGATGACCTCAGGCTGGTTAGGGAAACAGAGGAAGTCATAGACAGGATTTACAGCTAGGTGGTCACGCCAGGGCCACGGGAGGATGAAAGGTGGGTAACTGTTAGGAGAGGGACAAAAAAACGTAAGGTGCCAGAGAGGAGCCCTGTGAATGTAACCCTCAGCAATAAGTACGCCGCTTTCAGCACTGTTGAGAGGGACATCAAGGTTGGGGGGGAGCGACAGTGGCTGTGCCTCTGGCACGAGGTCGGCCCCTGTAGCTCAGAAAGGGAGGGAAAGGAAGAGGAGGGCAATTGTGGTAGGAGACTCCATAGTTAAGAGGACGGATAGGGGATTCTGCGGACGCAGCAAGGAGAACCGGATGGTGGTTTGCCTCCCTGGTGCCAGGGTCCGGGATGTTGCTGCTCATGTCCTGGATATCCTAAAGTGGGAGGGACAGGAGCCAGAGGTTGTGGTACATGTAGGTACCAATGACATAGGGAGAAATAGAGAAGAGGTCCTAAAAAGTGAGTACAGGCAGTTAGGTAGGGAGTTAAAAAGAAGGACTGCAAAGGGCGTAATCTCTGGATTACTCCCTGTGCCACGTGACAGTGTGAATAGAAATAGAATGAGGTGGAGGATTAACACGTGGCTGAAGGGGTGGAGTAAGGGGCAGGGTTTTAAGTTTCTGGATAACTGGGACCTTTTTTGGGGGAGATGTGACCTGTACAGTAAGGATGGGTTCCACTTAAATCCCAGGGGGACCAGAATCCTGGTAGAGGTATTTGCTAGGGTGGTTGGGGGGAGGGAACAAAATAGTACAGCGCAGTAAGGAGAAGGTTAGAATGCAAACAAAGAAAGTTTGTAGTAAGTATTTGAATATGGATGGGCAGGTGATAGAGAAGGGAAATGCTCTGGGAGAAGATGAAAGGCAATTGGCGGAAAAGTAAATAATGTTGTTATTAAAGATGAGGGAAAACGGGGATTAAAAATTGGGAAATCTCTGAAATTCATATATTTTAATGCCAGGAGTATTGTAAAAAAGGTGGATGAGCTGAAGGTGTGGATTGATACTTGGAAGTATGATGTGGTAGCGATTAGTGAGACATGGTTGCAGGAGGGATGTGATTGGCAGCTGAATATCCATGGGTTTCGTTGCTTTAGGTGTGATAGAGTCGGATGGGCAAGAGGAGGTGGGGTTGCATTGCTTGTCAGGGAAAATATTACAGCGGTGCCTAGGAAGGATAGATTAGAGGGCACGTCCACGGAGGCTATTTGGGTGGAACTGAAGAGTAGGAAAGGAGAGATTACACTTGTAGGGGTGTATTATAGACCACCCGGAGGGGACCGAGACCTAGAGGAGCAAATCTGTAGGGAGATAGTAGATATTTGTGATAAGCACAGGGTTGTAATTATGGGAGATTTTAATTTTCCACATATAGATTGGGAAACACATTCTGTGAAAGGACTGGATGGGTTAGAGTTTGTGAAATGTGTGCAAGATAGTTTTTTACAACAATATGTAGAGGTGCCAACCAGAGAAGGAGCAGTGTTAGATCTACTGTTGGCAAATGGGACGGGTCAAGTGACGGAGGTTAGTGTTGGCGAGCACCTCGGGTCCAGTGATCATAATGCCATCAGCTTCAATGTCATTATGGAAAGAGAGAAGTCAGGGCCAAGGGTTGAGGTTTTTGATTGGGGAAAAGCTAGATTTGAGGAGATGCGAAAGGTCTTGCAGGGTGTGCATTGGGACAATTTGTTTTATGGGCCGGATGTAGTAGAGAGATGGAAGTCTTTTAAAGATCAGATTTTGAGAGTGCAAAAGCTTTATGTTCCTGTTAGGTTAAAAGGAGGGGAAAAAGGTTTGAGAGAGCCATGGTTTTCAAGGAATATTGAAAACTTGGTTCGAAGAAAAAGGGAGGCGTACATTAGATATAAGAAGCATGGAGTTAAGGAGATGTTTGAAAGATACATTGAATGTAAGAGGAATCTTAAGAGAGGAATTAGGAAAGCTAAAAGAAGGTACGAGGAAACTATGGCAAGCAGGGTGAAAACTAATCCAAAAGAGTTCTACAAATATGTTAATGGTAAAAGGAAAGCTAGATACAAAATTGGACCCTGAGAAAATCAGAGCGGAAAACTGTGTGTGGAGCCTAGAGAAATGGGGGAGATATTGAACAGTTTCTTTTCTTCGGTATTCACTAAGGAGAAGGATATTGGGAGATGTGAGATAAAAAAAGCGAATTGGGTAAATATGGGGAATATAGAGATTACAAAAGATGTAGTTTTAGGGCTTTTGAAGAATAAAAAGGTGGATAAGTCTCCGGGACCAGATGGGATCTTCCCCAGGACATTGAGAGAAGTGAAGGAGGAAATAGCAGAGGCTCTGGCGGTAATTTTCCAAATGTCATTAGATATGGGGCTAGTGCCAGAGGATTGGCGCATTGCGCATGTGGTTCTGTTATTTAAAAAGGGTTCAAGGAGGAAGCCTGGCAACTATCGGCCTGTAAGTTTGACATCTGTGGTAGGTAAATTAATGGAGAAAATTCTTAGAGATAGTACTTATAAACATCTGGACAGACAGGGTCTGATCAGGAGCACTCAACATGGATTTGTGGGAGGAAGGTCATGTTTGACCAATCTGATTGAATTTTTTGAAGAGGTGACTAGGAATGTGGATGAGGGTAGTGCAGTGGATGTTGTCTATATGGACTTCAGTAAGGCCTTCGATAAGGTACCACATGGAAGGTTAGTTAGGAAGGTGCAGTCTTTAGGTATAAATTTTGAGATAGTCAAATGCATTGAACATTGGCTGAAAGGGAGAGGCCAGAGAGTGGTAGTGGATAATTGTCTGTCAGGTTGGAGGCCGGTGACCAGTGGTGTGCCTCAAGGATCTGTATTGGGCCCATTGTTGTTCGTTATATACATTAATGATCTAGATGATGGGGTGGTGAATTGGATTAGTAAATATGCAGACGATACTAAGATAGGTGGAATAGTGGATAATGAAGAAGGTTTTCAAGGATTGCAGATGGATTTGGGCTGCTTAGAAAAGTGGGCTGAAAAATGGCAGATGGAATTTAAAGCTGATAAGTGTGAGGTGCTTCATTTTGGTAAGAAGAATCAGAACAGGACATACGTGGTAAATGGGAGAGCATTGAGGAATACAGAAGAGCAGAAAGATTTAGGAGTAACGGTACATCGTTCCCTGAAGGTAGAAACTCACGTGAATAGGGTGGTGAAGAAGGCTTTTAGTATGCTGGCCTTTATCAATCATTGCATGGAATATAGGAGTTGGGAGGTGATGTTGAGATTGTATAAGACGTTGGTGCGGCCTAATTTGGAGTTCTGTGTGCAGTTCTGGTCGCCTAATTATAGGAAGGATATAAACAAAGTGGAGAGAGTGCAGAGAAGGTTTACCAGAATGTTACCTGGGTTTAAGCATCTAGAGTATAGGGAGAGATGGACAGATTAGGTCTTTATTCTTTGGAGCGTAGAAGGTTGAGAGGGGATTTGATAGAAGTATTTAAGATTATGAAATGGAAAGACAGAGTGGATGTGGATAGACTATTTCTGTTAAGAGGAGGAAAGATTAAAATAAGAGGACATGAGTTAAGAATTAAGGGGCAGAGGTTTAGAGGTAACATGAGGGGGAACTTCTTTACTCAGAAAGTGGTAGCCGTGTGGAATGAGCTTCTGGGAGAAATAGTGGCGGCAGAGTCAATTGTATTATTTAAGAAAAGGTTGGACAGGTATATGGATGAGAAGAAGATGGAGGGTTATGGGCATTGTGCAGGGAGGTGGGACTACAGTGGGGTGTTTGGTTCGGTGCAGACTAGAAGGGCCTAATGGCCTGTTTCCATGCTGTAATTGTTATGTTATGTTATGTTATGAGGTGGAGGTCAATGTACTAAATTATCGTCATGTCCAAAAGTAGGAGGTGGCGGTCAATGTACAGATTATTGTCATGTCCATAAGTAGGAGGTGGAGGTCAATGTACAGATTATTATAATGTCCATAAGGAGGAAGGGGAGGTGAATGTACAGATTATTGTCATCTCCATGAGGAGGAGGTTTAGGTCAATGTAGGAGATTATTGTCATGTCCATAAGTAGGAGGTGGAGGTCAATGTACAGATTATTGTCATGTCCATAAGTAGGAGGTGGAGGTCAAGGTACAGATTATTGTCATCTCCATGAGGAGGAGGTTTAGGTCAATGTAGAAGATTATTGTCATGTCCATAAGTAAGAGGTGGAGGTCAATGTACTAAATTATTGTCATATCCAAAAGTAGGAGGTGGCGGTCAATGTACAGATTATTGTCATGTCCTTAAGTAGGAGGGGGAGGTGAATGTACAGATTATTGTCATGTCCATATATAGGAGGTGGAGGTCAATGTACAGATTATTGTCATGTCCATAAGTCAGAGATGGAGGTCAATATACCAGATTATTCTCATGTCCGTATGTAGGAGATGGAGGTCAATGTACAGATTATTGTCATAGAAATAAAGAAACATGTAAACATAGAAACATAGAAGATAGGAGCAGGAGTAGGTCATTCAATCATTCAAGCCTGATCCGCCATTCAATGAGAACATGGCTGATCTTAAAGTTCAGTACCGCATCCCCGCCTTCTCTCTGTAACCTTTAATACTCTTATAATGAAGAAATAAATGTATATTATCTCTTAAATATATTTAATGAACCTGCCTCTACTGCCCTCTGTGGCAATGAATTCCACAGATTCACCAACCTCTGGGAAAAGAAATTCCTCCTCATCTCGGTCCTAAATGGTTTGCCAATTATCCTCAAACCATGGCCCCGGGATCTGGATTTTCCCATCCTTGGAAACATCCCATCTGCATCCATTCTGTCCAGTCCTGCCAGAATTCTATATGTCTCTATGAGATCCCCTCTCAATCTTCTAAACTTCATGGAGTACAATCCCAATTTGTGCAATCTTTCCTCATAAGTCATTCCTGCCATTTCAGGTATCAGCCTGGTGAATCGCCTCTGCACTCCCTCCATTGCAAGAACATCCTTCCTTCGATAAGGTGACCAAAACTGCACACAATACTCCAGGAGTGGTCTCAACCAGGCCCGGTACAGCAGCAGTAAGGTATCCTTGTTCTTATACTCAAACCCTCTTGATATGAAGGCCGACATACCATTTGCCTTTTTAACCGCTTGCTGTACCGTCATGTCCATCAGTAGGAGATGGAGGTCAATGTACCAGATTATTGTCATGTCCATAAGTAGGTGGTGGTGGTCAATGTACAGATTATTTTCATGTCCATAAGTAGGAGGTGGAGGTCAATGCACCAGATTATTGCCATGTCCATAAGTGGGAGATGGAGGTCATTGTACAAATTATTGTCATAGAAACAAAGAAACATAGAAACATAGAAGATAGGACCAGGAGTAGGACATTCGACCCTTCAAGCCTGATCTGCCATGCAACGAGATCATGATTGATCTTAAAGTTCAGTACCCCGTCCCCGCCTTCTCTACCTAACCTTTAATACCCTTATACTGAAGAAATATATGTAAATTCTCTCTTAAATATATATAATGAACCTGCCTCTACTGCCCTCTGTGGCAATGAATTCCACAGATTCACCAAACTCTGGGAAAAGAAATTTCTCCTCATCTCGGTCCTAAATGGTTTGCCTATTATCCTCAAACCATGGCCCCGGGTTCTGGATTTTCCCATCCTTGGAAACATCCCATCTGCATCCATTCCATCCAGTCCTGCCAGAATTCTATATGTCTCTATGAGATCCCCCCTCAATCTTCTAAACTCCATGGAGTACAATCCCAATTTGTGCAATCTTTCCTCATAAGTCATTCCTGCCATTTCAGGTATCAGCCTGGTGAATCGCCTCTGCACTCCCTCCATTGCAAGAACATCCTTCCTTCGATAAGGTGACCAAAACTGCACACAATACTCCAGGAGTGGGCTCACCAAGGCCTGGTACAGCAGCAGTAAGGTATCCTTGTTCTTATACTCAAACCCTCTTGATATGAAGGCCGACATACCATTTGCCTTTTTAACCGCCTACTGTACCGTCATGTCCATCAGTAGGAGATGGAGGTCAATGTACCAGATTATTGTCATGTCCATAAGTAGGAGGTGGAGGACAATGTACAGATTATTGTCATGTCCATAAGTAGGATGTGGAGGTCAATGTACATCTTATTGTCATCTCCATCAGGAGCAGATGTTGGTCAATGTAAAGATTATTGTCATGTCCATAATTAGGAGGTGGAGGTCAATGTTCATATTAGTATCATGTCCATAAGTAGGACGTGGAGGTCAATGCACCAGATTATTGTCATGTCCATCAGTAGCAAATGGAGGTCAATTTACATTTTATTGTCATGTTCATAATTAGGAGGTGGAGGTCAATGTTCATATTAGTATCATGTCCATAAGTAGGACGTGGAGGTCAATGCACCAGATTATTGTCATGTCCATCAGTAGCAAATGGAGGTCAATTTACATTTTATTGTCATGTTCATAATTAGGAGGTGGAGGTCAATTTACAGATTATTGTCATGTCCATAAGTGGGAGGTGGAGGTCAATTTACCAGATTATTGTCATAGAAACAAAGAAACATAGAAACATAGAAGATACGGGCAGGAGTAGGTCATTCGACCCTTCAAGCCTGATCCACCATTCAACGAGATCATGGTTGATCTTAAAGTTCAGTACCCCGTCCACGCCTTCTCTCCATAACCTTTAATACTCTTATACTGAAGAAATAGATCTAATTCTCTCATAAATATATTTAATGAACATGCCTCTACTGCCCTCCGTTGCAATGAATTTCACAGATTCACCACCCTCTGGGTAAAGAAATTCCTCCTCATCTCGGTCCTAAAGTGTTTGCCTCTTATCCTCAAACCATGGCCCCGGATTCTGGATTTTCCCACAATTCGAAACATCCCATCTGCATCCATTCTGTCCAGTCCCGCGAGAATTCTATATGTCTCTATGAGTTCCCCTCTCAATCTTCTAAACTCCAGCGTGTACAATCCCAATTTGTGCAATCTTTCCTCAGAAGTCATTCCTGCCTTTCCAGGTATCAGCCTGGTGAATCGCCTCTGCACTCCCTCCATTGCAAGAACATCCTTCCTTTGATAAGGTAACCAAAACTGTACACCATACTCCAGGAGTGGTCTCAACCAGGCCCGGTAGAACAGCAGTAAGGTATCCTTATTCCTTGACTCAAACCCTCTTGATATGAAGGCCGACATACCTTTTGCCTTTTTAACCGCCGGCTGTACCGTCATGTCCATCAGTAGGAGATGGAAGTCAATGTACCAGATTATTGCCATGTCCATAAGTAGGAGATGGAGGTTAATGTACAGATTATTGTCATGTCCATAAGTAAGAGGTGGAGGTCAATGTACAATATTAGTATCATGTCCATAAGTAGGACGTGGAGGTCAATGTACAGATTATTGTCATGTCCGTAATTAGGAGGTGGAGCTCAATGTACATATTATTGTCATGTCCATCAGTTGGAGATGGAGGTCAATGTACAGATTATTGTCATATCCATAAGTGGGAGATGGAGGTCAATTTACCAGATTATTGTCATAGAAACAAAGAAACATTGAAACATAGAAACATAGAAGATAGGGGCAGGAGTAGGTCATTCGACCCTTCAAGCCTGATCCGCCATTCAGTGAGATCATGGCTGATCTTAAATTTAGGTACCCCATCCCCGCCTTCTCTCTGTAACCTTTAATACTCTTATACTGAAGAAATAAATGTAAATTCTCTCTTAAATATATTTAATGAACCTGCCTCTACTGCCCTCCAATGCAATGAATTCCACAGATTCACCACCCTCTGGGTAACGAAATTAATCCTCATTTCGGTCCTAAATGGTTTGCCTATTATCCTCAAACCATGGCCCCGGATTCTGGATTTTCCCACAATTCGAAACATCCCATCTGCATCCATTCTGTCCAGTTCTGTCAGAATTCTATATGTCTCTATGAGATCCCCTCTCAATCTTCGAAACTCCAGCGTGTACAATCCCAATTTGTGCAATCTTTCCTCATAAGTCATTCCTGCCATTCCAGGTATCAGTCTGGTGAATCGCCTCTGCACTACCTCCATTGCAAGAACATCCTTCCTTCGATAAGGTGACCAAAACTGCACACAATACTCCAGGAATGGTCTCACCAAGGCCCGGTAGAGCAGCAGTAAGGTATCTTTGTTCCTATACTCAAACCCTCTTGATATGAAGGCCGACATACCTTTTGCCATTTTGTCGCCGGCTGTACCGTCATGTCCATCAGTAGGAGATGGAAGTCAATGTACCAGATTATTGCCATGTCCATAAGTAGGAGATGGAGTTCAATGTACAGATTATTGTCATGTCCATAAGTAGGAGGTGGAGGTCAATGTACTGATTATTGTCATGTCCATCATTTGGAGATGGAGGTCAATGTACATATTATTATCATGTCCATAAGTTGGAGATGGAGGTCAGTGTACCAGATTATTGTCATGTCCATAAGTAAGAGGTGGAAGTCAATGCACATATTATTGTCATGTCCATAAATAGGAGATGGAGGTCAATGTGCAGATTATGGTCATGTGTATAAGTAGGAGGTTGAGGTCAATGTACAGATTATTATCATGTCCATAAGTGGGAGATGGATGTCAATGTATAGATTATTGTCATGTCAAAAACTAGGAGATGGACGTCAATGTACAGTTTATATTCATATCCATAAGTAGGAGGTGGAGGTCAATGTGCAGATTATTGTCTTGTCCATCAGTAGCAGGTGGAGGTCAAAGTACAAATTTTTGTCATGTCCATCAGTCGGAGATCTAGTTTATCTGATTGATTTTCGAAGGGATGTTTTCGTTCTCTTGATGAATTATAAAGGAAACTTGGTATTAATGGAAATTCTGTATTTATGTATGATTAATTATGATTTTTTTGAATAACAGATATGTGGTTGATATATGATTTTAACATTTGAACTTAGTTTTAAAGTGGATTTCATTTGTTAAATAAATGTATTATGTTTGATTTAAATATATGTTTAAGGGTATTATTTTAGTATTGATATTTTTTTGTTGTTAGTAATTTTTTTGTTGTTAAGTTTTATCTTTTTTTGTAAGTGGGGTTTTTTCTATATTATTTACAATATTGTTAATTAATTCTTCACTCTTTATTTTGGAGTGGAGGTTTGGACTAATTTTAAATTAGATGATTAATGTTGAGTTATAATTATTGGGGTGGTTTATTTGTGTAGTTTAATGATGTACTATTCAAATTTTTATTATCTCATTTTTCATTATTTATTAAAATGTAATTTTTATTTTATTCATGTC
The DNA here is from genome assembly GCF_036971445.1 of Narcine bancroftii. NCBI lineage: Eukaryota > Metazoa > Chordata > Chondrichthyes > Torpediniformes > Narcinidae > Narcine > Narcine bancroftii. The sequence goes on along the minus strand of NC_091479.1, from coordinate 14,241,314 downwards.
ATAAAATTTAAAATAAAGTTTAAAAAAATGTACAGATTATTGTCATGTCCATACGCATGAGGTGGAGGTCAATGTACAGATTATGTACATGTCCATAAGAGGAAGATGGAGGTCAATGTTCAGATTATTGTCATGTCTATAAGTGGGAGATAGAGGTCAATGTACAGATTATTGTCATGTCTATAAGAAGGAGATGGAGTTCAATGTACAGATTATTGTCATGTCCATAAATAGGAGATAGAGGTCAATGTACAGATTATTGTCATGTCCATAACTAGGAAATGGAGGTCAATGTACAGATAATTGTCATGTACATAAGTAGAGATGGAGTTCAATGTACAGATTATTGTCATGTCCATAAGTAGGAAATCAATGTACAGATTATCAACAGGTCCATAAACAGGAGGTGGTGGTCAATGTACAGATTATTGGCATGTCCATGAGTAGGAGGTGGAGGTCAATGTACAGATTATTGTCATGTCATATGCATGAGATGGAGGTCAATGTGCAGATTATTGTCATGTCCTTACATTGGAGTAGGAAATCAATGTACAGATTATCGACAGGTCCAAAAATAGGAGGTGGAGGTCAATATACACATTCTTGTCATGTCCATAAGGAGGAGGTGGAGGTCAATGTACAGATTAATGTCATGTCCATATGTAGGAGGTGAAGGACAATCTACAGATTAATGTCATGTCCATAAGTAGGAGGTGGAGGTTAATTTACAGATTATTGTCATGTCCATAAGCATAGGTGGAGGTCAATGTACAGATTATATTCATTACCATAAGTAGGAGATGGAGGTGAATGTACAGATTATTTTCATGTCCACAAATAGGAGGTGGAGGTCAATGTACAGATTATTGTCATCCCCATATGTAGCAGATGGAGGACAATGTACAGATAATTTTCATGTCCATAAGTAAATGGAGGTGAATGTACAGATTATTGTCATGTCCATAAATAGGAGGTGGAGGTCAATGTACAGATTATTGTCATGTCCATAAGTCGGAGATGGAGGTCAATATACCAGATTATTCTCATGTCCATATGTAGGAGATGGAGGTCAATGTACAGATTATTGTCTTTTCCATCAGTAGCAGGTGGAGGTCAAAGTACAATTTTTTGTCATGTCCATCAGTAGTAGATCTAGTTTATCTGATTGGTTTTCGAAGTGTTGTTTTTGTTGTCTCGATGAATTTTAAAGGAAACTTGGTATTAATGGAAATTCTGTATTTATGTATTATTAATTATGATTTTTTTTGAATAACAGATATGTGGTTGATATATGATTTTAATATTTGAAGTGGATTTCATTTGTTAAATACATGTATTATGTTTGATTTAAATATATGTTTAAGGGTATTATTTTAGTATTGATATTTTTTTTGTTGTTAGTAATTTTTTTGTTGTTAAGTTTTATCCTTTTTTAGTAAGTTGGGTTTTTTCTATTTTATTTACAATATTGTTAATTAATTCTTCACTCTTTATTTTGGGGGGAGGGTTGGACTAATTTTAAATTAGATGATTAATATTGAGTTATAATTATTGGGTGATTTATTTGTGTAGCTTAGTGATGTACTATTCAAATTTTTATTATCTCATTTTTCATTATTCCTTTAAATGTAATTTTTATTTATTCATGTCATAAAATTTTAAATATAGTTTAAAAAAATAATGTACAGATTATTGTCATGTCCATACGCATGAGGTGGAGGTCAATGTACAGATTATTATCATGTCCATAAAAAGGAAATGGAGGTTAATGTACAGATTATTGTCATGTCCATAAGTCGGAAATGGAGGTCAAAATACCAGTTTATTCTCATGTCCATATGTAGGAGGTGGAGGTCAATGTACAGATTATTGTCTTGTCCATCAGTAGCAGGTGGAGGTCAAAGTGCAAATTTTTGTCATGTCCATCAGTTGGAGATCTAGTTTATCTGATTGTTTTTCTAAGGGATGGTTTTGTTCTCTCGATGAATTATAAAGGAAACTTGGTATTAATGGAAATTCTGTATTTATGTATTATTAATTATGATTTTTTTGAATAACAGATATGTGGTTGATATTTGATTTCAATATTTGAACTTAGTTTTAAAGTGGATTTCATTTGTTAAATACATGTATTATGTTTGATTTAAATATATATTTAAGGGTATTATTTTAGTATTGATATTTTTTTTGTTAGTAATTTTTGTTTTAATGTTGTTAAGTTTTATCTTTTTTTGTAAGTGGGGTTTTTACTATTTTATTTACAATATTGTTAATTAATTCTTCTCTCTTTATTTTGGGGGGAGGGTTGGACTAATTTTAAATTAGATTATTAATGTTGTGTTATAATTATTGGGGGGGTTTATTTGTGTAGTTTAATGATGTACTATTCAAATTTTTATTATCTCATTTTCCATTATTTATTAAATGTAATTTTTATTTATTCATGTAATAAAATTTTAAATAAAGTTTAAAAAAATAATGTACAGATTTTTGTCATCTCCATACGCATGAGGTGGAGGTCAATGTACAGATTATTATCATGTCCATAAGAAGGAAATGGAGGTGAATGTACAGATTATTGTCATGTGCATAAATAGGAGGTGGAGGTCAATGTACAGATTATTGTCATGTCCATAAGTCGGAAATGGAGGTCAATATACCAGATTATTCTCATGTCCGTATGTAGGAGATTGAGGTCAATGTACAGATTATTGTTTTGTCCATCAGTAGCAGGTGGAGGTCAAATTACAAATTATTGTCATTTCCATCAGTAGGAGATCTAGTTTATCTGATTGTTTTTCGAAGGGATGTTTTTGTTCTCTCGATAAATCATAAAGGAAACTTGGTATTAATGGAAATTCTGTATTTATGTATTATTAATTATGATTTTTTGAATAATAGATATGTGGTTGATATATGATTTTAATATTTGAACTTAGTTTTAAAGTGGATTTCATTTGTTAAATAAATGTATTATGTTTGATTTAAATATATGTTTTAGGGTATTATTTTAGTATTGTTTTTTTTTTCTTGTTTGTAATTTTTGTTTTAATGTTGTTAAGTTTTATCCTTTTTTCGTAAGTGGGATTTTCTATTTTATTTACAATATTGTTAATTAATTCTTCACTCTTTATTTGGGGGGAGGGTTGGACTAATTTTAAATTAGATGATTAATGTTGAGTTATAATTATTGGGGGGGTTTACTTGTGGAGCTTAATGAAGTATTATTCTAATTTTTTTTTATCTTATTTTTTATTCTTTCTTTAAATGTAATTTTTATTTTATTCATTTCATAAAATTTAAAATAAAGTTTAAAAAAATGTACAGATTATTGTCATGTCCATACGCATGAGGAAGAGGTCAATGTAGAGATAATATTCGTATCCATAAGTAGGAGATGGAGGTCAATGTACAGATTATTGTCTTGAACATCAGAAGCAGGTGGAGGTCAAATTACAAATTATTGTCATTTACATCAGTAGGAGATCTAGTTTATCTGATTGTTTTTCTAAGGGATGTTTTTGTTCTCTCGATGAATTCTAAAGGAAACTTGGTATTAATGGAAATTCTCTATTTATGTATTATTAATTATGATTTTTTGAATAACAGATATGTGGTTGATATATGATTTTAATATTTGAACTTAGTTTTAAAGTGGATTTCATTTGTTAAATAAATGTATTATGTTTGATTTAAATATATGTTTTAGGGTATTATTTTAGTAATGTTTTTTTTCTTGTTAGTAATTTTTGTTTTAATGTTGTTAAGTTTTATCCTTTTTTCGTAAGTGGGATTTTCTATTTTATTTACAATATTGTTAATTAATTCTTCACTCTTTATTTGGGGGGAGGGTTGGACTAATTTTAAATTAGATGATTAATGTTGAGTTATAAATATTGGGGGGGTTTACTTGTGGTGCTTAATGATGTATTATTCTAATTTTTTTTTATCTTATTTTTTATTCTTTCTTTAAATGTAATTTTTATTTTATTCATTTCATAAAATTTAAAATAAAGTTTAAAAAAATGTACAGATTATTGTCATGTCCATACGCATGAGGTGGAGGTCAATGTACAGATTATTATCATGTCCATAAGAAGGAAATGCAGGTGAATGTACAGATTATTGTCATGTGCATAAATAGGAGGTGGAGGTCAATGTACAGATTATTGTCATGTCCATAAGCATGAGGTGGAGTTCAATGTGCAGATTATTGTCATGTCCTTACATAGGAGGTGGAGTTCAATGTACAGAATATTGTCATGTCCATAAGTACGAGATGGAGGTTGATGTACAGATAATTGTCATGTCCATAAGTAGAGATGGAGGTCAATGTACAGATTATTGTCATGTTGATAACTAGGAGATGGAGGTCAATGTACAAATAATTGTCATGTCCATAAGTAGAGGAGGAGGTCAATGTACATATTATTATCATGTCCATTAGTAGGAAATCAATGTACAGTTTATCGACAGGTCCATATATAGGAGGTGGAGGTCAATGTACACATTCTTGTCATGTCCATAAGGAGGAGGTGGAGGTCAATGTACAGATAATTGTCATGTCCATATGTAGGAGGTGGAGGTTAATGTACAGATTATTGTGATATCCATAAATAGGAGGTGGAGGTCAATGTACAGATTATTGTCATGTCCATAAGTAGGAGGTGGAGGACAATGTACTGATTATTGTCATGTCCATAAGTAGGAGATGGAGGTGAATGTACAGATTATTGTCATGTCTATAAATAGGAGGTGGAGGTCAATGTACAGATTATTGACATATCCATAAGTCAGAGATGGAGGTCAATATACCAGATTATTCTCATGTCCATATGTAGGAGATGGAGGTCAATGTACAGATTATTGTCTTGTCCATCAGTAGCAGGTGGAGGTTAAATTACAAATTTTTGTCATGTCCATCAGTAGGAGATCTAGTTTATCTGATTGTTTTTCTAAGGGATGTTTTTGTTCTCTCGATGAATTATAAAGGAAACTTGGTATTAATGGAAATTCTGTATTTATGTATTATTAATTATGATTTTTTGAATAACAGATATGTGGCTGATATATGATTTTAATATTTGAACTTAGTTTTAAAGTGGATTTCATTTGTTAAATAAATGTATTATGTTTGATTTAAATATATGATGAAGGGTATTATTTTAGTATTGATATTTTTTTTGTTGTTAGTAATTTATGTTTTAATGTTGTTAAGTTTTATCTTTTTTTGTAAGTGGGGTATTTTCTATTTTATTTACAATATTGTTAATTAATTCTTCACTCTTTATTTTGGGGGGAGGGTTGGACTAATTTTAAATTAGATGATTAATGTTGTGTTATAATTATTGGGGGGGGTTTATTTGTGTAGCTTAATGATGTATTATTCTAATTTTTATTATCTTATTTTTTATTATTTCTTTAAATGTAATTTTTATTTTATTCATATCATAAAATTTTAAATAAAGTTTAAAAAAATGTATAGATTATTGTCATGTCCATACGCATGAGGTGGAGGTCAATGTACAGATTATATTCATGTCCATAAGTAGGAGATGGAGGTCAATGTACAGATTATTGTCATGTCTATAAGTGGGAGATAGAGGTCAATGTACAGATTATTGTCATGTCTATAAGAAGGAGATGGAGTTCAATGTACAGATTATTGTTATGTCTATATGTGGGAGATAGAGGTCAATGTACAGATTATTGTCATGTCCTTACATAGGAGGTGGAGTTCAATGTACAGAATATTTTCATGTCCATAAGTAGGAGTTGGAGGTAAATGTACAGATTATTGTCATGTCGTTAATTAGGAGAATGAGGTCAATGTACCGATTATTGTCATGTCCATAAATCGAAGATGAAGGTCAATGTACAGATAATTGTCATGTCCATAAGTAGAGATGGAGGTCAATGTACAGATTATTGTCATGTCCATAAGTAGGAAATCAATGTACAGATTATCGACAGGTCTATAAATAGGAGGTGGAGATCAAATTACAAATTATTGTCATGTCCATCAGTAGGAGATCTAGGTCAATGTACAGATTATTGTCATGTCCATAAGTAGGAGATGGAGGTCGATGTACAGATAATTGTCATGTCCATAAGTAGAGATGGAGGTCAATGTACAGATTATTGTCATGTTGATAACTAGGAGATGGAGGTCAATGTACAAATAATTGTCATGTCCATAAGTAGAGGAGGAGGTCAATGTACATATTATTATCATGTCCATTAGTAGGAAATCAATGTACAGTTTATCGACAGGTCCATATATAGGAGGTGGAGGTCAATGTACACATTCTTGTCATGTCCATAAGGAGGAGGTGGAGGTCAATGTACAGATAATTGTCATGTCCATATGTAGGAGGTGGAGGTTAATGTACAGATTATTGTGATATCCATAAATAGGAGGTGGAGGTCAATGTACAGATTATTGTCATGTCCATAAGTAGGAGGTGGAGGACAATGTACAGATTATTGTCATGTCCATAAGTAGGAGATGGAGGTGAATGTACAGATTATTGTCATGTCTATAAATAGGAGGTGGAGGTCAATGTACAGATTATTGTCATATCCATAAGTCAGAGATGGAGGTCAATATACCAGATTATTCTCATGTCCATATGTAGGAGATGGAGGTCAATGTACAGATTATTGTCTTGTCCATCAGTAGCAGGTGGAGGTTAAATTACAAATTTTTGTCATGTCCATCAGTAGGAGATCTAGTTTATCTGATTGTTTTTCTAAGGGATGTTTTTGTTCTCTCGATGAATTATAAAGGAAACTTGGTATTAATTGAAATTCTGTATTTATGTATTATTAATTATGATTTTTTGAATAACAGATATGTGGTTGATATATGATTTTAATATTTGAACTTAGTTTTAAAGTGGATTTCATTTGTTAAATAAATGTATTATGTTTGATTTAAATATATGATGAAGGGTATTATTTTAGTATTGATATTTTTTTGTTGTTAGTAATATTTGTTTTAATGTTGTTAAGTTTGATCTTTTTTGTAAGTGGGGTTTTTTCTATTTTATTTACAATATTGTTAATTAATTCCTCACTCTTTATTTTGGGGGAGGGTTGGACTAATTTTAAATTAGCTGATTAATGTTGTGTTATAATTATTGGGGGGTTTATTTGTGTACCTTAATGATGTATTATTCTAATTTTTATTATCTTATTTTTTATTATTTCTTTAAATGTAATTTTTATTTTATTCATGTCATAAAATTTTAAATAAAGTTTAAAAAAATGTATAGATTATTGTCATGTCCATATGCATGAGGTGGAGGTCAATGTACAGATTATATTCATGTCCATAAGTAGGAGATGGAGGTCAATGTACAGATTATTGTCATGTCTATAAGAAGGAGATGGAGTTCAATGTGCAGATTATTGTTATGTCTATAAGTGGGAGATAGAGGTCAATGTACAGATTATTGTCATGTCCTTACATAGGAGGTGGAGTTCAATGTACAGAATATTTTCATGTCCATAAGTAGGAGTTGGAGGTAAATGTACAGATTATTGTCATGTCGTTAATTAGGAGAATGAGGTCAATGTACCGATTATTGTCATGTCCATAACTCGAAGATGAAGGTCAATGTACCGATTATTGTCATGTCCATACCTCGAAGATGAAGGTCAATGTACAGATAATTGTCATGTCCATAAGTAGGAAATCAATGTACAGATTATCGACAGGTCTATAAATAGGAGGTGGAGATTAAATTACAAATTATTGTCATGTCCATCAGTAGGAGATCTAGGTCAATGTACAGATTATTGTCATGTCCATAAATAGGAGATGGAGGTCAATGTACAGATAATTGTCATGTCCATAAGTAGAGGAGGAGGTTAATGTACAGATTATTATCATGTCCATTAGTAGGAAATCAATGTACAGTTTATCGACAGGTCCATAAATAGGAGGTGGAGGTCAATGTACACATTCTTGTCATGTCCATAAGGAGGAGGTGGAGGTCAATGTACAGATAATTGTCATGTCAATATGTAGGAGGTTGAGGTTAATGTACAGATTATTGTGATATCCATAAAAAGGAGGTGGAGGTCAATGTACAGATTATTGTCATGTCCATAAGTAGGAGGTGGAGGACAATGTACAGATTATTGTCATGTCCATAAGTAGGAGATGGAGGTGAATGTACAGATTATTGTCATGTCTATAAATAGGATGTGGAGGTCAATGTACACATTCTTGTCATGTCCATAAGGAGGAGGTGGAGGTCAATGTACAGATAATTGTCATGTCCATATGTAGGAGGTTGAGGTTAGTGTACAGATTATTGTGATATCCATAAATAGGAGGTGGAGGTCAATGTACAGATTATTGTCATGTGCATAAGTAGGAGGTGGAGGACAATGTACAGATTATTGTCATGTCCATAAGTAGGAGATGGAGGTGAATGAACAGATTATTGTCATGTCTATAAATAGGAGGTGGAGGTCAATGTACAGATTATTGTCATGTCCATAAGTCAGAGATGGAGGTCAATATACCAGATTATTCTCATGTCCATATGTAGGAGATGGAGGTCAATGTACAGATTATTGTCTTGTCCATCAGTAGCAGGTAGAGGTCAAAGTACAAATTTTTGTCATGTCCATCAGTAGGAGATCTATTTTATCTGATTGTTTTTCTAAGGGATGTTTTTGTTCCCTCGATTAATTATAAAGGAAACTTGGTATTAATGGAAATTCTGTATTTATGTATTATTAATTATGATTTTTTGAATAACAGATATGTGGCTGATATATGATTTTAATATTTGAACTTAGTTTTAAAGTGGATTTCATTTGTTAAATAAATGTATTATGTTTGATTTAAATACATGATGAAGGGTATTATTTTAGTATTGATATTTTTTTTTTTGTTAGTAATTTTTGTTTTAATGTTGTTAAGTTTTATCTTTTTTTGTAAGTGGGATTTTTTCTATTTTATTTACAATATTGTTAATTAATTCTTCACTCTTTATTTTGAAGGGGAGGGTTGGACTAATTTTAAATTAGATAATTAATGTTGTGTTATAATTATTGGGGGGGTTTATTTGTGTAGCTTAATGATGTATATTTCTAATTTTTATTATCTTATTTTTTATTATTTCTTTAAATGTAATTTTTATTTTATTCATGTCATAAAATTTTAAATAAAGTTTAAAAAAATGTATAGATTATTGTCATGTCCATACGCATGAGGTGGAGGTCAATGTACAGATTATATTCATGTCCATAAGTAGGAGATGGAGGTCAATGTACAGATTATTGTCATGTCTATAAGTGGGAGATAGAGGTCAATTTACAGATTATTGTCATGTCTATAAGAAGGAGATGGAGTTCAATGTACAGATTATTGTTATGTCTATAAGTGGGAGATAGAGGTCAATGTACAGATTATTGTATTGTCCATCAGTAGCAGGTGGACGTCAAAGTACAAATTTTTGTCATGTCCATCTGTAGGAGATCTAGTTTATCTGATTGTTTTTCGAAGGGATGTTTTTGTTCTCTCGATGAATTATAACGGAAACTTGGTATTAATGGAAATTCTGTATTTATGTATTATTAATTATGATTTTTTGGAATAACAGATATGTGGTTGATATATGATTTTAATATTTGAACTTAGCTTTAAAGTGGATTTCATTTTTTAAATACATGTATTATGTTTGATTGAAATATATGTTTAAGGATATTATTTTAGTATTGATATTTTTTTTGTTGTTGGTAATTTTTTTTGTTGTTAAGTTTTATCCTTTTTTAGTAAGCGGGGTTTTTTCTATTTTATTTACAATATTGTTAATTAATTCTTCACTCTTTATTTTGGGGGGGGAGTGTTTAACTAATTTTAAATTAGATGATTAATGTTGAGTTATAATTATTGGAGCATTTATTTGTGTAGTTTAATGATGTACTATTCAAATTTTATTATCTAATTTTTCATTATTTCTTTAAATGTAATTTTTATTTATTCATGTCATAAAATTTTAAATAAAGTTTAAAAAAATAATGTACAGATTATTATCATGTCCATACACATGAGGTGGAGGTCAATGTACAGATTATCGTCATGTCTTTCAGTGGGAACTAGAGGTCAATGTACAGATTATTGTCATGTACATAAGTAGAGATGGAGTTCAATGTGCAGATTATTGTCATGTCCATAAGTAGGAGGTGCAGTGCAATGTACATATTATTGTCATTCCTTAAGTAAGAAATCATTGTACAGATTATCGAACGGTCCGTAAGTAGGAGGTGGAGGTCAATGTACAGATTATTGTCATGTCCATAAGCATGAGGTGGAGGTCAATGTACAGATTATTATCATGTCCATGGGAAGGAAATGGAGGTGAATGTACAGTTTATTGTCATGTGCATAAATAGGAGGTGGAGGTCAATGTACAGATTATTGTCATGTCCATAAGTCGGAAATGGAGGTCAAATTACAAATTATTGTCATTTCCATCAGTAGGAGATCTATCTTATCTGATTGTTTTTCTAAGGGATGTTTTTGTTCTCTCGATGAATTATAAAGGAAACTTGGTATTAATGGAAATTCTGTATTTATGTATTATTAATTATGATTTTTTGAATAACAGATATGTGGTTGATATATGATTTTAATATTTGAACTTAGTTTTAAAGTGGTTTTCATTTGTTAAATAAATGTATTATGTTTTATTTAAATATATGATGAAGGGTATTATTTTAGTATTGATATTTTTTTTGTTGTTAGTAATTTTTGTTTTAATGTTGTTAAGTTTGATCTTTTTTTGTAAGTGGGGTTTTTTCTATTTTATTTACAATATTGTTAATTAATTCTTCACTCTTTATTTTGGGGGGGAGGGTTGGACTAATTTTAAATTAGATGATTAATGTTGTGTTATAATTATTGGGGGGGTTTATTTGAGTAGCTTAATGATGTATTATTCTAATTTTTATTATCTTATTTTTTATTATTTCTTTAAATGTATTTTTTATTTTATTCATGTCATAAAATTTTAAATAAAGTTTAAAAAAAATGTACAGATTATTGTCATGTCCATACGCATGAGGTGGAGGTCAATGTACAGATTATTGTCATGTCTATAAGTGGGAGATAGAGGTCAATGTACAGATTATTGTCATGTCTATATGAAGGAGATGGAGTTCAACGTACAGATTATTGTTATGTCTATAAGTGGGAGATAGAGGTCAATGTACAGATTATTGTCTTGTCCATCAGTAGCAGGTGGACGTCAAAGTACAAATTTTTGTCATGTCCATCAGTAGGAGATCTAGTTTATCTGATTGTTTTTCGAAGGGATGTTTTTGTTCTCTCGGTGAATTATAAAGGAAACTAGGTATTAATGGAAATTCTGTATTTATGTATTATTAATTATGATTTTTTTGAATAACAGATATGTGGTTGATATATGATTTTAATATTTGAACTTAGTTTTAAAGTGGATTTCATTTGTTAAATACATGTATTATGTTTGATTTAAATATATATTTAAGGATATTATTTTAGTATTGATATTTTTTTGTTGTTAGTAATTTATTTTGTTGTTAAGTTTTATCCTTTTTTAGTAAGTGGGGTTTTTTCTATTTTATTTACAATATTGTTAATTAATTCTTCACTCTTTATTTTGGGGGGGAGTGTTGGACTAATTTTAAATTAGATGATTAATGTTGAGTTATAATTATTGGGGCATTTATTTGTGTAGTTTAATGATGTACTATTCAAATTTTTATTGTCTCATTTTTCGTTATTTCTTTAAATGTAATTTTTATTTTTTCATGTCATAAAATTTTAAATAAAGTTTAAAAAAATAATGTACATATTATTGTCATGTCCATATGCATGAGGTGGAGGTCAATGTACAGATTATATTCAAGTCCATAAGGAGGAGATGGAGGTCAATGTACAGATTATCGTCATGTCTATAAGTGGGAGATAGATGTCAATGTACAGATTATTGTCATGTCCATAAATAGGAGATAGAGTTCAATGTACAGATTATTGTCATGTGTATAAGAAGGAGATGGAGTTCAATGTACAGTTCATTGTAATGTCGATAATTAGGAGATGGAGTTCAATGTAGAGATTATTGTCATGTCCATAACTAGGAGATGGAGGTCAATGTACAGATTATTGTCTTGTCCATCAGTAGCAGGTGGAGGTCAAATTACAAATTATTGTCATTTCCATCAGTAGGAGATCTAGTTTATCTGATTGTTTTTCTAAGGGATGTTTTTGTTCTCTGGATGAATTATAAAGGAAACTTGGTATTAATGGAAATTCTGTATTTATGTATTATTAATTATGATTTTTTTGAATAACAGATATGTGGTTGATATATGATTTTAATATTTGAACTTAGTTTTAAAGTGGATTTCATTTGTTAAATAAATGTATTATGTTTGATTTAAATATATGTTAAGGGTATTATTTTAGTATTGATATTTTTTTTGTTGTTAGAAATTTTTGTTTTAATGTTGTTAAGTTTTATCTTTTTTGTAAGTGGGGTTTTTTCTATTTTATTTACAATATTGTTAATTAATTCTTCACTCTTAATTTTGGGGGGAGGGTTGGACTAATTTTAAATTAGATGATGAATGTTGTGTTATAATTATTGGGGGGCTTTATTTGTGTAGCTTAATGATGTATTATTCTCATTTTTATTATCTTATTTTTTATTATTTCTTTAAATGTAATTTTTATTTTATTCATGTCATAAAGTTTGAAATAAAGTTTAAAAAAAATGTACAGATTATTGTCATGTCCATAAGTAGAGATGGAGGTCAATGTACATATTATTATCATGTCCATAAGTAGGAAATCAATGTACAGATTATCAACAGGTCCATAAATAGGAGGTGGAGGTCAATGTACACATTCTTGTAATGTCCATAAGAAGGAGGTGGATGTGAATGTACATATTATTGTCATGTCCATAAATAGGAGGTGGAGGTCAATGTATAGATTATTGTCATGTCCATAAATCGGAGATGGAGGTCAATATACCAGATTATTCTCATGTCCGTATGTAGGAGATGGAGGTCAATGTACAGATTATTGTCATAGAAATAAAGAAACATGGAAACATAGAATCGTAGAAGATAGGACCAGGAGTAGGTCATTCGAACCTTCAAGCCTGATCCGCCATTCTACGAGATCATGGCTGATCTTAAAGTTCAGTACCCCATCCCCGCCTTCTCTCCATAACCTTTAATGCCCTTATACTGAAAAAATATATGTAAATTCTCTCTGAAATATATTTAATGAACCTGCCTCTACTGCCCTCTGTAGCAATGAATTCCACATTTTCACCAACCTCTGCGAAAAGAAATTCCTCCTCATCTCGGTCCTAAATGGTTTGCCTATTATCCTCAAACCATGGCTCCGGGATCTGGAGTTTCCCATCCTTGGAATCATCCCATCTGCATCCATTCTGTCCAGTCCTGCCAGAATTTTATATGTCTCTATGAGATCCCTCTCAATCTTCTAAACTCCAGCGAGTACAATCCCAATTTGCGCAATCTTTCCTCATAAGTCATTCCTGTCATTCCAGGTATCAGCCTGGTGAATCGCCTCTGCACTCCCTCCATTGCAAGAACATCCTTCCTTCTATAAGGTGACCAAAACTGCACACAATACTTCAGGAGTGGTCTCAACCAGGCCCGGTACAGCAGCAGTAAGGTATCCTTGTTCCTATACTCAAACCCTCTTGATATGAAGGCCGACATACCATTTGCCTTTTTAACTGCCTGCTGTACCATTATGTCCATCAGTAGGAGATGAAGGTCAATGTACCAGATTATTGTCATGTCCATAAGTAAGAGATGGAGGTCATTGTACAGTTATTGTCATGTCCATATGTAGGAGATGGAGGTCAATTTACCAGATTATGGTCATAGAAACAAAGAAACATGGAAACATAGAAGATAGGAGCAGGAGTAGGTCATTCGACCCTTCAAACCTGATCCGCCATTCAACCATATCATGGCTGATCTTAAAGTTCAGTACCCCGTCTCCGCCTTCTCTCTGTAACCTTTAATACCCTTTTACTGAAGAAATCGATCTAATTCTCTCTTAAATATATTTAATTAACCTGCCTCTACTGCCCTCTATGGCAATGAATTCCACAGATTTACCACCCTCTGGGTAAAGAAACTCCTCCTCATCTTGGTCCTAAATGGTTTGCCTATTATCCTCAAACCATGGCCCCGGGTTCTGAATTTTCCCATCCTTGGAATCATCACATCTGCATCCATTCTGTCCAGTCCTGCCAGAATTCTATATGTCTCTATGAGATCCCCTCTCAATCTTCTAAACTCCAGCGAGTACAATCCCAATTTGCGCAATCTTTCCTCATAAGTCATTCCTGCCATTCCAGGTATCAGCCTGGTGAATCACCTCTGCACTCCCTCCATTGCAAGAACATCCTTCCTTCGATAAGGTGACCAAAACTGCACACAATACTCCAGGAGTGGTCTCAACCAGACCCGGTAGAGCAGCAGTAAGGTATCCTTGTTCCTTGACTCAAACTCTCTTGATATGAAGGCCGACATACCTTTTGCCTTTTTAACCACCGGCTGTACCGTCATGTCCATCAGTAGGAGATGGAAGTCAATGTACCAGATTATTGTCATGTCCATAAGTAGGAGATGGAGGTTAATGTACAGATTATTGTCATGTCCATAAGTAGGAGGTGGAGGTCAATGTACATTTTAGTATCATGTCCATAAGTAGGACGTGGAGGTCAATGTACAGATTATTGACATGTGCATAAGTAGGTGGTGGTTGTCAATGTACAGATTATTGTCATGTCCGTAAGTAGGAGGTGGAGGTCAACGTAAAGATTATTGTCATGTCCATAAGTAGGAGGTGGAGGTCAATGTACAGATTATTGTCATGTCCATAAGTGGGAGATGGAGGTCAATGTACAAATTATTGTCATGTCCATAAGTTGGAGGTGGTGGTCAATGTACAGATTATTGTCATGTCCGTGAGTAGGAGGTGGAGGTCAATGTACAGATTATTGTCATGTCCATCAGTAGGAGGTGGAGGTCAATGTACAGATTATTGTCATGGCCATAAGTAGGAGATTGACGTCAATGTACCAGATTAATGTCATGTCCATCATTAGGAGATAGAGGTCAATGTACATATTATTGTCATGTCCGTAAGTAGTAGGTGGATGTCAATGTACAGATTATTGTCATGTCCATCAGTTGGAGATTGAGGTCAATGTACAGATTATTGTCAAATCCATAAGTGGGAGATGGAGTTCAATTTACCATATTATTGTCATAGAAACAAAGAAACATGGAAACATAGAAACATAGAAGATAGGAGCAGGAGTAGGTCATTTGACCCTTCAAGCCTGATCCGCCATTCAACCATATCATGGGTGATCTTAAAGTTCAGTACCCCGTCCCCGCCTTCTCTCTGTAACCTTTAATACCCTTTTACTGAAGAAATCGATCTAATTCTCTCTTAAATATATTTAATGAACCTGCCTCTACTGCCCTCTATGGCAATGAATTCCACAGATTCACCACCCTCTGGATAAAGAAACTCCTCCTCCACTCGGTCCTAAATGGTTTGCCTATTATCCTCAAACCATGGCCCCGGGTTCTGGATTTTCCCATCCTTGGAAACATCCCATCTGCATCCATTCTGTCCAGTCCTGCCAGAATTCTATATGTCTCTATGAGATCCCCTCTCAATCTACTAAACTCCAGCGAGTACAATCCCAATTTATGCAATCTTTCCTCATAAGTCATTCCTGCCATTCCAGGTATCAGCCTGGTGAATCACCTCTGCACTCCCTCCATTGCAAGAACATCCTTCCTTCGATAAGGTGACCAAAACTGCACACAATACTCCAGGAGTGGTCTCAACCAGACCCGGTAGAGCAGCAGTAAGGTATCCTTGTTCCTTGACTCAAACTCTCTTGATATGAAGGCCGACATACCTTTTGCCTTTTTAACCGCCTGCTGTACTGTCATGTCCATCAGTAGGAGATGGAGGTCAATGTACCAGATTATTGTCATGTCCATAAGTAGGACTTGGAGGTCAATGTACAGATTATTGTCATGTTTATAGGTAGGAGGTGGTGGTCAATGTACAGATTATTGTCATGTCCATAACTAGTAGATGGAGGTCAATGTACCAGATTATTGTCATGTCCATAAGTAGGAGGTGGAGGTCAAAGTACAGATTATTGTCATGTTTATAGGTAGGAGGAGGAGGTAAATGTACACATTATTGTCATGTCCATAAATAGGAGGTATACTCAAATCATTACTTGCTACAGCCACACGGGTACATGAAATCTGTGCCGGTTCGGGTTACACATTTATCACAATGTTGTAACAACACCAGCAATTGGGTCCGGCATTCAAATTCCACACTGACTTTTAGGAGATCGTTCGTTCTCCCCGTATATGCATGGGTTTTCTCTGAGGTCTGCGGTTTCTAACCACCCTTCAAAATGTCCAGAGGTTGTAGGTCAACTGTGTGTAATTGTGGGCAGCACGGCCTTGTAAGCCGAAAGGGCCTGTTATCGTGCTACCTTTTCATTTAAAGACAAAGCAACTCCAGTTGTAAGCATTTAAATTGCTACAATTGGCAGATGGTTAATATTAAACAATAGATAAATAAATATTCTCAGTTGCAATTCAAACAAGCAAAAATATTAAGGTTTCAGTAGTGCAGACAGATCTTTTGATGGTCCAACGGTAGTTTATGGTTAGTAAGAATTGGAGTAGTATGGGGTATTATGTGCTCCAAGTTCATTTTCAGTTGAGTGGGACTGTCACTTTAAGAGAATCAATCAAGCTGTAAGTTTGGGTTTGACTGTGAGCTGGAGGGCTGAAGACAGCATGTTCCTAAATTGGATACACCTCAAGAGAGAGGGAAGGGCCCTGGAAAACTCAATAGCATGTAACCAGCAGTTTCCAGAGACAGTGCACAGGTTTGCTCAGGGGCCATTTTAAGGGAACAGCACATGAGCAACAGCTCTTTGAACCATTCTGTGCTGAAGTGGCCAAAGGCAACCATCGTGGCCCAAGGGGACTTGTTGAATTTCATCGTGACCGGGGAAATGTCACTTCTGAAGGGGCCATTTTAAGGAAGCAATGCTGTGGAGCAGAGCTCTTGGAAGTAATACAGTACTGAAGTGGCCTCCTGTGTGGTTATCGACAATCCGTCCGATTTGCCCATGTTGTAGCAGAATGAGAATACCACTCTGTGACCATTATTGAGGGTCACTTGGAAAGCTCAACCACAAAAGGGTTCTGGGAGTTTTTTGTGAGAATCACTCGCTTTGTGTCCCCGACAGAAATAAAAGGGGAGGTTTGGTTGCCACTCACCTGAAAAGGACATTGGCCTGTAAGCCTGGTCTCTCCCACTTACTTTGTGAACTTCTGTGCATCGATTTCATGCCTACAGGTGAGCACTGAATCTTTGAAACTGAACATTTGAGAATTGTGTAGTGGCTTTTGGGGTATCACACACACACACACACACACACACACACACACACACACACACACACACACACACACACACACACACACACACACACACACACTAATTTCTATTGCTGCTATCTGGGGAAGTTCAAGATGCTGATAACACTGGATAACAATTTTTTTCAAAACGTTTGCTTCCTGAAAAAAAATTGGGGATTATGATAGAGAATGTCAAGCTGAACACAAAGATAATTTCAGATTTGCTCCATCATATAGGAAATTAGAGAAAACTAAATGAATTTTTATTGAATTTAGCACGTTTAATGGCAGTTCGTTAGTTCAACTGACCTAAAATGTCCTCCCGTTAATTTTCATGTGTACTCAGCATCTGATGCCTCTCATGTTAATGTCCAATAATTGTCGGCCAGCACTGATGGATTCCAGTTGCTGTGATACCACTTTTCTATGGATGCAGTGTCCTGGTGAAACCTTTCACCGTGCTCGTCACTGACTGGATCAAGACCAGCAGGGAAGTCCAAGTGCGAACATAGAAAATACATTTTCATTGATGCTTTGTCTGCTTGAAGGAGACTTAAAATATGACAGAACATCGCAAAAATAGGTTATATCGAAAAAATTTAAGGTGATTTTTGTAATCAGAAGCATAAAATCTAAAAGTGTTCAGGAAGCAAAATCATTATTGTCCAGTGTAGTTGTCAGAAGAGAGTAGCAAGAAGAGGTTGTGACCAATGTTATGGGTGGTCCTTTATGATGTTGACTGCCCTCTTGCGGCATTGCCTCACCTAGATACCTTCAGTGGATGGGAGATTGGTGCCCTTGGTGGACCTGGCTAGGTTTGCCACTTTCTGTAGCATTCTGGTTTCCAGGACACTTGAAGTATCAAAGCAAGCCATGTGTGGTTACAATTATGAAGTTATGCTCGATAATTGGGTTGGAAAGTTTGAGAGGGACAAGGGTAGGCCAGTGGGAGCAGCTCAGTGGGGAAACCTGGTCAGCATGAGAGTTGGGCAGAAGGGCCTGTTTATATGCTGTAAGGCAATACCTCCAGAGGTGCAGCTGAACTCCAGGCAAAATCCAGAAATATGCAACGATTTAAAAGGGCTGTGGATTTCGATAGTGTGGCGATGCACATTTGAAAGGGCCAACCGACCCTGCGATCGGCAGGACAGCCGCGGCAAGGATGTATCCTCGGGACGCAAGCGCCAGGCCGTGAGGGGCAGGACCGAGGATGGGCTTAAAGGCTGCAGCGCAGAATTTAAAACAAACCAGTTGTGATACTCGAGCTCACAGCCTTTTGTTGCAGTCTCTTCGCTGCGCTTGTTCACAACACGCTACAATAGCACATTTCATTTGTGGTGTCCCAAATGCTTTAAAGACAAAAAAAAAATACTTGTAAAACAAAGTTGCTCTTTCAATGCATTACACAAGAAGATCCCATTAATGATAATGGTCAGTATAAAGCATTCTTGTTTGTGTCATTGAGAGAGTCATATCAACCATGGCTCCAAATTCCCATTGAGGTCAATGGAATAATATTTTTCACAAAGGTTTAATGCAGTTTTTGTAGTGTACGTTTTGAAGTTAAAGCTTTATATGTTCAGCACTGCTACCTAGATGGACACAGTTGGTGTAGCGGTTAGCACAATGCCATTATAGCGTTGCCAATCAGGACAGTGGTTCGAATCCCGTGCTGTCTGTAAGGAGTTTGTACATTCTTCCCATGTCTGTGTGGGGTTTCCCCATGGGCGTTCGAAGCATAGGTTAATTGGGTTGCATGGACTTTTGAGCCGAAATGGCCTGTTACCATGCTCTATGTCTAAATTGAAAGCTTCCTTTCCTGGATTCTGCCCTTTTGTCCTTTTTCTCCATTGTTTGCTTTCATCAATCACCCTCCTGCTTCTGTCTCCTTACTGTCCCTCCCCTCCATCCGTCCGCCATCCTTTACCCCTCCTTGGTCCACCTATCATCAACTGACCCCTCCCTCTCTCTTTAACGCTGCCGCTTTTCCTTCTCCTTTCTCAGGCACAGTTTCGACCCCAAGCGTTGACTCTCCATTTCCCTTCACAGATGCTGCCTGACTTTCTGAGTCCTTCCAGCAGTTTGTTTTCTTTTTCTCTCAGGATTCCAGCATCTGCGGACTCTTATGTCACCTTGAGCAAGCGGTAGATGGTTAAAACAATGAGATAGCTGAGTGTATCAAATTATTAGGGTCTAAATTACATTTATGTTCTGAAAGATTAAAAAAATGTTTTTTTAATCGCAGTCAAAAATTGTGCTGCTCTGCTATATAATAAGAGGGGTAACTCCATCGCAGTCTGGCATAAGAGATAGAACACAAGTCTGATTAGTGGGGAATCTCACCTGAAGAGAAACTGGGGATAATTGGTCAGTTTTCTTTTACATTAATCACTTTAAATTTAGATTTAAGCTTGCAGCCTCTGGGTTACTAAAACCATTTCAGTGAAACTAAACCCAAGTGACCACTCAATTCATAAATATGTGTGGTGAGCTGTTAGACAGAATCAGTCACACACAAGGTAAAGACTGTACAACAGGCTTTAATCCACAAAAACCTCCACAGAGCCAGGCTGGCTGTGGCTGGCATCTCAGTGTGAGGCCTCGGGAGGCCTGGAGGGTGATTGACACCCAACTGGGTGGGGCTTGATCCATTCAGGCCGACTGATTGGCAGCCGGCCAGTTGTTGTCCTGTCCCCTTACACTCCTGCAGGTACAGAGGTTGCCCCCTGCAGTAGGCCGGTGGTGTACCACCACATTTACCCCCTTCTTTAAAATTGTCCTGGGCGGGGGGAGGCAGTAACAAGGAATCGCACCCACTATGTACATACAATATTTACAGGTTGAGACGATTCGGAGGCCGCCGGGGTCTCTGTGACTGTCATAGAACTGGCTCCTGGTCACTGGTCAGAGGGGAAGTCGGGGGGCTGGCGGCAGGGGTGTGTGTGGCTGGTGTGGCGCCGCGCGGAAGTGGGGCCGGGGTCAACGTATGCGGGTCATATTGGATAGGTGGAGGGGTGGGTTCGTCTCCTCAGGCTGAAGCGGGCCCCCGGTGGTCAAGGAGGCCTGGGGACAGGGATGTATGTCTGGTCACCGTCATCCTGGGTTGGAGGGTGGGGTGGTGTGGTGGGTGCTCCTGCTGGTGCCAAGTCCCTGGATGAGACGGTGTCCTCCCTGCCACTGCCGAACCTAACGTAAGCGTAGTTATGGTTTGCATGAAGGAGGAAAGCCTCCTCCACCAGGGCTTTGGCCTTGTGTGTCCATACATGCTTATGCAGAAGCACCAGTCCCGGGGACGTGAGCCATGCTGGGAGTGACATTCCAGTCACCGACCTCCTAGGGAATGAGAACAGGCGTTCGTGAGGGGTCTCGTTGGTAGCTGTGCACAGCAGTGACTGAATGGCATGGAACGCCTCAGGCAGGGCGTCCTGCCAGTACTCAACGGCCCTCCCTTTTGACCTGAGAGCCAGGAGGACTGCCTTCCACACCACACCATTCTCGCGTTCCACTTGCCTGTTGCCTCTCGGGTTATAACTTGTCGTGCGACTGTTCACGATGCCCCTCGCCATCAGGTACTGGCGTAGCTCGTCACTCATGAAACTAGAACCCTGGTCGCTGTGGATGAAGGCAGAGTAGCCAAATATGGTGAAAATCTGATGACGGTGGCCGTGGAGGTGCCCGGACAAGGGATGGTGAAAGGGAAGCGTGAGTACTTGTCCACTACCCTGAGGAAGTAGACGTTTCGGTTCATGGAAGGCAGGGGCCCTTTGAAGTCCACGCTGAGATGCTCGAAAAGCCGAGTAGCCTTTACAACATGGGCCTGGGGTCGGGTGGATGAAGCGGGGTTTACACTCCGCAAAGACCCGACAGGCCTCGGTCATGTCCCTGACGTCCCTGATGGTGTACGGCAGATTTCGGGACTTATCAAAATGGTAGAACCGGGAGACGCCCAGATGGCATAGGAACTCATGCAATGCCTGCAACCTGTCGTCATGCATAGACACGCAGGTGCGAGAGAGGGCATCAGTGGAGTCGTTAAACTTCCCGGGGTGGTACTGGATGACGTAGCTGTAGGTTGCCAACTCGACTCTCCAGTGCAGGATCTTGTCGTTCTTGATCTTGCTCTTGTGGGAAGTGTTAAACATGAACGCCACGCCCCGCTGGTCCATGAGGAGCGTGAATCTCCTGCCAGCCAGGTAGTGGCGCCAGTGGTGGACCACTTCCACAATCGTCTGGGCCTCCTTTTCAATAGCGGAGTGCCCTAGCTTGGAGCCATGGAGGGTCCTGGAGAAGAACGTGATGGGGCACCCCCCCCCCCCACCTTGGTTGAGAGTAGCAGCAAGGGCCACCTCGGAGGCATTGCTCTCCACCTGGAAGGGGGAGTCCTCATCCACAGCCTGCATCGTGGCATCCATGATGTCTTGCCTGATGCAGGTGAAGGCTGCCTGTGCCTCGTGGGAAGGGAAAAGTTGTGGCTTGGGCCAGTGGGCGGACCTTGTCTGAGAAGCAAGAGACCCACTGAGAGTAATAAGAGAACATGCGCAGGCACCTGCGAAGGGCCTTTAGCGTGGGGGGGCGAGGGGTAACTCCATTAATGGGTGCATCCTTTCTGGATCTGGGCTGATGACTCCATGGGCCACGATGTACCCCAGGATGGCGAGGCGGGTGGTGCTGAACACACACTTCTCCTTGTTGTAAGTGAGGTTCAGCTCTGCGGCCGTCTGGAGGAATTTTTCCAGGTTAGCATCGTGGTCCTGCTGGTCACGGCCGCAGATAGTGACGTTATCCAGATACGGGAACGTCACCTTCAGCTTGTGCCAGTCTACCATGCGATCCATCTCCCACTGGAAGATGGATACCCCATTCGTGACCCCAAAAGGAACCCGGCGGAACTGGTACAGGCGCCCGTCCACCTCAAAGATGGTGTAGGGCTTGTCCTTCGGGTGAATATGGATTTGGTGATATGCCGACTTCAGGTCAATTGTGGAGAAAGCCCAGTAGCAGGCTATCTCATTGACCATGTCGGCGATCCTTGGCAGGGGGGGTAGGCATCCAGCTGAGTGTACTGATTAATGGTCTGGCTGTAATCCACGACCATCCTTGGCTTACTTCCTCCCTTGACCACCAGGACTTGGGCTCTCCATGGGCTGTTAATGGTCTCTGTAACGCCTTCTGCCAGGAGTCGCCGCACCTCCACCTTGATGAAGTCCCAGTCTGCAGCGCAATAGCACCTACTTCTGGCAGCTTGCAACCTAGCACAAGATGTGGAAAGAGCACCGGTGGGGTGATGCACAGTGTGGAGAGACTGCAGGTTGGCCGGGGCTGGTAGGTTGGCGTGCTGTGCAATGTGAGTGGAGGTTGGGGCCGACACTCTGCAGGTGGCACTGGAAATCCAGGCCCAGGAGGAGTGGTGCGCAGAGTTTGGGCATGACCAGGACCCTGAATCCTGTGTAAGTCTCCCCTCCCACCATTATATTGTCCGAGCAGCACCCGAGGGTACCAATAGTCTTATCCTTGGTGGCGAGGGTGATTGAGCAGGTGGTCGAGTGGACCTTTAACCTGAGGGAGTGGGCTACGCTCGGGTGAATGAAGCTCTCGGTGCTGCCACTGTCCAACAGGCACTTTTTTACCTGCCCGTTGACTCGTACGTCCATCATCGAGTGCCTGAGATCATGGGGAATGTCCCTGGTCAGCATGGTGGCGACCAGGACTATCTCGGAGTCGGAGTCGTCACTATCCGGGGGGATGGGGAGCATTGATAGGGCAGCCTGGTCATCGCCCGTGTTGACCATGTTGCTGTTGGTCGCTGGGTGTGGCGTGCGGCACCCGGAAGCATGGAGAGCATTGGTAGGGCAGCCTGGTCATCACCCATGTTGACCATGTCATTCTCAACATCATCGGGGGCCCTCAGTGTCATGCGCTGCCTGGTCCAAGATGGCAGTGGCACGTGTGGAGCCACTGCATGGCTGGCCTCCTTCCCCAGCCATGTCCGCTGCACCGGGGGAAGTGATGTAATCATGGCCGGCGGCAGTGACGATGTTACGTCAGCCGGAAGTGATGTCACTGTAGTTCTCAGCGAGCAGCGAGGGTGAGGGCTGGTGCAGATGCTCGGGGAACACACTGCGATGGTTGCTGGCGGGGCCGGATGTTGCGCGGTCGAAGTCGGGCAAGGCGGAAGTCGTTGCGGGGATAATGGCACCACCCGGCACGCGCACGTGGGGAGGTCCGCGGGGGAGGTGGGGAGGTCATAGAGGGCTGCTGAGCTGCTGGCAGGTTTAGAGAGGCCCACTTTTGCAAAGTGGCCTTTCTTGCTGCATCGGGAACAATACTGGTTCCTAGCTGGGCAATTTTGCCACGATCATCGATCTGAACTACGCCAGGACCCACAGTACTTATAGGGGTGCTTGCTGGGCTCCTGCCATAGTGACGTTCTCCTCCCCAGCTCGGCCTTGGGCTGCAGCTGCAGTGTGAGAGGGCCATGAGGGAGCCTGGGGGAACCTGGAATCAAAGGCTTTGACATGCTGGGCTGCTGCTTCCAGGGTTTGGACCACACCCACAGTCCTGGTTAGGGCATAGATGTTGTCTTCCAGCAGCTTCTGCCGGATGGCCCTCGAGCATAGCCCTCGGACGAAGGCGTCCCAGATCAGCCTCTCGATTTCCTCTACACCTACCCCGGGTTTAGCCAGACACGGTCGGGCCAACTCTCGCAAGTGTTCTAGGTAAGACTCAGACATCTCCCTGGGTTGCTGGGCTCGGGTGTTGAGGAGGTACCTTGCAATGACCACATTCTGGGGGGCTTGTACAAGTTCTTGAGAGTATCCATTGCACTCTTGTACGTGGAGTAGCATTTAGTTACCTGGAAGGTGTAGGACCAAACTCTTCCGTTCGGAGTCTAGGATCTCGCCCTCGTGTGCCTCGATGATTGCCTCGACCGCAAGCTGCCAGAATTCGAAGCGTGTCTGGGCTTCCGGGTGGCATGGGTCGACCTCAAGGCTCCCTGCGCTCAGGAGTTTTTCCATGGCAGTCGTGGGAAAATTTTGTGGATTAAATTGTGTGCGCTGTTAGCCAGAATCAGACACACACAAGGTAAAGACTGTACAACAGGCTTTAATCCACAAAAACCTCCACAGAGCCAGGCTGGCTGTAGCTGCAGGAACTCTGTGTGAGGCCTCGGGAGGCCGGCGCAGGCTTATATCACAGAGGGTGATTGACACCCGACCGGGTGGGGCTTGATCCATTCAGGCCGACTGATTGATAGCTGGCCAGGTGTTGTCCCGTCCCCTTACACTCCTGCAGGTACAGAGGTTTCCCCCTGCAGTAGGCTGGTGGTGTACCACCACAATATGCCTGTAAATTAATGGTTATTTAATAGATTTTGAAGTTTAAAATATTCATATTTTAGGCAGCAGTGTGATTATGTATAAATTAAAACACAAAAATCTGTGGTTGAAATAAAAACACAATCCTGGAGAAATTCAGCTGGTCAAACGGTGTCCTTTATGTAGCAAAGATAAAAACACTTAACCATGTTGTTCGGCTTCATGTGGGTCCCACAGGTTAAGAACCAGACTAAAGTGCAGGTACAAAACACTCGTTTATTTTAGGGATGGAATTGAGACAACAGGGTCGATGGGTCAAGCAAACTTCTACATATACACAATACGCGGGGGTAAATATACACTTTCGGGTGACAAGGGGGAAACCGACAAGTTACAAGAGCATACACGTTCAACAATCAGATCAAGGTGATATTACGTGCCCCCACCCCTTGACCAGTATGGACACCTCGAGACTCACCCCAACCCAATGCAGAAGGTGATGCCATGAGGAGTTCAAAGAGGCAGAACAAAGGGGCACATGGTCCTTTATAGTTCTGGGGGCAAAGATGGGGGGAGGCAATCGTAAGGGTCAGTGTGGGCCCTTTTGGTTGCTGTGGCCAATGGCTCAAAGCCAAGTGCAGGGGCTCAGCAGAGGGTGAACTGAGGTGATTCACCTGGGCCAATTGGGTGAAGGTCAGGGCTGAGTCTGGACAGACTGCAGCACCTGATGGTTTAGGTGGGCCAATTGTAAGGGTCACTTTGATGGCTTGGGGTGAGTCTTTGACCTTGATTGGCAGATAGTGTGTCCTCCGAACAGGAGTGCAGCAGCACCAATCGGTGCTCTCCATTACAAACTGACATTTCGGACTTGAGCCCTTCATCAAGGTATGGAAAAATATCGACAGGCATCCAAACAAAAGAGTAGTGGGGAGGCGTGGTTGCGAAGGCAGGAGGTGATGGGTGGAGGGCAAGGGATGGCTGGGTGAATGGAGAGGGAAGGGGGGGTGGAGAACTGAAATGGGGGGAGGGGGGAAGAGGAGAGAAGATGAGCAGAAACCGGAAAAGTCTATGTTAATGCTATCTGGCTGGAGAGTGCCCAGATGGAAAAACCTCCAATTTACAGGTGGTCTTGGTGGGATAGTACACAAGGCCCAGGATGTGAGTATGGTTCATATGAGGGAGTAACTAGTTTGTGAATATGAACTTACTGAATTGTCATTATAAGCTTATTTGGATCACTAACTAGGGAAGAATTCTGTTGTCATAACTCAATATGGCCAATCTCTTATTCTAGATCCAACACCGTATAATCAGATTTATTGTCAGAGTACATACAACCTTGAGATCTTTCTTTCCCTGCGGGTGAGGCAGAATTGCCACTTATTGGCAGTGCAAAAAATATTGACTCAAGGTACACGTGTAAACAAATAAAGAAATAGAAACAAACTGACTGAAGTACAGAGTGTGTGAAAGAAAAATCAATAAAGTGCAAAATTAAGAGTCCTGATGGAGTTTGGTGTTGAGGAGTCTGACGGAGGAGGGGGAGCAGCTGTTCCTGAACCTGATGGTGCGAGTCTTGTGGCACCGATACCTCTTTCCTGAGTGGGAGCAGTGTGTGGGCTAGTTGATGTGGATCCTTGATAATTGCTGCTGCTCTCTGATGGCAGTGTTTCCTGTAGATATTCTAGGAGGTGGTGGGATTTGCCTGTGACTCCTGGGCTGTGTCCACTGCCTTTTTCAGGGCTTTATGTTCAGGGGTATTGGTATTTCCCAAACCAGCCGGTCAGCACACTTTCCACCACATATCTATCGAAATTTTCCAAGGTTTCCGATGTCATACCAAACCACCGCAAACCCTGAGGAAGTAGAGGCGCTGACATGTTTTCTTCACGAGGCCATTTGTGTGTTAGGTCCAGGAAAGAACCTCCAAGATAATGACTCCCAAGAACTTAAGTTTGGTCACCCTCTCCACTTCTAATCCCCCAATGATCACTGGATTGTCCACCTCTGGTTTTCCCTTCCTGAAGTCCACCATCAGCTCCTTGGTTTTGGTGTCATTGAGTGTGAAGTTGTGGTTGGCGCACTATTCACCCAAGTTTTCACTCTCCCTCCTGTATACTAACTCGTTGCCCTTTTTTACACAACCCAATATCGTCAGCGAATTTGGAGATGGTGTTGCTCTCGTACCGAGCCCACAGTCATAGGTTTATAGCAAGTGCAGCAGTGGGCTAAGAATGTGTTCTTAACTGCACTCTGAAAGGCCTAGTACGTGGCCCATTTGAAAGGCAATTAACGGTCAAGAACTGAAATGACCACAAGCTAACAAATTTTAGAAATATTAATTGACGAACAGACTTTGGAGAGGATGAACTTCCATCAAATAAGACCCTGGAGTCGGATAATAATTAAGTGCTGGAAAACCTCAAGAGGTCAGGAAAGAGAAACAATGAATGTTGTCAGGTTGAACACCTTTTTAGAAGTCTTCATTCTGAATTGTTCATTCGGTTTCTCTTTCTACAGATGCTCCTCTTGGCCTGATGAGTCTTTCTACAGTTTTTTTTTAAAAGACATGTAGCACAGTAAGAGGCCCTTCTGGCCCATGAACCCATGCTGCTCCATTGCACCTAAGTGACCTACAACCCCCACACGTTTCGGAGGGTGGGAGGAAACCCACGGAGACATGGGGAGAACGTACAAACTCCTTACGGACAGCGGAAGATTCGAACCCTGGTCACTGGCGTTGTAGTGGCATTGTTGCACCATTTTCTGTCTCACCCGCGGGGAAAAAAAAGATCTCAAAGTTTTATGTACTGACAATAAACCTGATTATACGGTGTTGGATCGAGAATAAGGGATTGGCCATATTGAGTTATGACAACAGACTTCTTCCCATGTCAGTTCAGATTTTCAGGATGTGCGCGTTTTTGATCGTTGGCAAGATGGTGTATCTCTGGAGAGGTCTTCCGTTCAATGTCTCAACCCAAAGGTACCTGCAAAAGGTTAGCCTTAACACAAGCACTTAATGGGAATGTCAGCCTAGATTGTTACTTCAAGTATGGGGGCAGTGGGAGGAGTGTGGGGAAGAGGACTTGACCCAGAGCCAAGCATGTCTCTGTGTGGTGCGCTGCACTGCAAACAAACAAGCACAAACTACAGAGGCTGTACTATAGGTTTTAATTAGCTTAAAACTCGCACACCAGGTTCAGCATCCCTTCTGGCTCCGTGTGCTCTACTCCTGCCCAAGGGTCAGCGTGAGCCTTTATGTGGGGCCGGTGATTGGCTGGGAGTAGGTGGAGCCAGCCTCCCAGGTTACCTCCCTGCAGGCACAGTGGGTCGCCCCCTGCAGTAGGCAGTGTATGAGTGCAGACGGGCGCAGGCTGTCACAGACAGTCCAGTGGTGGTATCACCGTGCTCCGAGTCACAGATGACATAGCATATTCAATTTACAAACAGGAAATTGTGCATCTAAGTTTCTGCATTGGGTGAAGTTCCCTGCAGGGATCAGGGACCTGTGAAATTGCCTTGGGTGTCTAAATAATAAATGAAGTGCATCCACTAAATGGGCTGTCATTGCCAAATGAACGCTGAAAATAAAAGTTTTATTTGCCATTTGACTTTGGATGTGAGATTCTGCTCAAGAAGTATTATGTAAAATCCATTTTAATATGACTGTAAGCTGTGTGCAATTGATGCTTGAAGCAAGTGTAACAACCCAGTTATAATTTATAAGGTAAAAATAATGACAGGCAGCTTTGTTCTCGTTCATTGCAAAATCAAATATCTTTGTTTAAATTGCGACATCATTGGAGATGTCCTGTGTATTTTATGAATCCCTTGTCATATATAATGTACACAGGTTTCTAAATGCAACATCTGTGTTTACTTTTCAAGGCCGACCACGTTAATCATCTAGTACGTTGATTTTTCATTATACATGTTGCAAACTGAATGTCCGGTTGAGAAATGTTACATTAACCACTAATATGAAGAGGTTTACTTTGAGGAAATGTATATTCCATTTTAAATATTCAACAAGAAATTGATGTAAATACAAATTTACTTTTGTACTTGCACAGGATTTTGCCGTCTTATAAAGATTTTATTTTGATGTGTTTTGAAATGCCTTGTGATTGGAATTCTGAACAATCCTCGTCTCCTAGAAGTCAGGGTGGTTGAGAGGAAAGCGTTCAATCTATCGGTGGTGTGCTATCCTTCTGTGGATGGTTCGAAAGTTGAAGGAGTGGTGGATGGTGCTTAAGGTTGTCGTAGGCTACAAAGGAGATGTCCTGTTTATTTTATGAATCCCTTGTCATATATAATGTACACAGGTTTCTAAATGCAACATCTGTGTTTACTTTTCAAGGCCGACCACGTTAATCATCTAGTACGTAGACATCATTGCCGAGTTGGGTGGAAAAGTGGCAGATGGGAGTTCAGTGTGAGGTGATGCCTTCTACCTGAAGCCTGAGTACCGAGTTAATGGTCTGATATTTAAAAGTGTGGAAGAACAGAGGGACTGAGGGATCCAAATCCATACATCGTTCAAGGTTGCCGTGCAAGTTGATCGGATAGTTAAGAAGGCCTGTGGGATGCCGGGCTTCATTAGTTGGGGGATTGAGTTCAGGAGTCGAGAGGTCATGTTGCAACCCTACAAATCTCTGGTGAGACCACGCTTAGAGGATTGTGTTCAGTTCTGATCACCTCGTTATAGGAAGGATGTGGAATCTATGGAGAGGGTGCAGCAGAGATTTACCAGGATGTTGCCTAGATTGGAAAATAAGTCTAATGTGTCAAGGTCATCAGAGCTAGAACTTTGGAGTGAAGCAAAATGAGAGGAGACTTAATAGAGATCTCCAAGACTCTGAGAAGCATAGATAAGGGGGCACTTTTTTTCCCCAGGTTGGGAGCAGCAAACACCAGAGGACATTTGTACAAAGTGAAGGGAGGGGAGTTTAGGTTTATAACACACAGAGTTGTGGGTGCCTGGAATGCATTGCCAGGAGAGATGGTGGAGGCTGAAACATTCAGGGTATTAAAGACACTCCTAGACAGGCAAATGGATGTTATCTGGGTGCTCCTGTTTCCTCCTACCCACCAAAACCTTCCGGGGTTGTTCAGTCCATAGGGTGTAATTGGGCAGCATGAGTTTTAATGGTCGGAATCGGCTTCTATAACAGCGGTTACCACAGGGGAAGTGAGGGGATTATTTTTAGCATGGAGGTGCAGCGGATGTTGTTGCTACTTTGCAGTGCTAATGCCCCTGGTTCAGTCCTGACCTCCGATGCTGCTTGTCCGTGTTTGTTCCCTGTCGCTGCGTCGGTCTCCACCCACATCCCGGACTGAGTAGCCTCGAAGTTTACTGGTTGAAGTTTAGAAGGATGATGTTTTGATCTTGTTGAATTATGTAGCACCAGGAAAAGAATGGAGAAGATAGAAGCAGGGAGGTTGTTTCCACTGGCATTGGGAGAGTAGATTTAAAACAGGAGGAACTGCTTCTCCCAGAGGCCCAATGAAGCAGTGGAGGCTACCCCATTTAAGACACTGTTAGATATATTTTTTGGAGAGTTAGGATTGAGAGTCATGAGAAACAGGAAGGTGAGTAGAGCCAAGTCTGAGGCCAGATCAGCCATGATCTTCTTGCATTTTGTAAACACGCGTAGGCTTTTCCCACTGAGGGTAGATCAGATACAAATCAGAGGACATGGGTTAAAGGGGAAAGGCTTAAAGGGAACATGAGGAGGAAGTTCTTCACACAGAGAGTAGTGGGAGTGTGGAACAAGCTGCCAGCTGAAGTGGTGAATGTGGGCTCAGTTTTAACATTCAACAGATAGATACTTGGGGTCACGATATTGTGGCAATTAGTGAGACCTGGCTACAGGAGGGGCAGGACTGGCAACTTAATGTTCCGGGATACATTTGTTTTAGATGTGATAGATCAGGGGGTAAAAAAGTTGGAGGAGTTGCTCTGCTTGTTAAGAAGGACATTAATGCCGTGAGGTGGCAGGATGGTATGGAGGGATCGACCAGTGAGGCTGTTTGGGTGGAATTGAGGGGTGGAGGAGGCAAGAGGGTGCTAATAGGGGTGTATTACAGACCACCAAATGGGCCAAGAAAATTAGAGGAACAAATTTGTAGGGAGATAACGTATATGTGTGAAAATCATAAGGTAGTGATCATGGGAGATTTTAACTTCCCACACATTGATTGGGATACCCATACGGTTAGAGGGCTGGATGGGCTGGAGTTCGTTAAATGTGCTCAGGATTGTTTTCTAAATCAGTTAGTAGAAGAACTGACTCGGGACGGTGTAATACTGGATCTCCTGTTAGGGAACGAGTTAGGTCAGGTAGCGGACATTAATGTTGGAGAACCAATTGGATCTAGTGATCATAATTCTGTTAGTTTTGGGGTAGTTTTAAGGAAGAGCAAGGAGAGGCCTAAAGTTGAGGTTCTGGATTGGAAAAGTGCAAATTTCGAAGGAATTAGAAGGGATTGGGGGAATATTGAGTGGGACAGGATATTTTCAGGTAAGGATGTTAATGAAAAATGGAGGATATTCAAATAAGAAATTTTGAGGGTACAGAGTAGTTATGTCCCAGTGTGGATCAAAGGAAAGGCTGGAAGTCATAGGGAGGCTTGGTTTTCGAGGAATATTGGAAATTTGGTTAGGAGAAAAAGGGAGGTGTACAAGAGGTATAAAGAGCAGGGAGCTGAGAAGTTGAAGGAGGACTACAAGGAGTATGGAAGGAATCTTAAGAAAGAAATTAGAAAGGCCAAAAAAAGGCATGAAGAGGCTTTGGCAGGCAGAGTAGAAATAAATCCAAAGGGTTTCTATAAGTACATTAAAAGTAAAAGATTAGTGAGAGATAAAATTGGACCCCTTGTAGATAGCGAGGGTAGGCTGATTGGCCCTTTGAAAATGGGCAAGGGTGAAATTATTACCGGAAACAAGGAGATGGCAGAGGAATTTAACAAATACTTTGCAACTGTCTTCACCAAGGAGGATATAGGTTATAGTCAGTTAGGGGGTAGTGGTCATGCGGTACCAAGAGACTTGGGGAACTTTACTGGGGAGGTAGGGGATCTAATGGATATCCGGATCCAGAAGCAGGAGGTTATGAGTAAATTGTTGGGACAGAGGGCTGATAAATCCCCAGGGCCTGATGGGCTGCATCCCAGGGTGCTTAAAGAGGTGGCTATGGAAATTGTGGAGGCACTGGTCGACATTTTCCAAAGTTCCATAGATTCCGGGGAGGTCCCTGAGGATTGGAGAGTGGCTGATGTGGTGCTGCTTTTTAAGAAAGGAGGGAGGGAGAAAACGGGAAATTATAGACCGGTTAGCCTGACATCAGTGGTGGGGAAGATATTGGAGTCCATCATAAAAGGAGAAATAGCAGAACACTTAGTCAGTAATAATAGTATAAGGGCTAGTCAGCATGGATTCCTTAAGGGTAAGTCATGCTTGACTAACCTTCTGGAATTTTTTGAGGATGTGACAAAGAGGGTGGACTCGGGAGACCCAGTGGATGTGGTGTATTTAGACTTCCAGAAGGCCTTTGATAAGGTACCGCACGGGAGTCTTGTGGGCAAGATCAGGGAGCATGGTATTGGAGGTAAGGTGCTGACATGGATAGGAAATTGGTTAAGAGATAGGAAACAAAGGGTTGGAGTGAATGGGTCTTTTTCAGAATGGCAGGATGTGACGAGTGGAGTGCCTCAGGGATCGGTATTGGGTCCTCAGTTGTTTGTAGTTTATGTTGATGATTTGGATGAGGGGATTGTGAATAACATGAGCAAATTTGCAGATGACACTAAACTGGGTGGCGGTGTGGGGTGTGAGGAGGATGTAAGGAAAATGCAGAGGGACTTGGACAGGCTGGAGGAGTGGGCGGCTAAATGGAAGATGAATTTCAATGTGAACAAATGTGAGGTTATTCATTTTGGGGGAAGTAATAGGAGAGCTGAGTATTATTTAAATGCTTGTCTAAGCTAGGGAGTGGGGAAGTGCAAATGGATCTGGGTGTACTTGTTCACCGGTCACTGAAAACTAGCATGCAGGTTCAGAAAGCTGTGAAGAAGGCAAATGGAATGTTGGCTTTCATAAAGAGGGGATTGGAGTATAGGAACAGAGACGCCCTTCTGCAGTTATACAGGGCCCTGGTGAGACCCCACCTGGAGTATTGCGTCCAGTTCTGGTCTCCAAACTTGAGGAAGGACATACTAGCTATAGAGGGTGTACAGCGCAGATTTACAAGGTTAGTTCCAGGGATGGCAGGGTTGTCATATGCAGCAAGGCTAGAAAAACTGGACTTGTATCCATTGGAGTTTAGAAGGATGAGGGGGGACATGATTGATGATTTGGATTGAGGGGGATAGACAAGGTGAAGTCTAATTACTTGTTCCCAATGATGGGGGAGACGAGGACTGGAGGGCATAGTTTAAGAATACAGGGTAGGCCCTTTAGGACGGAGATGAGAAAGCATTTTTTTACCCAGAGAAGTGTGAATCTGTGGAATGCTCTGCCACAGAGGGTGGTAGAGGCGGATTTGCTGACTATGTTCAAAAGAGAGTTAGATAAGACTCTTGTGGGTAACGGAGTTAAGGGTTATGGGGATAAGGCTGGAAAGGGGTACTGATGGTAATGATCAGCCATGATCTAAAATGGCGGTGCTGGCCCTACGGGCCAAATGGCCTACTCCAGCTCCTATTGTCTATTGTCTATTGTCTATTGAGAAGTCTGAGGAAATGGGGGAAATTTTGAATGATTTCTTTGCCTCGGTATTCACTAGGGAAAAAAATGTTGAACCAGTTGAAGTAAAGAAAAATAGTGGGGAGGTCATGAAGCATGTAAGGATAACCGAGCAGGTAGTGATGGCTGTGTTAAAAAAGATAAAGGTGGATAAATCTCCCGGACCGGACAAAATATTCCCTAGGACACTCAGGGAGGCTAGTGGACAGTTAGTGGGGCCATTAACAGAGATATTTAGGATGTCACTGGCCACGGGGGTGGTGCCAAAGGATTGGAGGGTGGTGCATGTGGTTCCTCTATTTAAGAAAGGGTCCAAATGCAAACCTGGGAATTATAGGCCTGTAAGTCTGATGGAAAGTGTTCTGAGGGATGCTATTTACAAATTTTTGGAGATACAGGGATTGATAGGGAGTAATCAGCATGGTTTTGTCAGGGCTAGATCATGCTTGACAAACCTGATTGAGTTCTTCGAGGGGGTTACAAAAAAGGTTGATGAAGGGAAAGCTGTGGATGTTGCCTATTTGGACTTTAGTAAAGCTTTTGACAAAGTTCCCCACAGGAGGTTAGGAAAAAAGGTGGAGGCATTAGGTATAAATAAATAGGTAGTGAAATGGATTCAGCAGTGGTTGGATGGGAGGTGTCAGAGAGTAGTGGTAGAAAATTGTTTGTCCAATTGGAGGCCAGTGACTAGGGAGTTCCTCAGGGTTCGGTCCTGGGTCCACTATTATTTGTTATATATATTAACGATCTGGAAGTAGGGGTGGAGAATTGGATAAGCAAGTTTGCGGATGACACAAAGATTGGTGGTGTTGTGGACAGTGAGGTAGATTACCGTAGATTAAAAGGTGATTTAGGAAGGCTGGAGGTGTGGGCTGAGAAATGGCTGATGGAATTTAATGCAGATAAATGTGAGGTGTTACATTTTGGAAAGGCAAATTTAAATAGGTCATATGCATTAAATGGTAGACAATTGAGGAGTGCAGAGCAACAAAGGGATTTAGGAGTTATGGTAAATAGTACCCTCAAGGCTGATACTCAGGTAGATGGTGTGGTGAAGAAGGCATTTGGAATGTTGGCCTTCATAAATCGGAGTATTGAATTCAAGAGTAGGGAGGTTATGATGAAATTGTACAAGGCATTCGTGAGGCCAAATGTGGAGTACTGTGTACAGTTTTGGTCACCAAATTATAGGAAAGATATAAACAAAATAGAGAGAGTGCAGAGAAGGTTCACGAGAATGTTGACAGGATTTCAGGGTCTGAGTTCCAGGGAAAGGTTGTGCAGACTGGGGCTTTTTTCTCTGGAGCGTAGAAGATTGAGAGGGGACTTGATCGAGGTGTTTAAGATTTTAAAAGGGACAGACAGAGTCAATGTGGATAGGCTTTTTCAATTAAGAAAGGGGGAGATTCAAACTAGAGACATGGTTTAAGATTGAAGGGGGAAAATTATAAGGGGAACATGAGGGGAAATTTCTTTACGCAGAGGGTGGTGGGGATGTGAAATGAGCTTCCGGCAGACGTGGTCGAGGCGGGATCATTGGTTACATTTAAGGAAAGACTGGATCGTTACATGGATAGGAGGGGACTAGAGGGGTATGGACCGGGTGCTGGTCAGTGGGACTAGGAGGGTGGGGATTTGCTACGGCATGGACTAGGAGGGTGGGGATTTGCTACGGCATGGACTAGTAGGGCCGAACTGGCCTGTTCTGTGCTGTAAGTGGTTATATGGTTATATGGTTAAATATTTGGATGGGAGGGATATGGAGGGCTATAAACCAGGTGCAGGTCTGTGGGACTAGGCAGAATAATAGTTGAGCACAGGCTAGAAGGGCCAAATGGTCTGTGCTGTAGTGGAGCAGGCTCAACCAGACTCCTGCTCCCATTTTCCTCTGCCATCCCCAAAGGTGTACTTGTGGTATTTGATTGGTCATGGGGAGAAGGCCAGAGAGTGGGGCTGAGTGGGAGGATGGATCAGCTCATGAGAAAATGGTAGAGCAGACTCGATGGGCTGATGGGCCTATTCTACTCTTATATCTTGTGATTTTGCGTATCAAACAAAGGCGAAATAGTTTTTATAAATGAGGATCATTGAGGTGGTTTGGAAACTCTCGTTGAATCTGGTGATTGTGGCTGGGGTACGATGTGTCCTTCAATACCTTGGCTGCTTTTCCCAGGCAGCGGAAAGTATAGATGGAAGGGAGAGGCGAGGATGGGGGTGGGGGGGCGGGTGGGTTCTGTGATGATCTGAGCCTTAAATCTCATCTGTTCCCGTACACCCACTGCCCTAATCCTCCTGGGTGGAAGTGGTTACAGGGATAGTCTAGGCAATTAACATTTTGTAGGCAATAAACACTTCAGCCACAGCTATATGGCCATCCCTTCTACTCCATTGGGACAGGGACCGACCATATGGGGGATGGTTGAGTTGAATTGCTGATCACGCGGCGAATTCCATCCCTGTGGATTTCAGTTTCTTGAGTGTTGTTATAATCAAAAATGAGAGGGGATAAACAGCAGAACAGCTTGTCTAGATGGTATTAAACCCACCAACACTGATGGAAACTGTCTGATCACTCGTCGATCAACAGTGAGTAACTGAAGGAGAAAACTGCTCTGCGCGTTGTCCTCATCTCATGCTTCCAAACAGCCTCACTGTAGGCTTATTTGATGATACAAACAGGTAAAAAAAGAAGTCAGGGAGAATCTTGTGTACATTTGGGATAATGGGCCCTTGAGGCTGTATAGTCATTTTGATGTTGCTTGTGTTAACAAAGAACTAATGTAATGGGGAGAGAAGTTGAGGCACAATGTGGAAAGATGCCACAGGATTGAAGACAAGATTGTCCACTCTTGAATGGATTGGCATAATTCACTGACTTGTAACTCCACGTAATTAATTATAGGAATTGTTACCGCAGTATTGGTTCTCTTGCCAAAGGATCCATATTTCTTATAAAAATGGAAAATATTGCAAGTAATCAGCAAGGCAAGATCTTTATCAGATTTACAGAACCTTCAGTTATTTTAAATTTAATTTAGTTTCGCGATACAGCACAGTAACAGGCCCTTCTGACCCACAAGTCTGCGCTGCCCATGTGATCAATTAACCTACTCACTCTGTATGTTTTTGAAATGTGGGAGGAAGCCAGAGCACCGGAGGAAACCCACATGGACAAGAGGAGAACGTACCTGCTCCTTTCAGATACCGTCGGTTTCGAACCCAGGTCGCTGGCGTTGAGTGAGTTAACCTCGATGCTAACTGTGCTACCCCATTATTTTCAATTTTTGTCATGCTTTACAGTGCATGCACGAGCAACACCCTCTTTGGTTCCATTTGCTCCTGCATCTGGTAGATATCCTACTCGAACTGCCTCCTTGAAGGTACCAACTCCAGATAACAGTGAAAAGCCTTGTTGTCCATTTGATCTGCAAATGGTGTGAGATCCATCAGTCACCATTATCTGAGTGGAAAGTGCAGTAAATTATTTCACGTGCCTCACAACACAGTCAGCCACACATTGATGTGTCCTGTTGCTCAGTGTCACTGAAAGATAACATTTCATTTACAGGAAACATGAGGAGCAGTTAAGTGTCTGGAAGAAGAGCAGATAAATGTTGACGCATATGGTCCCACACCATGGCTCTGATACCTAGTTATCGCTGTTAATCCTATTCGTTCTAATAA
Organism: Narcine bancroftii; assembly: GCF_036971445.1. Taxonomy (NCBI): domain Eukaryota; kingdom Metazoa; phylum Chordata; class Chondrichthyes; order Torpediniformes; family Narcinidae; genus Narcine; species Narcine bancroftii. The sequence goes on along the minus strand of NC_091479.1, from coordinate 14,204,027 downwards.
TGTACCATTAAGTGCCAATAAGGGAGGGAAAGTATGCAATTAAGTGAAGCAATGTAAAAACACAATGCAAGGGTATGAGTCAAAGCACAGCGAAATGTTGGGTAATACCAATTATATCTGAATGAGGATAAAGGTTGACTGTAACTACCTCGAAAGGAAATTCTTGGATAATTTATGCTCAGGGGTATTGGTATTTCCCAAACCAGCCGGTCAGCAATGGATAATTCCCATTGACACAAGAGATTGATTTTACGCACATGGTTTAAATATAAATGCTATCCAATGTTCGCTGGAAAATAAAGCATAACAAAACATAGAACAGTACAGTGCAAGATCACAGGTGGCATAGCGATTAGCGCAACACCTTTACAGCGCCAGTGATCAGGATGGGGTTCGAATCCCACGCTGTCAGTAATTGTCTCCTGAAAGGCTTGCAAAACACTTACCCAAAGTATTACAAAAGGCAAGAGAGGACCTTGAGATTTTACAGCAAGTTATTGTTGACTGGACACTGGCTATCTTTCAAGTTAGCATTCCTACAATGGGACAGTTACTGTTCTCTTCACATTGTGGAGAACAACACTGAGCCTTAGGGTCTGCAGCCTAAATAATAACATAGACTGTAGAAATCTTCAACACCCTTTGGCCCACATTGTTGGGTAGTCATAATAACCTACTCCAACAACTGCCCAGAATTTCCCTACTGCATAACCGTCCATTTTTCTCAGCTCCATGTACCTGTCTTCTTCTTTTGACCATCCATCCCAGAAGATGATGATGGTTCCTTTCAGTCAGTTTGTGAGGTTTGATATGAGGATACCCCACTCCTCAGAAAGGAACAGTGTGCGTATGAATGGATTTAGGTGAGTAGGAGGTTTTCACAAGTCCAGACCCACCTTCTCGACATCTCCTCCGGATCCAGCAGCATGGTGAGGTCCAGACGGCTGGGGGAAGTTCCGTTTCAGTGAACGGCCAGACAAAGGACCGACGCAAGGGATGCCCTTTCTACGCTTCCTGGCATGTGTTTGCTAGATGGCTGTTGACCCTACGAGAGGGTTCGCCTGCCCTTTGACAGGTCTTGTTTTGCATCCTGCAGGGTGCCTAGCCAACCTCCGCATCAGGCAAGCCTGGTGGAGGAGTCAATTTAGTTGCCGAACACTCAACCATGCAACAGGTACAAGGTAACAGTAGCACTCATACGAGTGACCTGTACCTATCTAATAGTCTCTTAAAAGATCCTGTTGTCCCTGCCTCCATCGCCATTGCCAGCAGTGCATTCCTTACATCTACCACTCTCTGTGTGAACAACTTGTTTATTTCATGCTCCCCGTACTTATTCCCAAGTACTTAAAATGTGTCAGCCATTTCAGTCCTGGGAAAAAAGCCTCTGGCCATCCCCACGATCAACACCTCTCAACATCTGTGCAACTCTATTAGGTCACCCCTCATTCTCCGTCACTCCAAGGAGGAAAGACCAAGCTCACTCAACCTATCCTCATAAAGGCATGCCCTCCAATCCAGTGTAAATTTCTTCTCCACCCTCTCTACAGCATCCACATCTTTCCTGTGATGAGGTCAGATTTTTAAAGTCTTAATTTTTTCAGCCATTTAGTTTTGTGCCTAATTGCAAACCATTTCAGAAGCTGAAAGCTTAAATAGAAATCGAGACAGCAGAGGTTGCACAGCATTGGTGGAAAGAGAAAAACAGAGTTAATATTTCAGTTTTATGCCCCCTTCATTGGAGATGAGAAGATGCAGAGAGAGTTTAGAGAAGCGGCCACAGGCAAACATGCAAAGGGAACAAATAATTTAAATATTGATTGTGAGCTAGAGAATATAGAAGTAAGAAAAAACAATTTGAAACTGAAATATCCAACAACAAATAAAAAGATGGTTCGAGTCCAAAGTTCAAATTTATTGTCAGAGTACCTAGATGACATCACATACAACCCTGAGATTATTTTTCCTAAAGGACAGGCAGAATTTCTACTTATTGGTCGTGCATAAACAATCTGTATTCAAGGAAAGATAGAAATGGGGACCAAGAAAGAAATGGAAACAAACTGACTGCAAATACAGAAAAAAAATTTTCATTGGTAAATAATGTGCAAAGTGAGTCTCTGATTGAGCTTGTTGGTTAGGCATCTTCTGGTGCAGGGGCAGAAGCAATTCCTGAACCTGGTGGTGCGAGTCTTGTGGCATTTCGACCTCTTTCCTCATGGTAGCAGCGAGAATAGAGCATGTGCTGTGCAATATGGTTCCTTGTCTGTTGCTCTCCAACGACAGCATTCCCTGTAGATGTTCTCGATGGTGGGGAGGGTGACCTGTGATGTCCTGAGCTGTGTCCACTATCTTTTGGAGGGCTTTATGCTCAGAGGTATCAGTACCCCTCTCCAGACCATGATGCATCCAGTCAATGCACCTTTCGCTGTAGAAGTTTGCCAAGGTTTTCGATGTCATACCAAACCATTGCAGACTCCTGAGGAAGTCGAGGAGCTGGTGTGATTTATTCACTATTATGTAAAAGTGTTAAATGTAATCATTCATAATAATTAATGATATATAAATCTGGCCTTGCTTACATATCATGGCACAGAAGAAGGCATTCAGCCATCCCATCCATGTTGGCATTGAGAAAAAAATCTCCCATCATTCCCAGCCCCACCTCCTCCTGCCACTGTAGCCCTGAGACCTATTCCCTCTCACAAATGCCCATCAATTTCCCTTTGATCCTTTAGCCTATTTACCTATTCTATATGTTTTTTTTCTCTTTCATTTTATTCCTGTCACTTAATTTTTGCCACAGTTATTTTTTAACCGTTGAGTGCCTCCTGCTTTCAGCTTTGTATTGAATGGGGCTTCAATTATAAAGGGATTGTGTGGATTATCACCTCAAGGTAACAAATATAAATAAGAAGACAAGTGTGTGAGCAATGAGACAATCTCTTTGGCATCAATCAGCGATGGGTTTATTCTGCTGCTGTTAAAGCCATGATGCTCTAAAATGATTCTATCCATTAGATCAAGGAGTAATTTTAGAAGTAACATTAATTCGTGCTGCAAACTTGTCCACAGAGCAAAGCAGTTACACTTTCTGATACGGAGATGCTTCACGGATCCTTTAATAATGCAGAACATGTAATATTTCACCAAATTGCCTTTTCCCTGCTGAAAGGCAAAGTTGCCGTTGGTATGGCCTGGCATCCTTTACAGAACGAGAGAAAGAGAAGGAAAAGCAAATCCCTTTAGAGTCCGTGGTCTCGTCTCCAGTGCTCTGACGAGCCGCTGCTGCCATAACCGTCGGTAACCGGAGCTCCATATTTTTGGAACATGGCGCTGCCACTGGGGCTGACCCTTGGGGGAGCGAGGGAGTGGAGGTGCAGCGCTCCTGCGGGATCCAGCCACCCAGTTAACTGTTATCGGCTCCCCACGGGCTTTGAAAGGCCCATTAGGTGAGCTGACGGGGAATTTTATTTGAAGTCCCATGACCGCAAGTGCCTACTAATCAGCTGGGGATGCAGAATCCAGGCCAGGCTACCGGCCACCAGTATGTTATCCTTCTACAGGAGCACAATCGAGAGTGTCCTGGGCAGTTGCATCATAGTGTGGAACAGTTGCTGTGGAGAAATTAATCGGAGGCCGGTCCACAGCACTGTGAATGGCAGACACGATCAATGGAGTCTCACTCCACCCGAACTATGTGATCTATGGGGATGGTTGCCTGAAGAGGGTGCACAAAATCATCAAGGACCCCTTCCACCCTGCACACAGCATCTTTCAACTGCACCCGTTGGGAAAGAGATACAGGAGTGTCAGAGCCAGCGCCACCAGGCTGAGGAACAGCTGCTTCCCACGGGAAGTTTGAAGGCTGAACAAACAAAGGAACTGCTCACACTGACCATTCGAGACATTCATAATCATGAAACAATAATTATTGATTCATTTGTAAATAATACTGGTCCTACATATGTATTGTTTGCCTGTATGTGTGTATTGTCCGGTTGTGCGTCTGTGTGTTTTGCACCAAGGACTGGAGAACATGGTTTTGTCAGGTTGTACTTCTGCAGTCTGATGACAATAAACTTGTCTTGTCCATTGCAAGATAATGACTCTGCCAAAAGCAAGGTTCGAGAAAGAGCCATTCGCATGTCGTTCAAGGTGGTAGTGGCCGCAGGTGAAATCACACAAGCTGGGTGGGTGGTGGGGTGTTGGGAGGAGAGATGGGACAGGAGTGGTAGCACAACCCCAGACTCGCCGCTTACTGAGCCTACCTGCAGGATGGCTGCACCAAAGGTCTCCTCGGCAGCGCATTGGAGTGAGTTCCTTGCAGTGACAAGGCATCAGAGGCCATCCTGATGCTCTGCTGTACTGTCAAAGGAATTTTCCATGCTTGTAAAAAAAAATGTGTCTTTGGGAGCCAAAAAAAATCCATTATAGTTCGCTCCTGAAAATTCCATTTTAAACTTCAGCATCAAACATCTCGTGTTGCTTGAAGATTTTTACATCACAGTTCAGAAGTAATTATGAAGCACTTTTAAACATCATGTTTTCAAATCTCTTTAAACTCACAAGTCTTTTAAAGAGATATTCTTCATACGAGTGTTTTTAAAAGTTTTTCCCTGTCTTTTTATGATTAGAGAACTATGATATTCATGATGATTTATTTCTTAATGAAGAGAAAAGTGGTCTTAATAACTTTAAAGCCACTTATCGTGAGTATCTCCGATGATAAGGATAATACAACACAAAACAGCATCTCCCTCTCTCTCCAGAGACTACTGTGTCTTTCACAGGATGGTCAATCTCTTCAGGCTGATTTCAAATTGTCTCTCACTGACTTCAGTTACAGGTTTCTCTAAAATCATGTGACATGACATCACCTCTATTTCAGTTTCATTTCTCCAAAACACAAATCCTCCAAATTATCACTTCACATCCATAAAAACATCTGACCTCATCTCTGTCTGCGAGGTTTGTTTATGACTCTAGAAAATCTGAGCACGTTACTCAAGGAAAAACTTGCTCAGATTGACCAGCTGCCAGCAAAATGCTGTGCCTCCACATCCATTGTCCTAGAATCAATTAAGACCTACTTCAACTTTATGGATCTGTTTTTTCAGGTGCGTCATCTCTGAAAATGATCTCTCTCTCTGAGTTACCCCGAATCTAGACCAAAATTCCCTCACCATATATTTAATTTTATAATAACTTTTCTAAGATATATATATTTTATAACTAAAGATTTTAACTTTAAAGATTAATATTGAAACAATTCCATTACAATATGACCTAGGGGAAGCTAAGTAAAATTGCTCATCAACTTGAAAATGTTGGTAAATCTTCTTTTGGGGGTCAAACCTTTCATCATGTGTCAGCATGGTGGATAATATTATGTCAAGTTCTATGGATAGAAGAACTTAAAGGATGATAGCTGGAAGATAATGATAGTCTTATGTGAAGTTGCTAATTGTGAACCCACCATTGAGAACATCTGCAGGTGGAAAGTATGCTGACTGACTGTATCACCGTCTCATATGGGGACACCAATTCCTCTGAGCATAAAGCACAATGAAAGGTAATGGATGCAGCCCAGGACATCGCAGGCAAAAAACTCCCCACCTTCAAGAATGCTGCCGTCGGAGAGCAGGAGCAATCATCAAGGATCCACTCCACCCAACACCTGCTCCGTTCTCGCTGCTACCATCAGGAAAGAGGTGTTGGAGCCACAAGACTCACACCACCAGGTTCAGGAACAGCTGCTCCCCCTCCACCATCAGACTCCTCAACTGCAAACTCAATCAGGGACTCATTTAAGAACACTTGCACTTTCTTATTTTTCCTCTCTCTGCATTGCACAATCAGTTTGTTTGCATTTCTTTATTAGTTTACATCTTCTGGAGTACAATTTTTTGCACTACCAATTAGTGGTCATTCTGCCACGCCCCCAGGAAAAAGATTCCCAGGGTTGTATGTGATGTCATGTATGTACTCTGACAAGAAATCTGAACTTTGAAATTGTTCAAACCGATTGAAATCAGAGCTGACCATCACAACCCATTGAGGATAGATGAACATCCAGAAGTCCCACAAATCACTCATCCACGCCAAAATTCACAAATTTGATTCGATTGTCATTTTTTCAAAGAAGCTCCCATTACCTTCGAGAAAGTATTAGCTTTTTGCGTAATCTTAATTTACCTCAGAGAGCAAACAGAAATAACTGCTTTTTGTTGCAGGTTATGTAACATCCTAATAACTTTCTATTTTACAGGAACAAGAGAGATCAGTTATACCTGAAGGATAATGTTGTTTGAAAGCTTTTACCCTGATGAATCTTAAGTGAGGAATAAGGTAAATGGATTCAAGAGGTGGATTTAAGCAAAACGGGGCGAGAATATCAAATGACAAGGCATGCAGTTTTCAGAGTGAAATAAATAGAAGCAAAAAATGGCCTTTGTGCCTCCTCTGTCATTCAGTAAAAATGGCTGACATTTCAACTCAGCTCCACACTATTTTAAGGGCCCTGTATCCCATGATCCACTCAATATGCAAAACTCTTCATCTTCTTCCTTGAATGGCGTCAATGACTGCAAAGTCACCTTCGTGTCCACAGATGAAGTGCACAGCAACATGTCTTTTCGAACCAAAGGTAATTCTACTGCGCCAGCAGCAGAAAGGAATCTCAAGGTTGTGGACTCTGATAATAAATCTGAAATCTAGATATTAATAAATAGAGGAGTCTCGGAGAGTTGTTTCAACAGTTCAGTAGTCAAGGAGGAAAAACCCAACACCCAACTCCAACCAACCAATTTTCCCCTGCAACCGCTGCAACCGTATCTGCCTGTCCCGCATCGGACTTGTCAGCCACAAACGAGCCTGCAGCTGACGTGGACATTTACCCCCTTCATAAATCTTCGTCTGCGAAGCCAAGCCAAAGAAGAAGAGAAGAAGAAGAAGTCATTTAGTAGTCTCATAGCAATGCTTGCAAGGAGAAGCTGTTCCTTAGGCTAGGGGGATTTGGGCTCTCCTTCCCAACAGGATAGACTGGAAGATGTTGCGTTCAGGGTTATTTTACATCTGTTATTGGACACTGTGGAAAGCTAGGATAGAGAATGAAGGAGCCCTGCTATAGAAATTAGTACTGTTGTTAAGCGCAGGTGAGGTGCTAGAAGTCTGGAGGGTGGCTAACGTTGTGTCTTTATTTAATAAAGGTTGCAAGGACAACCCAGGGGGCCACAGGCTGAGGAGTTTAACACCAATTCTGGGTAAGTTACTAGAGGCAATCCTGATGCACAAGATCTACATAGATTTGGAAAAGTGAGGACTGATTAACATGGGAAACAGCATCGCGCAAATGTCATGGTGTGTTTGGAAGATGTGAGCAAGAAGATTGATGGGAGCAGGTTGGGAGACATCCCCTACATGGACTTCAGCAAGGTCTTTGACAAGGTCCCACATGGTAGGCTGATTAGGAAACTAGGGCCGTATAGGATCCATGGTGAGGTGGCCAGTTGGATACAGAATTGGTTTGATGGGTTGAAATGGTGAGTTGTTGCTCAAAATGAACAGTGGAACTCAACAGGGATCAGTGCTGGGTCCACTGTTGTTTGTTAACTCAGTTTGCCTGAGTTGGACAATGTAATAACCGTGGTCGGTAAGTTTGTGGATGACAGCAAATTAGTGCATAATGGACGGTGAAGGAAAATTCCTGAGGTCACCACAGGACCTAGGAGAACTAGAAAAGTGGGTCAAGGATTGGCAGATGGAAATTAACTCAGACAAGTGGGAGACGTTTCACAATTTCTTTAAAATTTAGACATGCAGCCCACGAGTCCATGCTGCCCAATTTACACCCAATTAACCTACACTTCCCAGTACATTTTGAACAATGAGAGGAAACCAGAGCCCACGGAGGAAAACCCACGCAAACTCCTTACAGACAGCGCAAGATTAGAACCCCAGTCCCGATCACTGGCGCTATAAAGGCCTTGTGCTTACCACTACACCAACCATGCCAAGGCAGGGCCTGTACGGTGAATGCTAGGGCCCTGAGGCCCTGACAAAACCCTTGAGGGAACTAGGGTACCTAGTTCCGTGGAAGAGTTGACACAGGTAGGCAGGGTGGTGAACAAGGTATATGGCATGCCTGCCATCATCTTCATCAGAGCATGGATTAAAGGAGCTAAGGCGACATGTGACAACTACACAAGTGATTGGTAAGACCATGCTTGGAGTATAGTGTGCAATTCTCCTCACCCAACTATAGGAAAGATGTAAATAATGCAGAAAATATTTACAAGAATGCTACCAGGGCTGGCATACTTGAGATACAAGGGAGCGTGGTTGGATTGAGGATTTTCTCCCCCAAGTGCAGGACATTGGGGAAGTGTAACCTTGTAAGGCAAAAATGGCAGCGCTGCCAGAACTACTGCTGTCACAGGTGGGGACCCGCGGAGAGCAGGGAGCGGAGATGCAGAGCTCCCACAGGGTCCAACCACCCAGACCGACTGCCCTCATCTCCGCACAGGCTTTCAATGGCCTGCTAATGGAGCTGATGGTGGCTTTATTTTGTTTTTAAATCTGCAACCACAGGTTAAAAAAATTACCCAAGATGGCAGCATCTATGATTGGCAGTAGCCACCAGGAGTTGCAGACTCTGGAGAAGCAGAGGACTGGTACAGGGCACCTGAAAACTGAGAGAATACATCTTGTTTGACAAGGAGATTCACGGGTCCACAGCGGCAGACCAGTGAGGGGTTCTGTGGCTGAAGAAGACACAGGCAACAGACTGTTGGCCACTTGAGGCGAGGAACCTGCACTGGGTGCGGGCTGCTGGTGACTGTGGCCGAGGGATTCACACCAGACAGCTGGAGACTGGCTCGAGACTGGCTGAAGGGGGGAGCCAGATTGGAATCAGGATGCGAGAGGGTGCCGGGGCACTGAAGATTTAGTGATCATGGCGGAGGTTCAGAGCTAGAGCTCGGGCTACTGGCCTGGTCTGGACTCTGTGTGGCTGCAGGGTGCTGGCGGAGAATCCACAGACTCTCGAGGACACTGAGGGGATTCCCTTTTGCTTCTCTTTCTCTGACTATAAGAGGTGCTTCAGGCGAATATGTCTGCCTTACAGCAGTGGAAAGCAAATTCCACGTACTGTTGCATCGTGTTTATTACATGACAGTAAAGAAATCTTGAATCTTGAAAATTACAAGGAGCGTAGATAAGGTAAATAGCCACAATCATTTTTTAACTGGGGTAGGGAGTATAAAATTAGATGGCATAGATTGAAAATGATACCACAAAGATTTAAAAGTGATCTGAAGGCCCAGTATGAGCCAAAATTAGTAATTCCTTTACTTACCTTGTTAGGTCAGCGTCCCATTGGTCTCTGCGTGGTCGTTGGAGGTATTCCAAGATTGTTTGGCTTTCCGTGGCCATTTTTGTTATTGTGCGTATGTGTGAGTTCCAGGTGCATGCAGTGCGTTCATGTATTGGAGTGTCAGTTGGAGCATGTGCAGAGTGTTCGTGTATTGGAGTGCCGGTTTTAGCATGCGCGGGGTCTTTGTGTATTGGAGTATCGGTTGGAGCATGTGTGGGGTGTTCATGTATTGGAGTGTCAGTTGGAGAATGTGCAGTGCATTCGTGAATTGGAGTGCTGGTTGGAGCATGCGCGGGATGTTCGTATATTGGAGTGCTGGTTGAAGCATGCGCGGGATGTTCGTATATTGGAATGCTGGTTGGAGCATGCGCGGGATGTTCGTGTATTGGAGTGCCGGTTGGAGCATGCATGGGGTGTTTGTGTATTGGAGTGCAGGTTGGAGCACGTGTGCTAGTATTTGATGTGAATCAGGAGTTTCAGATAGAATATTATAAAAAAACATGGCGACATAGAGAAAGGTTGACTGTTAGCATAAATGTTACTCTGTATTCATGGAGTTTTAATGCAGATGTTATTTATCATCATTTCATCGAATGTTAAATAAGATTATTTCAAGTTTATGTGTTAAATCAAGAATTGAAATACATCTGGATTTGTATTGGAAATAATTGAAACATGTCATGAACAAGTGTCTCACGTAGCCTTCAAGCGACCATTTACTGGATCGTAGTCACTATAGCCCCTTTCGAACACATCGGAAGGTGAGAACAAGTTGCCTCAGGAGGTGATAGAGCTGGATATGATTGTAACATTTAAAAAATATTTGGACAGGTACATGGATAGGAAAGGTTTAGCAGGTCATTGACTGAACACAAGCAAATGGGACTAGCTTGGGTAGACAACCCGGTCAGCGTGGACAGATTCACTTAAAGGGCTATTTTTATGCTTTGAAACTCTATGAACGTATAAACACTCAAGGGAAGACAGGCCCATTCAGTTTACCTTCTAATACGACAATCCACAGGACCATAAAAGAGGCAGAGAGGATCTCTCCCCCCCCCCCCACACCCCCATCGACGTGGTCGACCAGGATTGTAATCTGAAGTGGGCATGCAGATTCATTGAGGGTCTCTTCCACCCCACACACGGCACCTTTCAGCTGCTCCCATCGGAAAAGAGATGGGAGCCAACTGAAAGAGCCAACCCCTCCAGGCTGAGGAACAGCCCACAGGCAATGAGAATGCTGTACAACCAAAGGAAATACTCATGCTGACCATCTGAGACTCTCATATTTACGAAACAATTTTTTTTTAACAGATGAAATACTTGTCATGCATATGTAGTTTGTCTGTACGTGTGTTCTCTCTGGTTGTGATTCGGCATGCTTTGCACCAAGAACCAGAGAAAGCTGTTTCATCGGGTTGTACTTGTACAATCAGATGGTAATAAAATTAATTTGATGCAAGTCCACTAGCTCTTTGCACCACTCATTCTATTGCAAGAAGATCCCATTTTGAGTAGGGAGAACAGAGCTGTGCATTACATTGTGGACACCAAGGCTTTACATATTTGGTGCATGTCTCCTCTTGCCTTCAAATCCTCTCGCAATAAAAACCAAAATATAATTTTTACTTTCCTAATTGCAAGCAGTATTTGTTAAATTTCAGATTCCTGTTTTCAGGCATCTTGATCCCTATGAACAATAGATTTCTTTCCCTTAAGCACGTTAGTCAATAAGCTAAGACACCATTACCATTTCCTTGAGGCTAGATTAATTAATTTATTGAGTTTATTTTTCCCCAGTTGCTCAGGTTGACTTTGAACTTGTGTTTCCAGGCAACTTAATAACATACCTCTGAACTGCAATGCTACTTTGAATTATCAGTCCCAGGATTATCTCATGGGATTGGTTCTGAACTTTCAAGAGGATGAAAAAATACATTCAAAGCATTCCCTATTTTCCCTAAATGTGGGATTTTATCATTGTTTCAGGAGGAACATGGCAGGAAAATCTTGGCTGTACAGCAAAAACACTTCTTCTCTTCCAAAATGTGCAACTGGGTGATATTGAGGGTCCAAGAACAATGTGATAATTATGTTACAATCAACAATTTGTTCAGAAAGTAATCTTTTTCTCTGAAGAAATAACTTGCATTTATATATCAACTGTCACAACCTCCAAACTGGAGTCATAAGTTGTCATACCAAGGACATTTTTTAAAAAAACTTTGCAAAAAAAAGTTGATCCCATGGATTATTGATCAGTTTGACCCTGAAGGGGTGCAGGGCTAATTTTTCTCGGTGCCCGAGCTCACCGGAAATGACAACAAGGAAGTGCTGGAGCCACCCCATGAGATGCCAGAGTGCCGCTTCGGTGAGCTCCAGCAGCACTGTGCCCCTGGGGAGATGGTGATACAGCCGGTACTCTGGTTTCTGAATTCTCCTTGAGTGAGTTAATCGGAGATGAGCAGCAAAGATTTTTAATTAAAATTATTAAAATGAGTGATATGGTTAACGAGGTGGTCAGTGACCAGCTTCCCGTCTTCGAATCCGCCACTATCAGTCAGGAGTTTGTACATTCTCCCCTTGACTGGCATGGGTTTCATCTGGGTGCTTCAGTTTCCTCCCACGTTCCAAAGGCATACAGGGTTAGTAGGTTAATTGGGGTGTTTGGGCAGCATGGCCTCATGGAACAGAAGGCCCTGTTACCATGCCGTATGAAAAAAAAATAAATAATTAAAAATTAATAAAATTATAATCTTCAGAATTTTCCTCTTGTTTGACTTATGAAATAGTCATTCGTTTCTCTAGCACAGACTTGGTCACAGTGGAGAACAGCAATTCATGAATGCAAGTACAATTTTCCAAATGATTTCTCACTTGCTTGATCGTAAGGTGCTTGAGTAGCTGTTGGTTAAGCCTTAAGCCACAGCAATAACACGAGGTTTAGTCTTCCTTTAATCAAAATAAAATTAACTGGCAGCCTAGTGAGAAAGATTTGATTCCTTGATGGCTAATTTACATCCTTTTTTTTAAATCACCAGTCTAATTAAGGGAGTAGGGGAGACTAAAAGCTTTCAGAGATTTGATTCAGGTTTCAGATTTATTGTCAGAGTATGTACACGACAGCCCATACAACCCTGAGATTCTTTTTCCTGTGGGCGTGGCAGAATTACCACTCATTGGTAATGCAAAAGAGAAACTGTACACAATGTACACGTGAAAAGTAAGAATTTGCTGTTGAAGAGTCTGATGGCAGACATGTAGCAGCTGTTCGAGTCTTGTGGCCCCTAGACCTCTTTCCTGATGGCAGCAGTGAGAACAGAGCGTGTGCTGGGAGGTGTGGATCCTTAATGTTTGCTGTTGCTCCCTGTAAATGTTCTTGATGGTGGGGGAGGGTTTGCAGTGATGTTCTGGAATACTCCTACTATCTTTTGCAGGGTTTTACCCTTGGGGCTATTGGTGCAGCCAGTCAGCACATTTTCCACCACATATTTGTAGAAATCTACCAGGATTTGAATGAATATTCAATTATCTTTGATACTGCTAACAGATTGGTCAATTTTTCATTTGGTATGGGGGAATGCAGTGACTTAAGTTTCAATATAGTCTGTCGGGCAAGGTTGGATGTATTTCAACTCCTTGGATCCCCAGCGTATGTAGCATGGCATACAGATCATTACAGGCTATAATCTATCTAGTATCGTGCCCCTTCCAGCTGTGCCTCTCTCTCTCTCTCTCTCTCTCTCTCTGAGCTTAATTACTTCTACGGTCACTTTGATCGAGAGAACAAGAAGGTCACCTTCAAAGTGGATCTTCCAGCTGATTCACTTTCCGTCTCTGCAGTTTGGCCACCCTGAGTAGGATGAACGTAGGGAAGGCAGCTGGTCCGGATGGTATCCCTGGCCGTGTGCTTAGAGTCTGTGCAGAACAGTTAGGAGGGGTTTACGGACACTTTCAATCTGCCCTTGGCCCAGGCAGTTTCCAGAACTGTGACCATCATTGCCAGTGTTGAAGCGTCTCACCGCCACGAGCCTGAATGATTTGCATCCACTTGCACTCACCCCCCATCATTGCAAAGTACTTTCAGAGACTGGTTTTATCACATTTGAAATTCTGTTTGCCTATCACCCTGGACTCTCATCAATTTTGCCTATCGTATCAACAGGTCGACTGAGGACGCCACTTTCATGATACTTCACTCTCCCCTGACCCACATGGACAGCTCTAACTCTCATGCTATTCATTGACTTTAGTTCACCATTTAATACTGTGATTCCCTCCAGACTGATCGCCAGACTTCATTAGCTTGGTATCAACTCATCCCTCTGTAATTAGATCTTGGACTTTCTGTTAAGTTAGACAATCGCTTCTCTTCCTTTCTCACCTTGAACTCCGTGGTGCCCCCGGGCTGTGCGCTGAACCCTCTCCTGTATTCCTTTTTTCACCTATGACCGCGTTCCTGTTTATGGTTCTAATTCCATATTCAAGTTCGCAGGGGACTCCATGGTGATTGGCCTGATCAGAGGGGATGATGAGATGGCCTCTACGGACGAGGTCCATACCTGGCCACGTGGTGTGCCGACAACAACTTTGCACTTAACACTCAGAAGATCAAGGAGATCTTTGTGGATTTCAGGCATGCTGGAAACCACACTCATATCCCTATTTACATCAATGGAGTTGTGGTGGAATGTGTACCAAGCTTTAAATTCCTTGAGATTCATGTTTCTGATGAACTCACCTGGTCCCTGAACTCCTCCATCCTGATGAAAAAGGCACAACAGCATCTTTATTTCCTGCGGAACATGAAGAAAGTGGACCCCTGTCCCAGGATAATGATGGAGTTTTACCGCTGTACTGTTGAGAGCATACCTATCTATGGCATCTCAGTGTGCTATGGCAATTATCTCATATCAGACCATATCGCACTTCAACAGGTGGTGAAAACTGCTCAGCAGATTCTCGGCCTTCATTTGCCCACCATTGAGAACATCTATGCTATGACCTAGCTGAACTTTAAATCACAGCCCTGGCATTGAACTGTCAGTACTTTTATAATTGTTTGCTGGCTGAATGCACTTGGTTTTATTCACATGTAGTTATTTGCATTGTATCTAGCACTTTTTTAAAACCTGGTTGGACGCTAATTGTATTTGATTGGCTTTGTATTTTACTTGCCACAATGACAATAAAGTGTAATCTAATCTAATGGATTCCCTTGTAACAGAGACTGCCTTCTCTGGTTAGGCCATCCATTCTCAACTGGAGTGTCTCCCCCTACCACCAACCCCCCCCTCCTCCCCCCACCACCAACCCCTGAGAGCCTTGCTTTCTTTTCATTTCATGTTTTATTTATTATGTAGTGGGAAGAATCCAAAAGGACTGGTTTACAGGGAAGGGGGCTATGGTAAACCACTGTCTGTTTTGGCAATGTTCCATAGATCCCTGCCCTGTGCAGAACAGTCGAGCAGCATGTATGTGTGCAGAGTGCGTCAAAAGAATCAAAGGCTTGTGATCCAAACCAAGGCTTTTATTATCTAGAAGACTGGAGCACATCACAAGTAGGTCGACCAGTCCAGAATGACCTGGTCTGGCTAGGAGCAATCCTTTAAGACCTGCCAGTAGGTGTGGCTACACTCCCAGCCAATCACAGTCATCCTACATGACCATCTGCATAGACACATTGGTGATAGAATCTGTCCTATCACAATAGCTGTGTTTATACTAAGGACACCTCACATCACCCCGCATCACCTCGAATCACCGCGATTTTTTGTCACTCGCATCACTGCGCATTTTTTGACTACCTGAACTGTTTCTACCGAGCGATGAATATGCGGTGGTGCGGGGCGATGCGAGGTGATGCGAGGAATGCGAGGTGATGCAGGGCGACGCGAGGTGACCAGGAAGTCCGATGAGCAATTGAAAACCGCGGGTGAAAAATCGCGACTTCCGGTAAGTCACCCGCGGTGTTTCCACTGCGAGGTCATCCCTCGCATCACCCCACATCGACCACCTCAAAAGTAGGACGCCGGAGCACCTCAAATCGCCGCACATCGGCCACAAGCGGATGTGTTTCCAGTGCGGCCAAATTCGAGGTGTCACCGCGCATCACCTCGCATTATCTCGCATCACCGCGCTTTTCCAGGCTCACTAGAAACACCCCCAATGTGCTTTTCTTCTATTGCTGATCAGTGTAGATATGAGGCAAATATTGGCTCATGTATTTCCTTTGTCATTCATTCACGGTATGGATGAGTCACTGGTTAGACCAGCATTTGTCACCTTCACATCGTTGAGCTTGGAGAGAGTTAGGGGGAAGGAGATGAATGAAGGATGGCGGGGATTAGGCTTCAGGAAGGACGCAAGGCAATAGTGGAGTCAAAATTATCTGTGCATTTGTACATGGGTGTGTGTATCTGTGCATGTGGGTCTGTGTGTGTGTATCTGTGCATGTGGTTTGGTGTGTGTGGGTGTGTGTATCTGTGGCACGTGGGTGGGTTGTGTGTGCATGTATGTTGCTCCAGCAAGTGCATGAGTCGGAGTGTGTGTGTGGGTGTTAAGTTATGCAGTTTTTTTGCCATTTGACCTCGGGCTCCCCGTCCATGTGTGCATCAATCGCCCCACATCAGAAGAACTCGTGCATACTCATTCTCCTGTCCTCAGAAGATCTGTAACGACAAGTCATCCTTAACACCAAGGGACTCCCTACGGAGGAGACGTTACAGCGGCTCTTTGACTATGTGAGCATCAGATCCAGTAAGATGACAACATTTCTTCAGAAGTGCCCCAAACAACCTGATGCGTGTGCAGAATAATCTGGCAGCTTCGTAGTTACAATCGCAGATAATAACACTTATTATTTCAATCACAGATTGATTCCATTACTTAAATTTTCTAGTGGGATCTCACTGTGTAATGACATATCAAGTGTTCTATTCTACCACCTCTGTCTTACCTCCAATTGATAAATTTTCATATAGTTAAACACAAAACCTGAAAGGTTATAACTGTAGTGTTTGCCCTGATTTTTTTTTCCTTCCAAAGGTATAATTTTTGACCTCATACTTTCTAACATGATTTATCATTCTGCATTGGGGTGAGAAAAGTCACTTAGACTTTGTTTGATGGATGAATTTGAATAGAGAAAATGACCTCCCTCATCCATAACTGTCTCATGAAGATCCGTGATCTTTTGCAGTTGTCTCTGCCAATAGAGCAAACTCTCCCTGTTGACATGCATGCAACAGTGGTTTGCTCTCTGAACAATCATTTGTTTTAATGGAATGAGCGTATGGATAGGAATTGGTGCTTGACATTCAGGAAGAGACTCCACAGCAAGTTCACAAAGGGTTGGAACTGCAACATAATTTCAGAACATTTCACATCCCACTGAATTTATGCCTCACACTCTGCCAGGTTCTAGTGCTTTGAGAATGTCTTGCAATTTCCTTCAGACACAAATGAAACCTAGATTTAAATATACTGAAGAGGTGAGTGTAAATTCCTCCAAAAGGTAGTGGACACAGCCCAGGACATCACAAGCAAAACTCTTCCCACTATTGAGGACATCTACAGGGAACGCTGCCGTGGGAGACCAGCAGCAATCATCAAGGACCCTCACCACCCAGCACTCGCTCTGTTCTCGCTGCTGCCATCAGGAAAGAGGTCTCGGTCCCACAAGACTCGCACCACCAGGTTCAGGAACAGCGACTCCCCCTCCACCGTCAGACTCCTCGACCACAAACTCAATCAGAGACTCTCTTGTGCACTTTATTGATTTTATGTTTGTTTTCTGTTTTGCACAGTTTGTGTACGAGCATTATCGGTTTACAGTTCTTTGTTTACATGTTTTATGCTGTGTACAGTTAATTTTTTCCACAACCAATTAGTGGTCAATCTGTGGCACGTGCAGGAAAAGGAAATCTGAATCTGATTACCATATATCTCGATGTACAAAACAATTCATTAGAAGCGACCTCCAGAATTTCCACTTAAAATACAGGTTTTGAGCTATACTCACTGTATAAGATGACCCCAAGTCTGGCACTTACTGTTGATAAGTGGAGTGATGTTGTCACATGGGGGAAGCACAGAAACTTCGCTGTTAAGGTTCCGATTTTATACTTTGTGTATATAAAAATGTCTCCACAAAATGGAACATTAGATAAAGTCTATTATCCTGAGAATATTGTAAACATCACCATGGTTCATGAAGATGTTGAAAATTTTAAATAATGTAAAACAAAAAATGTTGGAAGCCAACATCTGTGTAAAGAAAAGCAGTGGTAATTCCAAGTCAAGTTTATTATTATCCAACTGTGCAAGAGCAACCTGATGAAATGGTGTTCTCTGGTACTCAGTGCAAAACATGCAGACACAATACTCAACATAACACACAGAGAAACAATCCAAATGCAGGACAAGTATTCATATATACAAATAAATATTATTTCATGAGTCTCGGAGGGTCAGTGCGAGCCATTCCTTTCGTCGTTCAGCATTCTCACTGCCTGTGGGAAGAAGTTGTTCCTCAGCCTGGTGGCGCTGGCTCTGATCCTCCTGGATCTCTTCCCCGACGGGAGCAGCGGCAAGATGCTGCGTGTGGGGTGGAAGGGGGTCCTCAACAATTATGCGCGCCCTCTTCAGGCAACAATTCTAGTAGATCACATGAATGGGGAGGTGGAAGACCCAGTGATCCTTTCTGCCACTCTTATGGTCCAATGCCATACCTCTGATCCAATGCACTCCAGCATCTACTGTGATGCAGCCAGACAGGATGTTCTCAATAGAGCTCCTGTAGGCTGACATGATAATGGCCTTCAGTCTTCTCAGGACTTCTTGACAAGTCAGGAGATGTCTGTCCACTTGTTTAAAGGACTCCAAGGAACGTGGTACTCTCTACTCTCTTCACTGCAGAGCTACTGATGTGTAATGAAGGGCAGTCATTCCTCGTCCCCCTGAAGTCCAGAATCATCTCTTTCATCTTGTCCATATTGTGACTCAAATTGTTACTGTCGCACCATATCATGAGATCGGAATCCCCAAAATCTCTCAGATCCAAAAGATTAAGTGTTTTGAGGATTCTGAATTTGTCACAGCAATATTACTGGAAACCGAAGCTGGGACCACTCAACAGTTGGGCTGCCCCTGTGGAGAGAGAAATATCTAATATTTCAGGTCAAGGACTCTTCTTTCTTATGAAATCTGAATCAACCTTTCTTTCTCCATGGATATTTTCAGAATGCAGCAAATCGGGGTGACCCCCTATCCAATCGTATTTATGTGACAAATGTAAAATAGGCGATGCTTCTTTAGTTCATATATCCTGGACTTGCCCTGGCCTAGAAGAACTTTGGAAAGATGTTTTACAAAGATTATCGGCAATTCTTAAGCTCAAATTGGAACCTTGCTCTTTTTGGATTAGCTCAAGACGTTGATGTATTACTGACTTCAATTCAGAGCCTCTTACTTCGTGATGGCCAGACGTGCAATTTTGATTCAATGGAAAGTTAACACTCCACCTACACATGCACAATGGTTAAGGGATATTATGGCTTGTTTAACTCAAGAGAAAAAAAATTAGATATGCTATCAAGGATTCAAATGTTAAATTCCAAAAGGCACGGGGGCCATTTATGGGCGCCGATCTTATTCGGAAGATTTAGTGTTGTTCTGGAATTTTGGCGCGGTGCTGTTCCTCACCACGCTGGTGTCACCTGATTCCCACATGTCAACGTTCAACCTTGCTTAGAGGAAGGGGTTTCGAATTGTTTTCTTTTTTTCTTTTTTGGGTGTTTTTTGTTGTTAATTTTTACTTTCATGTCGTGATTCTGCTCTGGATTTCCTTCTCTTTTGTCAATATCTTTTTTTTTAAATCTTGTAGCACTTTGTTTAATTGGTTTTACTGTAAAATATCAATAAACTATTTTTAAAAAGAAGAGGATCCTGAACAGTGCCTTAGTTGTGGGTAAAACTTATGATGAAATTGTACCAAAGATTTAACTGTAAACGAGAACAAAACAATAAAATCAAACTTCAGGATGAATCATATTATTGAGGGGATGAATAGGATTTATGCAGGCTGCGTCTTGTGGAGCTTCTTAAATTCATTTCAGATTTGATCTTGTAATCTTGAACCAAAATATGTATTGCTGGCAGGAGAGTAGGGTAATTGCAAGAGAATCGATTAAGTTCTGGAATGGGGCAGATGGAAATAGTTAGGAGCTGGCATTGCTTGATGGGCTGAATGGTCTCCTATATAAGCCCATAATAAATTTGACAATACAAACATTGCTTTCTTCAGAGAAAGCAACTTTTCCAATGTGATAGGACAGATTCTATCACCAATGTGTCTATGTACATGGTCGTGTAGGGTGACTGTGATTGGCTAAGAGTGTAGCACCACCTACTGGCAGGTCTTAAAGGATGGCTCCTAGCCAGACCAGGTCATTCTGGACTGGTCGACCTCCATGTGATACGCTCCAGTCTTCTAGTTAATAAAAGGCTTAGTTTGGATCAACAAGCCTTTAATTTTTTTCGACACGCTCTACATCCATGGTAAAGATGAATCCTGAAAGGTGTATTATTCCATACAGGGGCACATTCATTCTTTATGTTATAGTACTACTTTCTTTTCATTCATTAAGAGAACCTAGATTCATGGACAGAAACCCCCTTTGTCCAACCATGTGCTGCTTGTTATATCAACCCTTTATTCTCTCCACATTCTCATCAATTCGCCTCCCCAAATCCTAAAACTCACTATTAGATTAAATTTTAAATTATAAAATTTTGACATACTGCACGGTAACAGGCCATTTTGGCCCACGAGTCCGTGCCGCCCAATTAACTTGTACTCCCGGTTCGGTGGGAGGAAACTGGAGCCCCTGGGGGGGAACCCCACACAGACATGGGGAGAACGTACAAACTCCTTACAAGCAGCACAGCCCCGATCCCGATGGCTAGTGGTGTAAAGGTGTGGCACTAACCGCTACGCCAACCATGCCACCCAAATTTCACCATAAAGAGGCAATTTACAGTGGCACTTTACCAACCTTGGAGATATGGGTAGAAACTGGAGCATGAGGAGGAAATGAAGGGAGGTGGAGGAACAGGTAGCATAGAGGAAACACGGGCTGCAGAAGGACAATACCCAGAGAACCGTCTAATGAAATACACTCTCAGGAAGTAATGCGATCATGCACTTAAATGGGCAGACTATTTTTTTTAATGGGGTGAAAATTGAAAATACCCAAATGAAAAGGGACCTAGACCTTTGTGCTGGACAGCCTGAAGGTAAACTTGCTCATTGAGTTGGTGGTGAAGAAGGAAAAGGCAATGCTGGCGTTCATTTCAAGAGGAATAGAATATAAGAGCAAGGATGTGATGTTGAGGCTTTATAAGGCACTGGTGAGATCTCACTTGGAGTATTGTGAGCAGTTCTGGGCTCCTCATTTAAGAAAACGTGCTGACTTTGGGGAGGATTCAAAGGAGGTTCACTAGGATGGTTCTGGGAATGAAAGGGTTATCTTATGAGGATCGTTTGAGATCACTTGACATGATTTCGCTGGAAGTTTGGAAAATGAACGGGGGATCTCTTTGAAACATTTTGAATGATGAAAGGCATGGACAGAGTCAACGAACAAAGGGTGGGAGAGTCCAGGGCAAGAGGGTACAACTTCAGGATTGAAGGGCATCTTCTTAGAACAGAGATGGTCAGGAATTTCTTCTGCCAGACGATGGCGAATCTATGGAAAGTGTGGTTGTGGAGGCCAGATCATTGAGTGTATTTAAGGTAGAGATGATAGGTTCTTGATTAGCCCGGGCGCCACAGGTTATGGGGAGAAGGTTGGGCAGTGGGTGTGAATGGGAAAATGGATCAGCTCATGATTAAATGGTGAAGTAGGCTCAATGGGCTGAGTGGTCTATTTCTGCTCCTATGTCTTACGGAAACATAGCTGCTCAGTTAAATACTCTCAACATTCTATGGAGAAAATCCTTAATACATTATACAGTAATATTGAGCACTTTGCTTTCACTCAGCTGATTTCAGATTTATTGTCAGAGCACATAGAAACCTGAGATTTTTTTTTCCTGCTGGCTCAGCAGAATTACCACTAATTGGTAATGCAAAAAAAACTTCACAGTGTAAACATGTAAGCAAACAAAGATATCTAAACAGATAAAAAATGTACACATATTGTGCAATGCAGAGAGAACCAAAAGAAAATCAATAAAGTGCACATGTAAGGGTCCTTAAATGAGTCTCTGATTGAGTTTGTTGTTGTGGAGTCTGATGGTGGAGGGGGAGCAGTTGTTCCTGAACCTGGTGGTGTGAGTCCTGTGGCACCTACACCTCTTTCCTGATGGCAGCAGCGAGAACAGAGCATAGGCTGGGTGGTGTGGGTCTTTGATGATGGCTGCTGCTCTCCAACGGCAGCGTTCCCTGTAGATGTACTCAATAGTTGGGAAGGTTGTGCCTGTGATGCCTTGGGCTGTGTCCACTACCTTTTGGAGGGCTTTCCACTTGGGGGTATTGGTGTCCCCATACCAGATCGTGATGCAGCCGGTCAGCACATCTCTATAGAAAATTGCCAGTGTTTCCTCTGTCATACAAAACTTCTGCAAACTCCTGAGGAAGTAGAGGCTGACGTGGGGGTTTTTTTCACCATGCCATTGGTGTGTTGGGTCTGGGAAAGATCAGTGACTCCTAAGAACTTAAATTTGCTCACCCTCTCCACCTCAATGATCACTGGATTGTATACCCTTGGCTTTCCTTTCCTGAAGTCAACAATTAGCAATCACAGCATCTTACTTACCCTCAGCAATCGCAGGAGCGCTGGACTATGTTGAGATTTGAACTGAAATATTGAAACATGCAGTGTGCAGTGCTGAGAGAAGACTGCAATGTCAGAAGTGTTGAAATTCGGAGGAATCTCAATCTATTTTCTCAGCTGGATACAAAAAAGTCCAATGGCATTATTTCAATAAAGAATGGAGCAGGTTCTTGCTCGTGACTCAACCAATATTTATCTCTCAATTTGCTTATCTGAAAAATACCATATTATTTGTTTTGGGAGTACAAATGGTTGTTTACTGCATTTCAACAGAGGTTTAAGTTCTGAAGTAATTCATTGGCTGTTAGACAATGTTTAGATGGTATATGAAAGTTTCTATATCTTCTATTCAAAAAAAATATTTTAGACATAGCACAAAATAACAGATCCTTTCAAAGCACGAGCCTATACCGCCCAATTACACCCAATTGATCTACAACCCTCAATACAATCTGTGGAAACTAGAGAACCTGGAGGAAACTCCTGCAGAAATGAGGAGAACATACTGTTACGAGCCCAGAGGACCCCAAAACCCAGCAGCAATAGATATTCACCAAGACAAATGGTTACTTTAACAAAAGTTGCTTTTAATTATCTTTAAACATGAAAATAGAATCACACTTTAGCTTATCTATTATTAATTTAACCCCCTTCTAGTTCCAAGCGCACGTGTATGTAATGTGTGTGTAAGTTCAGAAAAGTTCTTTGGTTCACCGTCCAATCTCACTTCTCATTCCTCCAAGTTCATTGGTTGCAGGCAATTCTTATACTGTGCACAGAATTTAACATTTATAAAGTTCACCAGGCTTTGATGCTTGAAAGGTAAATGGTTGCCACTCAGGAAGGTTTCGGTTGGTTTTCAGAGAGAGATTTGTTGTCCCAGGACATCCACAACTTCATTCCAGTATCTTGCTGAAGAAACTTGTCCCGTCAGGGTTCTCCAGATGATAACCTCTTTCTTTCAGGTCACCACAGAGTTTTTTTTTTCCACTTATTCCAAGTGAAACATCAGACAGTCAGTTCTCTCCTCTTGCCAGCTTGTCCTGTTTCAGTCCCAGCAACTTGCGCTGACTGACGCTGTCAAGTGATCTCTGCTTCTCTCTCTCTCACACACTGAGACTGAGAGAAAGCCTGTTTGACTCTCTCTCTGCTGGCAAAACCACATGACCCTCTTACAACTGCCAGCTCTCCTGCAGACAATCTGCAGCTCCAACAATCTCTTTCATCTGTTGCCTTTGGTGAACAACAATCCATTAGTGAAGTCTCCTGAGCAAAGCTCTTGCAAAAAAATGAAAGAAGCCAATATGTCTAGCATAAGCAGAGCTCCAGTATTTCAAATAAGATGTTTTAATGTATTTGCATGTGACCTAATCTAAGAAATATTTCCCAATTTATCTCCCCAAAACATATCTATATGCTCTGTCACAGTACAAACTCCTGACATTCGAACCCCAGTCACTGGCCCTGCATCAGTGTTGTACTAACCACTACACTAACTGTGCTCAAGGAGGCAGGTTGGTCAGTATGGATGAATTGAGCTGAAGGACCTGTGTAGATGTCCATGATTCTAAGATCTTCCCATTTACAGTTGATTAATTCTCAGTTCTTTTTTATTAGTATGGGTTTAAACATGGTGCAGTGGATGGGAGAGTTTGATTGAATGTAGCTTCAATTGATGGGAATAATTAGTTAAAGAAGAAAATCTGCCGATGCTGGGACCGGGTGCTATACACAAACGTGCTGGAGAAATTCAGCAGGTCACACAGCATCGATGGGAAGTAAAGGGTAAACACATTTTGAGGCTGGGCCCTTCATCAGTTATCAAACAAGTGATGAGAATAATTGTTGTGAGATTTAAGCTCAGGGCTCCCGAAAGACCTCGGGCACTGACGGCTTCCTGTCCACGTCAAAGGTTTGGATCTGGAGCTCGGGTTTGCCGACGGATCTGTGTGGCTGCAGGAGTGCTGGCGCGAATCCACCACAGGCATTTTTTCTTTGGCTTGGCTTCGCGGACGAAGATTTATGGAGGGGGTAAAAGTCCACGTCAGCTGCAGGCTCGTTTGTGACTGACAAGTCCGATGCGGGACAGGCAGACACGGTTGCAGCGGCTGCAGGGGAAAATTGGTTGGTTGGGGTTGGGTGTTTTAATGACTTATAAAAGGACTCTCTTTATCTTCCTTTCTTACTGTAAGGGATGCCTGATGACTCTTTGTCTGACGGAAGGCAAAAGGCAAATTTGTGTAATATTTTAGAATCAGCATTTATTGTCATGAAGAAGTCATGAAATTTTGTGGCAGCATCAAAGTGCAAATGTTCATATGATAACCATCTTAAAATATTACTATAAAAATTAAAATAAAATAGTATCTTCGGTTATTGATCATTCAGGAATCTGATGGCAGAGGGGAAGAAGCCATCCTTGTGCCACTGAGTGCTCATCTTTAGACTCTTGTACCTTTTACCCGATGGTAGCAGAGTGAAGAGGGCCTGGCCTGGGTGGGGTTCTGAGGATAGAGGCTGCTTTTTTTAAGACACTGCCTTATGTAGATGTCCTTGATGGAGTGAAGTTTGGTGCCTGTGATGTCACAAGCCAAGTTAACAACTTTCTGGAGTTTATTCTTGTCCTGAGAGTTGGTGTCTCCACACAAGGCAGTGATGCAACCAGCCAGAATGCACTCCATAGTCCACCTGTAGAAGTTTAAGGGAGTATTCGGTGACTCAGGAATCTTGAATTTAGAATTTTTCCAATTGCTATAAGATTCTTACCTTGACAACTCTATTCAGGTCATTGACTGTTTTACTTTAGGGCATTGCATTCAAATTCTGGACTTGAAGTCTAATCATTTAGCACCTTCAGGATGCTGTCTGGATTAAAGAATATTAGCTATAAGGAGAAGTCGAACAAACTTGCATTTCTCTCACTGAAGCACCAGAGGTTTATGAAATTCAATCATTCAGGTACCCTGATGTTCGGCGTGGACGATCATGTCTCTCCATTCGTCATGGTCTCTGACCCTCCGAATTGTAGTTGTTGCCTCCCCTGTTCTCCTTCGGTGAAGGCTCCATCTTTGAGCCTTAGTCGATGTTGGGTTCATGATTATACATGGGGAAAATACTAAAATGGCTTCCCGTGTCCATACTGGACAGGTAACCCTGGCCATTGATCAGCAGATTCATCTGCCCAGAGTTTTTTAGTTGAGTAAATAAATTAGTGTAGAGTTCAGTTACTTAATTTGTATTGGAAAGAAAGTGATAAAGAACTCATTTTTTTTTATCTTGAGAAGGAAGGATATATATTCAGGATAATGTGAACTATTTTGTAACCACATAAGAATACACTGTAGTAACTGTAGTGCACCACTGTGGGGCGTATGTGTGTGAACAGTTTCCTGAGATGGTGGAAGACATCAGTAAGCAAAATCTCCTCTGTTATTTGAATCTTGCATCTCTAAGTAATTTAGAAGCCTCCCAAGGAACTCAGAGACAGAACAACCATAAATTTCAATTTGTAGAATCTACTTGTAAAAACTATCCACCAGGTGACCTTGATTGGGAGGCTAAACAGGTTCTACACCTTGCCCAAGGGTGACCTGCAGGCTATCAGACGGAAGGAGCACCTTACACCTTCTTTTGCTAGGCAATCGAGCAGCTCCGACATTGTCACAAAATAAAAGTGCTTAAAATTATGAGCAGATTACAGTCATTTTCCTAGGATGCCAATGTCAAATACTCAAGGGCATTTTGATTTCAGATGAAAGTGAAAAGGTTTAAAGGAGATAAATGAGGCAAGCTTTTTATTTAACACAGATGACTGGTAAGTGCGACCTGGAGAAGCGGTGATACAGTTGAAATACAGAGATAGTAATGTGCGAGAGGCATTTCAATAGGCAGGGAATGGAGAGACCTAGACCAGCCATTCTCATCCATCTTTTGGCTCAAGCCTCCTTAAGTCTTTGCTCAAAATTTGTGGGCCTCCTTCTCTGTGTCCAGTTTTGGTTTCTTCCGTACTTCTCTCCTGCGACAACAATAAAAATATTTTTGTCACGTGAGGTGAAGAGAAAACAAAGCTTTTACTTAAAGGAGCTGTGGCCTCCAGGGTGGGGTGGTGGGGGGAAGAGGTCGTAGAGCCCCCCCCCCCCCCGGAGAATGGCTGATCATGACCATGTGGCGATAGATAAGTTTAGTCTGGCATAATGATCAGCACAGACTCTTATGGGCAGAAGGGCATGTACTGCACTGTTTTATGTTCAATGTGTCTTCGCACTGGCATTTGAGGTGTTGTCTGCTTGCACTGCCTGAATTGCTCCCGCTGTCCACCACTTGAAGCAGGCTTTTCCAAAAATAGACTTTATTCACAATGAATTATTTTCAAAAAAAAGAAACCCTTTCAAAGTCTCTTTGCACTCTTCGTGTTGTATACAGGCATTTCAACCACTGTACATTGTTAAATTCATTTTCTATTAACACCACTGTGATACCTTGTTATTACAAGATCCTAAGATGTAATAACAGAAGTAGGCCAATTGGCCCATCAAGTCTGCTCTGTCATTTAACCATGAACTGATCCTTATCACTCAGCCCCACTTCCCGGCCTTCTCCCTGTCACCCTTGATACCCTGACTAATCAAATCCCTGTCAATTTCTATCCTAAATACACCCAATGACCTGACTTCCACAACCGCCTGCTGTGGGAACAAGTTCCACGGACTCGCGACCCTTTGACTAAAGAAATGTCTCCACATTGCTGTTTTAAACTGACGCCCTTTTATCGAGAAATTGTGGCCTCCTGTCCTAGACTCCCCTACCATAGGAAACATTACACAGCACCCAAACCTTGGTGGTCTCATCAGCAAGCTGCTCCAAGAATCCATCCTATAGGCATTCCACAAACTCTCCCTCCTGGGGTCCCGTACTAACCTGACTTTCCCAATCGAATTTCATGTTAAAATCCCCCATGATTAATGTAACATTGTCCTCCTGACGTGCCTTTTGTATCACCTGTTGTATTTTGTAGTCCACATCCCGGCTACTGTTTGGGTCCTTTTACCTTGCCTATCTTTAACTCAACCCATAAGGATCCTATCTCTTCTGACCCTATATCACTTCTTTCCAACGATTTGACGTTGTTGTTTACCAGCAGAACCACGCTACCCCCTCTGCCTACCTGCCTATTCTTCCGATACACTGTGCATCCTTGGGCGTTCAGCTCGCAATGACATTCATCCTTTAGCCACGACTCAGTAATGGCCACAACATCATACCTTCCAATCTGTAACTGCACTGCAAGATCATCCACCTTGTTTCTAATGCTGTGTGCATTTTATATAATACCTTTAGGCTAGTTTTTGAAGGTGTCTCCATCATCCCTCCAATTGCAATTTTGTCCCATTAGCTGCTTGTCACTATCCTTGCACTATTTCTATTTCGCTCTTCATCAGCTCTGACACTCTGGTTCCCACCCCCCCCCCCACCCCTGTAAAATTAGTTTAAATCTTCCTTAACAGCTTGCCTGCCAGGATATTGGAGCCTTTTGGGTTCAGGTGTATTCCATCCTTTAGTTTAAATCTTCCTTAACAGCTTGCCTGCCAGGATATTGGAGCCTTTTGGGTTCAGGTGTATTCCATCCTTTAGTTTAAATCTTCCTTAACAGCTTGCCTGCCAGGATATTGGAGCCTTTTGGGTTCAGGTGTATTCCATCCTTTAGTTTAAATCTTCCTTAACAGCTTGCCTGCCAGGATATTGGAGCCTTTTGGGTTCAGGTGTATTCCATCCTTTAGTTTAAATCTTCCTTAACAGCTTGCCTGCCAGGATATTGGAGCCTTTTGGGTTCAGGTGTATTCCATCCTTTCTGTATTCCATCCATGCCTTCCCCAAAGGAGATCCAAGTGGCCCTACCCTCTCCACCAGTTCCTCAGCCATGCCTGATCTCACTATTTTTGCCCTCATTAGCATGAGGCACAGGCAGTAATCCTGAGATCAACCTCCCCCCCCCCCACCACTCCGTTGTTTGAAAGGCTTTCTGTCAGTCTCAGCCCCTCAATGCCTGGTAGCAGAGGGACTCTGAACCGTGATAGTTCCTCACAGCATCCTGCGCCAAGCCTTAGCGTTTAAGAGTCTCTTAAGCACCCCATGTTTCGGCCTACCCCACCACGCCTGGCAGGGCGTTCCAATTTCCGGACACTCATGAATGACTAATGCCCCAATGCCTCCCCTAAACTTTCTTCCTTTCACTTTGTCCAGACGTTCTCTGATTTGTATTCCTGAAAATCATACTGCATAGAAACATGGACCCAACTCGTCCATGCCAACCAAGTTTTCTACATGACCTCATCCCATATGTCTGCTTTTGAACTTGTGGTGGTACACCACCGGCCTACTGCAGGGGGCAGCCTCTGTACCTGCAGGAGTGTAAGGGGACAGGACAACACCTGGCCAGCTGTCAATCAGTCGGCCTGAATGATCAAGTCCCACCCAGTCGGGTGTCAATCACCGTCCGGGATATAAGCCTGCGCTGGCCTCCCGAGGCCTCACTCAGAGTTGCTGCAGCCACAGCCAGTCTGGCTCTGTGGAAGTCTTTGTGGATTAAAGCCTGTTGTACAGTCTTTATCTTCTTTGTCTGATTCTGGCTAACAGTGCACCACAGGCCTAGATTCCCCCGAATCTAAATGCCTTCCGAAATACCTTTTAAACAATTGTACCCTCCTCTGCCACTTCCTCTAGAAGCTTGTTCCACGTACCTTGCGCTCTCATGTGAAAAGTTTGCCACTCAGCTCCCTTACAAATAATTCCCCTCTCAGCTCAAGCCTATAGTCTTAGCAATCCTTCTTGATTGTTTGATTGTGACTGGGAAAAACTGGTAGATGGAGTGAAATGTGAATGTTGTTAATTTTAAGGGAGGAGGAGGAAGAGAATGTGGTTTAAATTGAAGGAAAGGATACAGAATTCTGGTGTACAAAATGTTTGATTGTCTTTGTATCTGACACAAAAGATGTTGCTGTGGAAATGCAGGAAGTGATTACATATCGCAACAGGTAAAGAGGCCATTTAGTCTCCTGGGTCCATGCTGGCTGCTAGCAGAGTAATCTCATTAACTGGGCATGGTTGGCAAAGCGGTTAGCACAACTTTACAGCACAAGCGATCGGGACCAGGGTTCAACTCCCAAGCTCTCTGTAAGGAGTTTGTACATTCTCCCCGTGTCTGCGTGGGTTTTCCCCAGAAGCTCCGGTTTCCTCCCATTGTTCGAAACATACCAGGCGTGGAGGTTAATTGTGTGTAAGTTGAGCAGCACGAACTCGTGGGCCAAAATGGCCTGTTACCGTGCTGTATACCCAAATTTACATTTTAAATTTAACCCCATTCCTTGTCTCCAGGAACATGTTCCATCCAGCACATGACCACCAGTTCCATTCCTTTTAGTCAGACTTAAAAACAAGTGAAACAAGATCACAAGATATAGTAGCAGAAGTGGGCCCATTGGCCCATCAAATCTGCTTCCTCATTCTAATCATGAGCTGATCCATCCTTCAACTCAGCCCCTCTCCCTGTAACCCTTGATACCCTGACTAATCACGTGCCTCTCAATCTCTGCCTTAAATAAACCCAAAAACCTAGCTTGCACAGCTGCCTTTAGCAATGTTCCACAGACTTTAGAGCCCCTAACTAAAGAAAATTTTCCACATCTGTTTAAAATTGACGCCGCTTTATCCTGAAGTTACGCCCTCTTGTCCTAGAATCCCCTCCCATGGGAAACACCCTTGTCACATCTATTCGGTCCAATTCTTTCAGCATTTGAGGACCCCTCATCCTTCTGTATTCCAACAAGTACAGTCCAAGAGCTGATAATCGTTTCTCATGTGCTAACCCTTTCATTCCTAGTATCGTTCCAGTAAATCTTCTCTGAACCCTCTCGAATGCCAGCACATCTTTTCTCAAATAAGCCACCCCAAACTGGACACAGTCCTCCAAGTGAGGTCTCACCAGTGTTTTATAGAATCTCAACATTACATCCCTGCTCTTGAATGCTTTTCCATTTGAAATGTATGCCAACATTGCATTTGCTTTTTTCACCATCGACTCGACCTGGAGGTCAACCTTTAGGGTATCCAGCACGAGGACTCCCAAATCCCCTTGCACCTCGGAATTTTGAACTTTCTCCTTATCTAAATATTGAGCTTTATTTCAAAGGGGATAAGGTATACAAGTGGAGCCCTACAATTGTGCAGGGCACTGAATTGAATCAAATTGGTTGTTTATTTTCACATGCACTGAGATATGCTGAAAAGCCTGGTTTTGCAAGCTATCCAGGAAAGTCGACCCAAATTTCACTGGAGCAGGTAGTGCAATAATGAGCAAAAGAGCAGGCGGCGGTAAGCCAAGAGTGTTGGGTATACTGGTACAAAAACTTAATGCATGATATAGAGGAAAGTACAGCCCAAGGACATTATTTTTAACTAATGACAGACCCATTTAAGACTCTGACACCATTAATTAGTGGGAAGAAAATACATGGAATGGTTTACCAAGAAAAGGATTTCTAAAATGGAGGTTTTGGGCTTTTGCTGTCTGTAAAAATTCTAAGGTGTGATTAACACCATGAAAGTGTACAGATCAATCATTTTTCTGTTTGTTCTTGAGGCCTTACCTGGTACACAGTACACATAAAACATAACAGCACAGTATAAACACTTCGGCCATTGATATTATGCCAAGCTATATATTCCCACCAAAAAAAGCCTATACTCTTTCTACCTCATAACCCTCTATTTTTCTTTCATCCATGTGCTTAAGGGTCTCTTAAAAGCCCCTGATGTTTCAGCCTCCACCATGCTCTCCTGGCAAGCCATTCCCCCACAACTTTCTGTGCAAAACAAAACTTACCCTTAAATTTTCCTCCTTTCACTTGGTAGAGATGTCCCCTGGTATTTGCTATTCCTGCTGTTGGTTCCACAGTTTGTTCTCTCATTGAAGATCATTTGGAGAAGGTTTTTTGGCTTGAGTCTTGGGGTGAAAGGGTTGCCTGATTAGAAAAGGTCGAGCAGATTGGGCTTCTACTCATTGGACTCATTGATCTTAAGAGTGGATGTGCTTGAGTAGATGATTCCCATTGAGAGAGAATCTAAGATCAGGAGCCATATTTCAAAATAAGTAGTCAATCATGTAAGAGAGGTATGAGGAGAAATTTCTTCCCTCAGAGGGGCATGAATCCTTGGAGTTCTTGGTCCTGAAGAAAGAATTATTAAATGTGTCCAATGTTGTGATTGATGAAATTTTGGATAATTTGGAGCCAAGCATTCTGGGGAAAGGGAGGAAAGCACGGTTGAGGTCAAGTTCCTTGAGGCCCATGTTGAATCTTGATTCAAGCTCGAGGCCAATTCTGATGGGACTTCTGACATGTCACTTCACCGAAGGTTTGAATTCCATTTAATAAAAGCGAACTAAATGTGATCTTTGTAAGTAAAGTTTCAATCAAATAGTTTCACCTTTGGAACTGTGGCATAATCTTTGCACCAAGGCATTTATTTCAAGAGAACATGAAAGAGGATATGTAAAGACTTGGTAGAGGGGTAAGTGTTTGAAGTGGTCTACCGAGGAAAGAATTTGTACAAGGGAGGGTGATATAGTTCGGGGCTTTTGGTGTGTCTTGGGATACTAGGCTCTGAGAAGTGGTGTGACAATTTCTCACACCCTTCAAAGTGTGTTTGGTGGTTGTTGTTTCAGTATGCTTCCATGAACCATTGCTGGTAAAAATTGATTGAAAGGCGGGGCTTTAAGTGTGAGTTCTAGCTTCGCCTTGTTTTCAAGTCAGTAGGCAAGTCTCGGGATGTCTTTCTAAGTTGTTGGAAAAGAGTCAGACAAGTCAGCGACTCAAAAGTAATTACAACAATTAACAAGAGCAATAAGGGAGGAAGAGAATCAAAGAGGGAGAAAGAGAGACAGAGTATGAAAGTAAAAATGAGAGAGAAATAAAATGGAGAGAGCGAAATGTGTGTGAGAGAGAGAGAGAGAATAAGAGAGAGGGATGAGAGAGAATGTCTCAAAATTTATCAATCATTCTCAAAAAAAAAGAACCTGATCATGATGATGTTGCTGTTTGTGGGATCTCCCTCTGCATTTATTATTTCCTGAGCGATGATGGTGAACAGCTGTGGGAGAGTGAAAGTGCTTCTCCAGTCCAGGACTCTCTGCATTTACTAAGTTTAAAGGTTGGTGGCTCAGACCCCGGCCTTGCAGTTACTTTCAATGTTTTCCTTTCAGCGTGAAACTGACTTCCATCTTCCTGTTCAGCTTGGATGTAAATTATCCTTTCAAAATCATTTGAAGAAGATCGAGGGGTGGTGACCTGATTGAGATTACTAAAATTCTCGTAATATCTCCACAAATTAAAGGTTAATCTCTTGGAAACTGCTTTGACGATTAATCTGTTTATTAAATGAAAAGCCACTGGAGAGATTAACATTTAAAAATATTTTGTGATTCCTTTTAGTCACATTTGGTGATTCACATTTCACCAAATTAATGCATAGATCTCCTAAATATTTAAACATTGATCTTAACAATTTTTAATACTAAGGTTGCTCTTGTATATAAACCTATACTACCTTGTACTACCTGCTGAGCAGAGATCTTACAGAATTACATTGGGATTGTAATTCAAGGTAAAATGTATTAGACAGGTAGAATGATTCAGAAACATGCTCTTCGGCCTATTGGATTTGTGCTGACATATTAATTCTAATCTTATGTAATGTAGGTCCCATTTTTTAATTCTCCCCACACTTTCATTGATTGCCTCCAGATTCTAATACAGTGTGCCCCACACTAAGGGAAATTTGCAGCAATTATTTCACCTAGCAATGCACACATCATAGGGAACGGGGGAAGGAGTCCATCAGAGGGCATCCATCCTGGCCTGTTCCACCATTCACCAAAGAGCATAGCTGATCAGTTGCTCTGGTTGCAGAATTATGCTCTCTTTATGTTCTACTGTGGCGGCCCGCGCACAGAGACAGGGACCGGCCCACAAAATGGCCGATGAACGCGATGACCGTGCAGACCTGGGGGTGACACTGGCCGTCGTCCCAGGTGACCTCCGCACGACGGGAAGATGGGGCGCTCTGGCGGTATCACCGGCCAACCCGAGGCTGGCACTCTGTTGATACGGGGCCCTGACGTCAGTGCCTGGGGCCCATATAAGCAGAGCTACTAGTTTCATTAAATCAGTCTTCAACTTCAATTGCTCATGTGTGTGTCTTCTTTCCACACTCGCTGTAGCAGGCATGCTACATTATTATAATTTTGAGAGGCAACTTGTGGGTTGGAAACAGGGAAACATGGACAAAGACACTTGCATACTGAGAACACCACCAGAGATGCTGTGTCTGCTATGTCCAGCTGTGAACAGAGCAATGAAATTTGAGTTTATTGTTCCATAAAAGTACTGAAGACAATGAATGTTTGCTCAGAAGGCACCTGTGTAGACAAACAGCCATTTGCTTGTTGGCTGTGTTGTCAAGCCAGAGACTATTTGCCATGAGTCATGCTTTTGGAAAATGAAGTGATTTCTGAAGAAATTAAACTTCAAAAAGACCCAGTAATGATGTCATGTCATGTGATTATTGCACTTCAAGAAAACAAAATGACAGAAGGAGAAGACAACGAAATGAACTGACTCAGTATGTA
Organism: Narcine bancroftii; assembly: GCF_036971445.1. Taxonomy (NCBI): domain Eukaryota; kingdom Metazoa; phylum Chordata; class Chondrichthyes; order Torpediniformes; family Narcinidae; genus Narcine; species Narcine bancroftii. The sequence continues at coordinate 14,170,129 of NC_091479.1, read as the reverse complement.
AAAATAAAAGACAAAAATTTCTTGTTTATTTTTCATTAAAGTGACGACATTGTTTAATGTATCATATAGATTGAACTTTGAATAAATGGGTAGGGGGGTGAGGGAGAGAGTGAAGGGAGGGGGTAAAAAGGGGAGAAAATGACACTATATATTCAAAAGAAAAATGTCTATATATTTTGGTCAGTATGTGTGAAAAATAAAAAAAAGTTTAAAAAAAGAAAACATCTTTAATATGATGAACCAGATTCATCTGAGGTCAGAAATGCAGTAACAGTCTGTAAGAAAGGACTGCTATTGTGTTCTCCTTGTCTAGAAAGGAACACAAGATTCAAAGTGGCTTAGCAAAAGATGGCCACTTTGACTGTGTTTCTTTGTTAAGAGAGAGCTGTGCTACTGTGGCTAATGTAACGGTCATTTTGTCTAAAACCCTTGCCTGGGTTTGTGAAATCATTGTTGAAATCACATTCCGTAATTTCCATGCAAAAGATGGAAATAGTGGAAAAAAATCATTCGTATGAAGAAACATTTCTCTGAAAACAACACTACAAGAATTTGTGGGTTTTGAGATATCTGATGTCTCAATGACATCATGAGCAACAGTTTTAAAAGCTCTACATTTCAACTCAAGATTTCTAAGACTGAACTTTGAATCTGACTTTTCAGAATTGGGCCTGAGCTGTAATGATTTGGGATCTGCCCCCCCCCCACACACTCAAACACACACACACACACACACACACACACACACACACACACACACACACACACACACACACACACCCAGACACACACACCCACCCACACACACCCACCCACCCACCCACACACACACGCCCACCCACACACACACCCACCCACCCACACACACACACACACACACCCACCCACCCACCCACCCACACACACACACACACATACACACACACACACACACATTACCATTGGTGACATCTATCCAGTGCCTGGGAAACCTACTGCATCTCTCAGAAGAAAACAAGAGAGCAGCAATCACTCGGTAGAGTATGAGCTTTGAGCCAGATTTGAGATCCTTGAACACGCTTTTCCTCACTGGAACATTGAATGGTGAACTTCCGCAATGTTGTCTATTGTTGGAGAGAAGTGATTCTTGGGATATGGAAAATTTTTCATGTCTCATGTATAATGAGAGGGGTCCAGTGTCTCTTCATTCCTATCCAGGCGGAACGCCAGATAGGTATTAATCTTTCAGCTTTGGATTCAAGACCAAGAATCTTCAGCCTCTTAGGTTTAATTAGGCACTGATTTATAACTGTTGTGGATGATCACATCGCAGGTCAGCAGAATTATGATTCTTAATCGTAAAATATAAATTAACTTTTATTTTTTGCTGCAATCAGATGTTGCCAACATAGGTAATCAATTGGATTCATATTTCATTCACCAACAAGTTGCAGTTGATCTAAAACTACTTTAAGTGGCACAGATAGTGTAACGGTTGGCCCAATGCTATTAGGGCGCCAGCGACCTGGGGTTCGAATCCCGCGCTGCCTGTAAGGAGCTTGTACCTTCTCCCCATGTCTGTGTGGGTTTGCTCTGATTTCCTCCCACCTTCCAAAAACATACGGGTTTGTAGATTGATTGGTCACGTGTTTGGATGGGGGGGGGAGGGGGAGAGGGCTAGAAGGGCCTGATACTGTGCTGTATCTCTAAAAGAAAAACTGTTTTTGCGGGGAATTGCTCATGGCTCTCACAACGGTCCCTGTGCCCTAATTTCATCTTCCTTGCCTTGTTGATTTAACACAAGATAAAATGAAGCAACCATTAAACTGCCAGCGGCAACCTATTCGGCAAGGTCACTTAGCCATCATTCCTCGTTGCTGGTGAGCTTTCGTGGTGCATTCATATATCAAACCTACTTTGTTGGGAAGCACATTCCATTGGTGTATGGATTTAAGTACCCATTCACGTCCTTGTTTGTTATAGATCAACCATTCTCAACGGGAGCCACAGCACATGGAAAGGAATCACAAAATATTTTTAAATGTTTTTTTTCTGTAGTCAGTAGGGGGAGAAGAACGGAAGGAACCAACTAAACCTGACTGCTTCAGAGGGAAGGGGACCCATAAACTTTGAGCAGAGCCCTAAGTAGGGGGATGGGGGGGGGGGGCCATAGGCAAAAAAAAAGGTTGAGAATAGCTGGTATAAATTGAATTTTTGGAGACAGCACTTGTATTTAATGCAGGTATAATTATATCCTGAATTATCACCGCCGGTCACAACGCAGGTCGGCAGAATTTTTATTCTCATTCCTAATATATAAAGTCACTTTGCATTGCACAGTTTTCCCGGCAGGTTTTACATTCATGCAACCTCACCATCTGTGTTTTGTCATCAAGAAATATTAATTTCCAATGCAATTATTCTTGCCATTTTAATAAAGCACAAAACATTAAATACTTAAAATCTGAGATTATAAACAGAGCATGTTCTTCTTCATGCTCAAATTCTGCTCAAGTTGTCGAGCATTTCCTGCAATTTCCGTTTGTAGCGTGAGCATTTATATCTACTTTGTGGGGCGCTTTTCTCCAAAAGGATTTTGCATTAATCCAGGGGTTGCTGTATGGTAGAAATGCTGCCAATATTCTGATGTGGTCACTTGTTACCTCCTCCGGATTCTTGCTTCTTTTAGCCCTCTTTGCCCACCCAACTTAATTCCCGTTCTGGCCTCTCAGTGATCTGCTCTGCCTTGAAATCTAAAGAGTGCAGAGAAGATTTACTAGGATAATGCCAGGACTTGAGGAACAGGGAAAGGTTAAACAGCTTAGGGCTTTATTCCCTGGTGTGTAGAAGGGGAGATTTGATCGAGGAAAACAGAATTAAATTGAGCAGCACAGTGGGTGAAGTGGTTAGCTCAATGCCTTTACAGCGCCAGATTGGGACTGAAGTTCGAATCCCACGCTGTCTGGAGGCAGTTTATACGTTCTCCCTGTGTCTGCGTGGGTTTTCCCACGGTGCTCTTGTTTCCTCCCACCATTTGAAATGTACCAGGGGTGTAGGTTAATTGGATATAAATAGGGCAGCATGGATTCATGGGCCACAGTAGCCTGTTAACGTGCTGTATGTCTAAAATTTAAGCTAAAAAATTAAAGCAGATATGATGGGATTTGCCCTTCATCGGGATTCCATTGGGGGTTGAGGATGAATTGCTTCCATTCCAGTTACGCAGCTTCTGAGGTGACTTGTTGGCCAGTGCTGGATCCGCAGACTCTTCTCCAGGTGGAACAGGGGGGTTGGACAGGTTGGGTGGGCCAGAGTTTGGGCAGGTAGTGGGCTCCTACTGTTTGGGCTGAACTTCTGCTTTGGCCCATTGTAATGCGATCCTCGATGTTCCTTCTTCACTTTGATTATGATCCAGGGATTCCTAGGAGCCCACTACCTGCATCCGGTGCTCCCCTTGTGGCCTCTTCTACATCAGAGATGCTGAATACAGACTGGGAGATTGCTTCGTTCAGCATCTTAGCTTTGTCTGCTGTAATAATGGGGATCTCCCAGTGGCAACCAATTGCCATGCCAACATGTCCGATTATGGTCTCATGCACTGCCCAACTGAGACCACCTACAAATTGGAGGAACAACACCTCATCTTCTGACTTGGCACTAACATCGACTTCTCCGGTTTCCATTTGATTTTCATTTCGGCCCACGAGCCTGAACTGCCAAATTTACACCCAAATAACCTACACCCCCAGGACGTTTTGAATGGTGAGGGGAAACCGGTGACCTGGGGAGAATATATGAACTCCTTACAGACAGTGCAGGATTCAAACCCTGGTCTCAATTGCTGGCGCTGTAAAGGCATTGTGCTAACCTCTAATCCAACTGGGCCACTACTATCCCCATCTCTCTTTCCCAATCCCTATGTCTCTGTCCTCCAGCTCCCTTGTGTGTGTGTCTCTCTCTCTCTCTCTCTCTCTCTCCCTCTCCTCCTCCCTCCCTTTTCCTCTCCCACTTCCTCTCCCCTTTTCCACCTCCCTGCCAAGCCAGCTCCTTTCCTGAACACTCAGCTTTTCTCTCCTACCTTCCAATCTATGTTCACCCATGGCCTTTTGCCAGTTGGCATGTGTTACTTCCCTTGCCCCTTCTTCCCTCCACCCCCAATCTTTTATTCAGACACCTTGCCATTTTATTCTCATACCTTGAAGAAAGTCTCAGGCCCGAAACATTGTTTATATAATCTTTGCCTCCTATGGGTGCTAGGAGACCTGCTGAGTTTCTCCAGCATTTTTGTGTATTTTCCTCAATCACAGTATCTGCAACTCTCATCCTTCATTCCAATGAAGATATTATAACTTTTGGAGGTGAATTTGTGAGGATCTGTGAAGCTCGACCCTGCCACCTTTGGCATTGCACGAGGATGCTTTGGCAATCTAGTGTTGAACGTGAGAATTATGCAGCGAGTCTATTAAGCAATAGATAGGAAAGGTTTTGTGGGTTTTTTTGGCAGAAATATGTAGGATGGCACAACATCAAGGGCCAAAGGGCCTGCACTGTGCTGTAATGTTCTATAAGTACAGATGCAGTGAACTTCCTGTTGCTGTGGCTACACAGGTGTGTAAAACCTACTTACAAATACTAGGTATCTAATAAACTATCTCAGAACACCACAAGAGAAAACTAAAATCAATATAAAAGGATTAATAAATATTCATAGATGCAGTTCATGCAAAAATACCACTGAAGAAAACTTCCTGAAGGCAAGGTTCCCCTTTGCAGTAAAAAAGTTTGAGGAGAGCATGAGGGCAATGGTGTGGCCTTAGTTGACACCAGTGTGAACGTAGATTAGAGCGGTTGTTAACCCATTGGTTGGCACCATGGCTATACACTACCATGAAACAGATGTAAAATGGAATTAAATTTCTTCAGGCAGCTGCGGGTCAGTTCTGGTGAACGTTCAGCAACCTGAAAACATTCACACTGCATCCTTCACCCCTAGATGCTGCCTGATTTTGTAAATATTTCCACACTCGTTGGAGTACCTGTTTGGTTCCAGGCCACGTTTAGTCCTTCAAACCACGTGTAAAATAAAACACACTTTACATTGTCTCAGTGATGGAGGAAGACTATCTTTAGTCATGTTGAGAGAACATAAAATTTTCTCTGGAAGGAAATGTGTGCTACAAAAATATATTCATGGCACCATTCATTAATTCTCCAGTTTAACCCACTCTCTCCTCCTGCCAGTTCTTTCACTTCCCTAATATTGATTGTCAGTTGAATATTAAATTATTAGGCTTCAGTTCTGTGGCTTCATATCCACCTGCATCAAAGAGGCAGACCCTATTTTATTTAATTTAGCATCTTTGCAGCCAGCAGAGATATGTTCTCCAACCTGTCTTGAGGATGACAGCATCTTATATCAGCTCTTGTCGCAGCCGAACTCCAAGCTCCTTGAGTGAGATTGTCAATTTAATGTCAATTTCTGAGCTATTATGTGCTGCTTTACATTTCCCTGTACCTTCAGATCTTCTGAATGTTTTTTCAACTTATTAGAAGGAGGACAGTGATAATTTATTGACTGGAATAGGTTTGAACTCTGGTTCAATGCACAAATGTGTTATCTACTTTTATTTACCGGGTAATAGCCAATCCCGTGTATAGTTGAAACTACTTTATTTTTGGCCCAAAAATCATGTTTCTCATATGACACATTTAAAAGTCAGTCGCCCTATTTTTCGCCCAGACCGCCCGCCCATCCGAACTCGTGAACCCTTGCCTCGGCTGGCAGCCTTTAGGAGCACTTGATGCCCCGACCACCTGCCATCCAAGCTCCCAATGTCCCGGCCATGGATCCTTGCCTTGACTGCCCGCCCATCTGAGCTCCCAATGCCTTGAACGACACAGGTACTTACCGCGGTCAAAAGTATAGCCCGTGTAAAAGTCAGCCCCACAAATTTGACCCGAAAAATTGGTCCAAAAACTCAACTTTTACACAAGTATTTGTTTTTTTGAGGGATCTGGTCTTTGCAAGGAAAACCAGGATCTTTAATTGTCCTTGAGAAAGTGCTGGTGATCCACCTGAAACAGGGTGGCTTAATGAACCATGGAGTTGGAGTGGAGATCATTTTAATCAGACTGAGAAAGAACAAAGAGAAGATGTACTTGGATGCTACCTGAGTTACAGGGAAAGGTCAAACAGGTTTGGACTTTATTCCCTGGAGTGTAGAGAATGAGAAGAGATTGATGGATGTATACAAATTATGGGGAGTATGGACAGACTGAGTGGAGGTATGCTCTTTCCATTGAAATTAAGGGTGAAAAGAAAAAAAAGTTTAGGGGGGACTTCTTCACACAGAGAGTAGTGGGAGTATAAAGTGAGCTGTCAGCTGAAGTTGTGAATGCGTGCTCAATTTTACCATTTAAGTAAAATTTGGACAGGTACGTGAATGGGAGGGGTATGGAGGGCTAAGGTCTGGTTGCAGGTTATCTCTTTTTTTATCTCTCCATCTCTCTCTTATCTTGGTTTCTCTCTTTTATTCCCTCCCTTTTTCAATCTCTCTTGATTTATCTTTTTTCTCTCTTCTCGTTCTCTCTCTCTCTCTCTCCTTCTCTCTTGTAACTGCCCCTATTAAGCCAGGCCAACTCACCATTTCAGGCAGTCCCTGAGTTCTGTGTCCTTCCTCCACCTTTCCTCGTCCTCCTTCTCTCCTCTTGGTCTAACTTGCACCTCCGTTTCCCAGCTCAGATGCTGCTTGACCTGTTGAAATTTTCCAGAATTTTTTGGTTTCATTTCAGATATCCCAACATCTGCAGGATTTCTTTGAACTTCAGAAGCTCAGTTATTAACTGCTGGAGCAAGCGCATGGCCCAAATCGCTATTCCTGGTTCTATTTCTCCCTTCATACCTGAGTCATAAAGATTCATAACAAAGTATCCTGCAAAAAAAACCTTTTATCCATTCTGAAACATCAAAGAAAAATTAGGCAAATATAGTTGTGATTTGAAGCAGGGCAAAAGTAACTGGTGTTTTCTGATTTATCCTTGGATTGTTGCTGTTTCTATAGTAACAGTGGACGGCAGAGAAGGGACTGAACCTAAAGACAGCGACATGGCCACCATAATTTGTATAGCAAAGTAACAATGGACAGAAACAACAGAATAAAATATGCCAGAGGGGTCTACATCAGGATCGAGGGCTGAATTTTTGAATAAATACTGAAGAATCATGAAATTCGGTGTTTTGTGACAGTATCATTGTGTAAACTTTCATATTATATCCATCCTACGGCATTACTATAAAAAATAACAGTGCACAAAAAGTGAGGCAGTGCCTTTGGTTCATTGACCATTCAGGAATCTGATGGCAGCGGGGGAGAAGCCGTCCTTGTGCCGCTGGGTGCTCGCCTTCAGGCTCCTGTACCTTTTTCCCCCAATGGTAGCAGAGTGAAGAGGGCACGGCCTGGGGACTTTGAGGATAGAAGCTGCTTTTTTAAGACACTTCCCCATGTAGATGTCCTCGATGGGGTGAAGTCTGGGGCCTGTGATGTCGCAGACTGAGTTAACAACCCCCTGGAGTTTATTGTTGCCCTGAGTGTTGGCATCTGCGTACCAGGCAGTGATGCAACCAGCCAGAATGCCCTCCATTATCATTAATAAAATCAAATGTCAAGCAAAGAGTTTGCAAACACTCTGCTTTCCCCACTACGTAGTACTTATTTATACTAATGCTTTCCTTTGAATGTTTTTTTTTAAGTGTGGGGCTCTCGCAGATAGAAGACTCAAAATATGATCTCATTTGTACACAGCGAAGTTCCACAAGGCAGCAACATGATGACAACCATCTGATCTGTTGGGCTAGAGAATGCAGGACAGCAGGGTTGGCGTAGCGGTTAGCACTATGCTATCTCAGCGTTAGTAATTCAGGTTCAAATCCTGGCTAAGGAGTTTGCACATTCTCCATGTCTCTGAGTGGATTTCCATCAGATGCCCTGGTTTCCTCTCACTTTTCAAAAATGTACAGGGTTTGTCGGTTAATTTGGTAATTTTGGCAGCATGGGCTCGTGGGCCAGAAGGACCAGTTGCCCTGCTGTATATCTAATTGTTCCTTTTAAAATTAAAATATGTTGGAAACCAAAGCAAAAGTAAAGAAACTACTGGAGGAATTCAGCAGGCCAGACAACATCAATAGATGGAAATGGAAATGTTGCTTTCCATTTCCCTCCAGTACAGTGGTTCTCAGCCTTTTTCTTTCCACTCACATCCCCCTTTAAGTAATCCCTATGCCGTCAGTGCTCTGTGATTAGTAAGGGATTGCTTAAGGTGGGATGTGGGTGGAAAGAAAAAGTTTGAAAACCACTGTTTTAATCGGACCTCATTGACTCGTTATGTGCACGGTTTCAGAAATCCAAAGGAAATGGGCCGATGACAATTTTTCTCAAATAAAATATTTCAGTAACAATTGGGTCTAGAGCAGTGGTTCTCAACCTTCCCTCCCATTCACCTTAAGCAATCCTTTACTAATCACAGAGCACCGATGGCATAGAGATTACTTAAAGCGGGATGTGAGTGGAAAGAAGGTTGAGAACCTTTGTTTTTTTTTTATATCTCGGAGCAGGCTTCAACAGGGATTTTATCTGAAGCCTGGGGACCTGGCAATTGGAGTCAGGTGATTCAGGCAGTTGGATTTGAAAAGCTCAGATCAGCCGGAAGCTGATTGGGCAATAGAGATCACGTGATCTAGGGAACTTGTGACAGAGGGTGGTATTAATTCACTTCAACTCAACAGTCAAGGGAAATACTATCTTTTTTTCTGACAGGAGTTCGAGGCAGTACGTGCACCAGTGAGTAGGAAATTTACAATGAACTAGTTTTTTCTTCCTACAATCTATTTGGTGTTGTTGATTGAGTGGTAGATGTTGAGCAGAGTCTGTCCAAAGGCATTTACCTCTGATGTTACAACACTCCTGCAGAGTTGCACTGGTAAACTAGTCAAAATGAGGTGCCCTAGAGAAATTCAGTGGGTCACGCAGCAGATACTACAGGAAGTAAAGGGTAACCAACATTCCAGCCCTGAAATCTCTATGAGTAAAAAGTAGGCAGGTGGTGTCTGGGCGCGCTGCAAAACGCTGAATTTTGTGAATTGTTCTTGACAATAAGTTCCGATTCTGGTAGTGTATGAGGCCGTTGACCGACATGTTGGATGTTTTGCTGTAGAAGAAAGTCTTGAACTTGTGATCAAATGTTGACTACCTAAGGCTTTTTTTAAAAGAAATCAAGTGACATAAATGCACTTCCCAACAAACTGCAATGAAAGATTAGAATTCTTGAGGATCCTTGAAAGCTTTTTCATCTCTCCATTAAGATGAAGAGGTCTTATTGTGTTGCAGGATGTCACGTTATTTCCATGTAGAGCTCCTTGATGCAGTGTTTCACGTTGCCTCATGAATGAGCATGGATCGAATCAGTCACACATTTTCTATTCAGGGTGAATGTTGAGTTCAAGTTCTGCACCTGAGTGTTCCCCTCGTCCTCACTGCCACCCAACCAGCCTCTACACATCAAATTCCCTTTTCTGCCTTCGAAAGAGACTGCTCTGTCCGTTCACTCTTCCCTCCCCAGCAATCATCCCCTTGGCACGTAGCCCTCTCACCACAGGAGATGATCTACTTGCACCATTACCTCCTCCCTCACCACCATTTGGGGCCCCAAACTGTCCTTCCAAGTGAAGCTACATTCCACTTGTGAATCTCCAGGGGTCATTCCGTTGCTCCCATTGTGGTCTCCTGTACGTTGGAGAGATTGGGCACACTGGGAGATCGCTTCATTGAGCACCTCCGATCTGTCTGCTGCAATAGCGTGGATCTCTCTGTGGGCCACTAATTTCAATTCCCCATCCCCATCCCCTTGCTGAATGTCTGTCCATGGCCTCGTGCATTGCCAGAATGAGACCCCTCCAACTGGATGGAATTAATATCTTCTCTAGCTTTTCTTAACCCACCCCCCCTTCTTGCCCCTGTCGCCCTTCCACCCAACTCTGGCTCTCCTTCCCTCTTCCCTGTTCCCTCTGTCTCCTTTTACAGAGCCAAAATCACTTCTCACCTTTCCTCTTATCTGATCCAATTAACACCTTTTATTTGTTGGTCTGGACTCTTTCTCCTGTCATTTTTGTCTTTATTCTACGGATACATTCCTGTTTTCTACCTTGAAGAAGGGTTTGGCCCAAAACATCCATAATGTATCTTTACCTCCCATGGATTTTGTGAGACTGGCTGAGTTCCTTCAGCATTTCTGTGTGTGTTTTCACTCCCATCACACCACAGACTTTCATGTTTCACTCTACATTGGAATTCCCTGCGGGTGGTGGAAATTTAAAGCATTTAAAGAGCAGATGAACAACAGATATTTGGAATTGAGGGATGTGGACAAATGGCATCAAAGAGGAGTTGAGAAGGGTATTGTTAATATTAAATGCTGGGTAAGGCTTCAAGGTCCTGATATCCTACTCCAGCACTTATTTTGTGTTCTTGAACTGAATTTCCAGGGTGGAGTGTTAAAGAAGCTTTTTCCAGATGAGATGCGTAAAAACACCAAACTGCTGGAGGAACTTAGCTGGTCTATTCAGATATATCGGTGATGTTTCGAGCCTGAGCCCATCTTCAAAGAAAAGAGCAGAAGCAGGATATATCAGGAAGTCTCAGAATTCAAGCAATGGGGGGGATTCCAGACCAACAAAAGGGGTAAGGGGCTAGGTAGAATTTATCACGCCTGTGCGAAAGGAGGCAGGAAATGGAGAGATAATGGGGGGGGGGGAGGCGTGGGAGTGGGGGAGCTTAACGAAAGCCAGAGAAGTTGATATTAATGCCATTTGGTTGGAGGGTGCCCAGTCAGAAGATGAGGTGTTGTTACTCCAATTCACAGGTGGTGTCAGTCTGGCAGGGCATGAGATCACGGGCAGCCATGTCGACAAGGGAATGGGATGGAGAATTGAAGAGGGCAGTTACTGGGAGATCCACGCTATTGCGGCAGACAGAGCCGAGGTGGTCAAAAAAAGCGATCTGCCAGTCTGCATCCAGCCTCTCCGATGTAGAGGGGACCACGGCGGAAGCAGTAGATGACCCCTGCAGATTCACAAGTGAAATGTTGCTTCACTTGGAAGGACTGTCTGTGGCCCTGAATGGTGGCGAGGGAGGATGTGTGAAGCATGTCCTGAGGAAACAGCTGAGATATTATTTTCAATAAGTATAATTATTAATTACTGCATTATTTTGAGGTAACTAACCTATTGTGTGCGCATTTAGTGTGTGTGCAGGTAGGTGTGTACAGCTTAGAGGGAACAGTGGCGGCAACCTTCTGTTTGGAAATGTTCCCTTTAACGACCACTGCTCACACTAACCATCCGAGACTCTCATTTTACAAAACAATTTGCATTTATTTTTATGGATAAAATAGTTATGTATTGTTTGCCTGTATGAATGTCTGTCTGGTTGTGTGTTGACCGGAGAATGCTGTTTCGTTGTGTTGTACAATCAGATGAGAGTCTCGGGTGGTCAGTGTGAGCAGTTTCTTTTGTGGTTCAGCGATCTCTCTCCTGTGGGAAGAAGCCATTACTCAGCCTGGCTCTGATTACACTTTCCTGATTGGAGCAGCCTGAAGGATGCTGTGTGCAGTGGGTGGGGGGGTGAGGGAGAGATGGTGGTGGTGCAAGGGGTTCTCAATGATTTTGCATGCCCTCGATCGTCGTGGATCACGTCAATGGGGGAGGAGGGAGACTGCATTTATCCTCTCTGCCACTATAATGGTCCTGTGGATTGACCGCCAATCCACGCCTCTGCAGTATCTGCACTGTGATCCAGCAGGTCTGGAAGTAAGAGTACCTTTTTGGGTCTAAATTAGCACATGATCTCTATTCAAAGCATTTGCCAGTCTTCACGATTGACCTTGCATATAATGCAAAGTTATTTGCATGAGACTCTAGAACAGCCATTCTCAACCTTTATTTTGACTATGGTGAGTGGGAGGGAGGGAGTTTCTGCAATGCTAGGGGTTCAGGCAGTGCAGCAGGATGGGAGTAAGGCAGCAGACAATTTTGTGAGCCAAAATGTCCTAGACCTTTAAAGTAAGTCGGTTTCTTCCATACTTCTCTCCTATTGACTACATAAAAAAGTTTTATAATTTCACCCATCTGCCTCTTTCCCCCGTGCATGAGATCACTCATGGTGTACTAATGTGAGTAAACTCTGCCATTCAAATCATTCCTGGGGCTTTACTGATCTGGTGGGCTATCCTCCATGAGATAAGTCAATAGGTGTCTATGCTAAGTTATCTGGAAGTGAATGACGGCTCTCAGAATAGCACAGTAGCTGCCTCTTCATGACAGGAGCACTGAAGCATATCTGTGGGGGAGGCACAATGGAATGTTAATGGCAGCATTGAAGATTTCCATCTATCCATTACATCAATGAAATCCCTTCACCTTTGAGCCCCCAACGGTCACCGTGACCTCTGAGTCCAGGGTGAGAAATAGCACTAGACAGAATTGGACAACTGAATAGATAAAGAAATGGATGTTGGATTGCTTCCTGCACTGAAATTAGTTTCCTCTGCAAATGTATTGATCTTCCAATCAATAAAAGCCTGTCTGAAAAGAAGCTAACAAATTCTACTGTTATTTTTGGTTGGTAGATTTTCCACATGACTTACGACCTGGCGAGTGCAGTGGTGCGGATTGTTAACCTGATTGGAATGATGCTGCTGTTGTGCCATTGGGATGGCTGCCTCCAATTCCTGGTGCCCATGTTGCAAGATTTCCCCGAGGACTGTTGGGTCTCTCTCAACAACATGGTGGTAAGTGGCTCTCACGATTCACAAAATCACGGTCTTAGCTGATCTCTATTAGACCTCTGGGCACATCTGGACAGGAAGGGTTCAGATGTGCAGGCAAATGGGACACATGCAGAATGTTAACTCGGTTGGACTGAGCAACTCGTTCTGTTCCCCAGGGGTCTTTGTACTTTTACCTATACTGATGGGGAGATCAATTGGCCAACAGTAAATGTAAAGTCATGTTAATGCCTCAAGATGATGTTTGTGGACTTGAAATATTGTCTGCTTATGTTTTACTATCAGGATACCCGGCGTTACCCGGGAAATAAAACACTCAGTTGTTGACTACATGGTTGAAACCAAGTACTGTACCCAAAAAACTTCATGGTAATCTAATATATGGGCATGTCTGGAGGCCTGAGCACTGAGACGGGCGTATCACTGCTGTTCTGTTTCCTGCTGCCTGCTCCTTGCATACTTAGAAGCCTCAGCAGTGAGGGGCGAGACTGATGTCCCACTGCTGTCTCTTCCTTTGTCCTTTGTCTGACTCTACGGGCTCGTGAAGTGCTTCTGTCAATGCCGCTTCGCTTTTTTGGGCCCATATTGAACTGGGTTTGGCCGCCTTTTTTTAATTCTGAATGTACATTGATGCACAACACTGGAACTAATGGAAGTGTCCCTGATGCAAGTTCAAACTTTTTGGAACTTTTTAAACCTCCTATGACCTTAAAGGTTAAATTCAATGTGGTCATGACATTCAGAATCAAATGTTACCACAATTATAGTAAACAGTAATACAAGTCAGTGCAAGCTTGTCAAAAAGCACTTTTGAACTTCATATGACCTTAAAGGTCAAATTCAATGTGGTCATGACATTCAGCATCAAATGTTACCCCAACGGGACAAATTCAATGTGGTCATGACATTCAGCATCAAGTGTTACCCCTACGGGACAAATTCAATGTGGTCATGACATTCAGCATCAAATGTTACCCCTATGGAACAAATTCAATGTGGTCATGACATTCAGCATCAAATGTTACCCCTACGGAACAAATTCAATGTGGTCATGACATTCAGCATCAAATGTTACCCCTACAGAACAAACGGACATACCGTAAATATTTGTGGATAATATAAAATCATTTGTACTGAAATTTGAGCTCGGATTCACATTATACACAAGGTTATTATTTTAACAATTTTTTCTGTCAGGTTTAACGGTCAGTAAGGTTATCAGTGGCTGCCTACATTGACGGCAATGCGACTAGGTTGGGTGGGGAGGGAGGGGTAGAGATGGCAGCATGACTCATGTGAGGGGGCAGAGACGGCAGTGTGAATTGGGTGGGCAAGGGGGGAGAGATGACAGCACGACTTGGGTGAGGGGGCAGAGATGGCAGCACGATTTGAGCGGATGAGGGGGGAGAGATGGCAGTGTGATTTGAGCAGACGAGGGAAGAGAGACAGCAGCGCAAATTGGGTGAGGGGAGGTCGTATTGTACATGGGGTAAAATTTTTCTCCTTTTTCCCCTCAAAAATGGGAGGGGTCACATTATACACAAAATGCATCTTACACAAATATTTACGGTTCATGCACAAATTTAGATGAGATGCCTGCTAGCCTATTGGGGTTTTCCAGCATTATAGGTAACACTGGACAATTTTTTTTTACAAAAGGTTTGCTTCATGATAAGAAATTGGGGATTATGATAGGCCACTTCTAGCTGAACACAAAGATAATTTCAGATTTGCTGTATCACTTAGGGAGTTGGAAAAACATTAACTTTTATTAAATTTAGCAAGTTTAATCGCATCATGACGTTCACGCGTTGCGTTAGTTCAACTGACCTAAAAATGTTTTGCTGCTTATTTCCATTTGTACTCGGCATCTGATGCCTCTCAGTCGTCGGCCAGTATTAACGCCTCTTTTCCATGGTCGCAATGTCCTGGTGAAAACTTTCACCAGGTTTGTCACTGACAGCACCAAGACCAGCAGGAAAAAAAATCCAAGAGCGAATGAAGGAAATGAATTTTCAATGACATGTTTGGTAGACTTAAGATATGACAGGAAGTCACAAAATAGGTTATATCTGTGGGGAAAAAAGTATGTGATTAGAAAATTTTAAGTTATTTTCGTGATCAAGCCGCCTAAAATTTATAAAAATTTGGATTTTTGAATTGGTCATATTTGGGGGGAAAAAAGTTTTCCTTTTATTTTAATTAATTTGTCATTGTATTATCATATTATTCAATTGTTTATACTTTAACTATTAAATAAAAGCATTTTAAAAAGTAAGAACATTTTATAAAAAATACACCCAAAAATGTTCAGGAAGCAAAAATCTTCATTGTCCAGTGTTACCAAGATTCTTGTTAACTGGTTGCCCTGAACAAGAGGAGAATCTGATTAAGGGGTGGTTGTGTCCCAGTGCATCTCACAGCCTGTGCTGAAGTCTTCTCAAATGAAGTAGAGTTGTCCAAGCACGACTTTTATCAGATTGTCTAAGTATTAGAAAGTAAAGTGGAGAAAGCTTTCTTCTGAGGAAAGTGTTGAGTTTTCACACTGATGCCATTAGCTGTGCAGGCATTTTGATATGAAGAAAAGGCCCCTGATAACAATCCTGTAATGTTGCCATTGCTCTGGAACTCTTGTGTTTCCTTCTACGATTCTGATAAGAATCCACTTGCCTTCAGTGGATTTAATGGTCACTTCTGGTGACACCCAGCTACTAATTAATGGCTTCAGCCCCTCTGGAGATTAGATACGTCTTCAATGCCTTTGAGTACCTGACAATGCAAAGTCAGTAAAAGTGCTGGCAGGCTGAGATTTTGAAATGCTTGATAAGTTCAGTGATGCACCTGACTGATGTGACGCTCCCAGACGCAAAGCTTTCCTTGGTGTTCCTAGTGAGGGGCCCTGAAAGACATAGCACAGAAACAGGTCCCTCGGCTTGCAATGAGTATCAAGCACCCATTTACATCAATCCCGCATTCCCATCTTCTCGCCCGATATTCCATCACTCGCCCATGCTCCAGGGGAATTTACGGCAGTCTGCTTTCCCTCCAGCCTGCGTGCTTTTGGCATGTGGGAGGTAACCATGGCATGCAGAGGAAACGTGTAAGGTCACGGAGAATGTGAGAGCTCTGCTGGAGGGGTCAGACTCCGTGGGCTGAAGAGCCTGACTCCATGCTGTAGAACACTTTGATTTGAACATAACAAATGGGAGCAGGAGTTGGCCATCCGGCCCATCAAGCCTACTTCACCATTCAATATATTCATGATAATGGGCTCATCTTCACCCACCTGCCTTTTCCCCATATCCCTTAATTCGCTTAATCTGTAGAAATCTATCCAACCTTGTCCTAAATATATTCACTGTGGTCGCCTCCACTGCTTCAATGGGCAGCGAATTCCACAGATTCACCACCCTCTGGGAAAAGCATTTCCTCCTCATCTTGGTCCTGACCTACGACCCTAAACCTTGAGGCAATGTCCCCTAGTTCTGGTCTCCCCTACCAAAGTAAACATCGATGCCTTCCATAATTGTATACATTTCTGTAAGATCCCCTCTCATTCCTTCAACAAGAGCGTTCCCAGATGACTCCATCTTTCCTCATGTGTTAACCCCCCCCCCCTCCCCCTCATCTCTGGAATCAACTGGGTGAACCTCCTCTGCACTGCCTACAAAGCCAGTACATCCTTCCTCACTTGAGACCAGAACTGCACCCAATCCTCCAGATGCGGCCTTACAGTACCCTGTACAGTTGCAGCGTTACCTCCTTGCTCCTAAATGCCATCCCTCTAGCAATTCCATTTGCCGCTTTGGGATTTGTGGGAATTGCTTTAAGCTGGAGTTTAATGGAACCAAGAATCTTTCAGCGGGTTAAGTTGCAGAGAGTGAAGGAGTGTATCAGAGGTTATCAATCTTTCCTCCTAAGTCATTCCTGCCATTCCAGGTATCAGCCTGGTGAATCGCCTCTGCACTCCCTCCATTCCAAGAACATCCTTCCTTCGATAAGGTGACCAAAACTGCACACAATACTCCAGGTGGGGTCTCACCAAGGCCCTGTACAGCTGCAGTAAGGTATCCTTGTTCCTAGACTCAAACCCTCTTGATATGAAGGCCAACATACCATTTGCCTTTTGAACCGCCTGCTGTACCTGCATGCTCGCCTTCAGAGACTGGTGTACAAGTACCCCTAGGTCTCTCTGCACTTCCCCATCTCTTAATCTATTGCCATTCAAATAGTAATCTGCGCAGACATACAGCATGGTAACAGGCCCAAATGAGCCCAATTAACCTATAATCCCCGGTTCGATTTGAGGGGTGGAAGGAAACCAGAGCACTCATGGGAAAATGCACACAGACACAGGGAAGCGTCGGATTCGAACCTGGGTCATTGATGTAGCAGCATTGCACTGACCACTATGGTCCTGGTTACCGATAACCCATTATTCTCATCTTCAACACTACATGAGGTCCACCTAAGTCATTGCACAATGATGGTTCAGGCAGTGGTGAAAGACTCATTACTCCAAAACATCGAGGAAGATACTTCATCATGACGAAGTATAAATTCAATTGACTGTATTTGGAGACTTGCTGTCAAATTAGACCATAAATGTGAGGGAAAATCTGAGAAATGTATCCAAGAATGGTGCATTCACAAATGATAAATGTTAAAGTGGAAAATGATAATTAAGTCCATAAGGGACTTGACAAGGTGCTGGCTTTATGGAAAATTTATGACCTCTTGATTCATTTGGCATCATGTGTTGAATGTTACAGCAAAAAATGGATTCGGCAGGGATCCAGAAAATGGTTTGAAAAATCAACACGCGTGCAAAAGCTTCTTACAGCCAAGAGAGCTGCCTCGGTTTATTTTTCGGAGGATAGGTAGCTGTCAGTGGGAGTTCAGGGGTGCTCAAGAGGTGGCAGGGGATCCCAAGAGATTTTGGGTATTTGTTTCTCCATATGACGCCAAGAATTTGGGCTTTCCCCTCTGTCTTTCTGTGCGGTGAACAGATGTGTTGACGTACCCCCCACCCCCCCCAGGTGAAACTTCCGAAGAAACCCTGAAACTGTGCAAAAATACAATTGATGGATCCACTCTGAGGTTTGCAAGCAAAGCTGGGAGCTGTGCAGTTCCCAGTAGGAAATGGGTTACAGGGAGAGGAGTCCGTGCTTAAAAAGCAGCAGCCGCACAGTTAACGCAATGCTGTTATAGCTCCAGCGACCAGGGTTCGAATCCCATGCTGTCTGTAAGGGGTTTGTACGTTCTCCCTGTTGTCTGTGTGGGTTTCCCCAGGGTGCTCTGCTTTCCTCCCATCCATCAAGACATATGGGGATTGTAGGTTAATTGGTCAGCACAGGCTCATGAGCCAAGGGTAAAGTTGCTGGATGTCCTTCCTATCTGTGGGGAGCGGGTGGGGACATCACATTGACAGCTGTGTGGAGCAATTTCCCGACTACCACCAATCCCACACGATCATCTCTGACTGATCCAGTGACACGAGTGTGCTTAATGCCTCGTGAGGTGTGGGATGATACTTATGGAAGTTCACAAGTAACTATTGAGGAGAAATCTTCAATGAAGAGAACATAATATCTAGGATTAATGATTCATAATTAGAATGAACGTAAATGGGTGTTTGATGATTGAAACAGAGCATAGACAGCACAGTACAGGCCCTCTGGCTCGGGATGTTGTGCCGATCTATACAAATGTGCTCCACAGCAATTTAACCCTTCCAACCTCTCAGCCCATAACCCTCCATTTTCCTTGCATACGTGCCACTCAAAGATTCTTTTAACTGTCCCTCCACCATCACCCCACACAATGCATTCCAGGAATTCCACCGTGTTCTGTATATCTAAAAAGATTAAACTGTCTCTTTTATCTCCCTAAACTTTGCTCCACTCTCTGTAAACAGATGTCCTTTGCTATTGATCATCGTCGCCCTGGATAAAGGTGCTGGCTGTCCATCCTATCTGTGCTTCTTATAATCATACACCTGCATTAAGCCACCTCTCATCCATCGTTGCCCCATAAGGTCACTCTTGGCTGTAAGATTGGGCCATCTCCCCAATCTAGGCAGCATCCTCATAAATGTCTTCTACACTTTCCCTAAAGCATTTGTCTTTCCAACAATGAGGTGACCAGAACCTAATGCAATGCTCTTAAGTGCCCTCTAACCAGAGTGTGCCGAAGGGTCTATGTGCAATTCGGGTTCCTCGAAGGAATGGCAAATAGAATTTAACTTGGGTAAGTGCAAAGTGATGTGTTTTGGGAGGCTTTGGTTTGTTTGTCACTAAATATCTAGTGCAGTGAGATGGGTTCTTCTGAAAGCAGACTAATACTCCTTCACAAGTCTCGCCCCACCAGGTTCAGGAACAGCTGCTCCCCCTTCACCATCAGACTCCTCAACCACAAACTCAATCAGGGACTCCTTTACAGACTCTTTTGCACTTTATTATTTCTCTCTCTCTCTCTCTGTATTGTAGTCAGTTTGTTGACTTTTTAAAATTTGTTTACTTGTGTACAAGTTGTTTTTTTTTGTTGCACGACCATTAAGTGGCAATTCTGCCTCGCCTGCAGGTAATAGAATCTTAGGGTGGTATGTGATGTCATCTATGTACTCTGACAATAAATCTGAATCTAAAAAGCACAATTATAGAGCATTGGATTGAAATGAAAAGGATCAATCAGTTCCAAGTAAGAGCAGCGTAATTACGCTGTTGGGTAATACTAGATCTTGATGGCTGTAGGTAAGCCTGTGGTGTATGCTCTCACACTCCCTGATGGGAAGAGGGAGTAGAGTGTGTGTCTGGGTGTAATGGGTCTTTCAGTACGCCAGCTGCCTTTCCTTGCCAATGGGGTATGCAGGTGAAATCCATGGAGGGGAGGAAATTAAATCACCGGATGGCATTAACATTGACTTCTCTGGTTTCTGCTAGCCCTCTCCCTCTCTTCCCTATCCCCCTGTCTTCTTTCCTCCAGATCTCCACCCCCCTTTCCCTTTCTGTTCCATTCCCTGCTCCTATTACTTATCTTCTTCCATGGATAAGAAGGGTTCAAGTGATTTGGGCCAAACAGTTCAGGTTGGCAACTTGGCTAGTATGGATGAGTTTGCCTGCTGTGTCACTCTTGAGCCAAAAGTCCAGAGTAACCGTGAGAGAATTCCAGTCCATGCACTTCACTTCACAGGTTCTTCTATTAAAACCTCAAGTGTTGATTATTGGAGATCCTCACTTCATGAATCACTTTCTTCCTACAATACAATCGTACCTAGGCTTCAAAAGCATGTAGTTGATTATGTAGTGTTCAGGGTTGTTAGAAGTTGTGATATAAATGCATTCTTATCAAAGAAATTCAGTGGATTGTAAATTTGAGGTTATGACGAATCTCTACAACTGAGCTCTATCTTGCCGGCAATGAAATGTTTACACTTTTCAAAGAACAGTCTTTGGGTACTCGTTTTAGAAGTTCTGTAACAATATTCATGTTAAAAAGCTCAGTTTATTCCTTTGATTAAAAGAACAAATTGATTGTTCCTTTTTAATAGAATTCACAGCATTGTTCCTTTGCAGAGAAAAGAATGGCTTTGTTCAATTGTGAAGATTCTGTTTGTTCAGCAAAGACTTGTTAAGCACTCATTTCTACTGGGACCATTGCCATTTTATTTGTGTCATCTAGTGTTTAAATCTACAAAGTGTTGGCAAGTGTGTCTGGGAAAATCTTCATCAAGGCATCGACAGAAGTATTGGTTTCTCAATTTGTGGCATTTAAATAAGCTCGGAACAATATCATCCTCAGTGCAGGTTTGCACTTGGATTTCATCGGTGTTTCTCCCACTCTGCTGGCTGACTTTGGTGGAGGTTTGGAAGAAACCTAAAAAAACATTTCTGTCGAAACTAAAGGGTCAATGTTACTGGAGAAACCCCATGGAAATTCCTGTTGCTTGTGTTTGGTTTCATTCTCAGCTTGGGTTTCATATGCAAAGACTAACAGCCTGCCTCAACATTGAAAATTGTGCCCCAGAACTAGCTTATGTCTCCAGCATTAAACTCTTTCAGTACAGTTACAGCACTGGCATATATCTGAAAATTGCCCCGGTGTGTCCTTTACACCGACAATGGAACAAATCCAAACCAACCAATTAACACCCCATCAGTCACCACTCAAGCACGAGCAAAGCAATGGAAGGTGACGTCAACAAACCACACTTACCAATATCCAACTTAATTCTCCCCTGTTTAGTTCTTAGCTGCACCACTTGGCCTTGGTCCAAACATGGATCAAAAAGGCTGAATTCCAAATTGAGGTGCCCTTGACATCAAGTTGATCTTTGATGAAATTTGACACCAGATTCCAGATGGATGGCACGGTTGACGCAGTGGTTTGCACAACGCCTTTACAGTGTCAGCGATCAGGAGTAGTGTTCGAATCCCAGGCTGCCTGTAAGGTGTTTGTACGTTCTACCCAGTGTCTGCAAGGGTTTTCCCCGGGGGCTCCAGTTTCTTCCCACCATTCAAAACGTACTGGGGGTGTAGTTTAATTGGGTGTAAAAGAGGCGGCACGGACTTGTGGGCCGAAATGGCCTGTTACCGTGCTGTATATCTTAAAATTTAAAAATTAAATTGAAAAGTTCAAGTTGAGCAGAAAACACTCTACATGGTCTTGATAAATGTTCTCAACCTGATATGTTGACTGTCTTCCTCTCTCCATGGATCTGCCCAATGACTAATGAGTCCTTCCAGCCTAGCTGCTCTTTAAGTTTCCAGCATCTACAGTCTCCTGTGTCTCTACGAGCTCCTCTCACATTGCATTGTGCGAAGAATTGCTGGAGGATCTCAGCAGGTCTGACAGCATGCAAGGGCAGTCAGTGTTTTGGATTTGGACGCATTATCAATGAGTTGGAAACGTGTTGTCTTTGCTTGGTCTAAACCTCAACAGCACTTATGGAACCACCTTCATCAGATGGCAAAAACAATTTTTAAAATCTGCTTATCAGCAGATTTATATTAATATTGGTGGGGGGGGAACATTGTTGAATATTTACTTCCCAAATATAAGCATTGCAAAAATGAACCAAAATCGTAATAGCTTTTGCATACACGGTAAGAGACCAGTGGTTTTCAAACTTCTTCTTTCCACGCACATTCCACTTTAAGTCATCCCCATGTCATCGGTGCTCTGTGATTAGTAAGGGATTACTTAAGGTGGGATGTAGGGTGGGAAAGGAAGGTTGAGAATCACTGCTCTGGACCCAATTGTTATTGAAATATTGTGTTTGAGAAAAATTGTCACTGGCCCATTTTCTTTTGAGTAATGAAACCGTGCACATAACAAGTCAATTTAGGTTCAATTCTTCTTTGGCTTGGCTTCGCGGACGAAGATTTATGGAGGGGTAGGTCCACGTCTGCTGCAGGCTCGTTGATGACTGACAAGTCCGATGCGGGACAGGCAGACACGGTTGCAGCGGTTGCAGGGGAAAATTGGTGGGTTGGGGTTGGGTTTTTCATCCTTTGTCTTTTGTCAGTGAGGTGGGCTCTGCAGTCTTCTTCAAAGGAGGTTGCTGCCCGCCGAACTGTGAGGCGCCAAGATGCACGGTTGGAGGCGAGATCAGCCCACTGGCGGTGGTCAATGGGGCAGACACCAAGAGATTTCTTCAAGCAGTCCTTGTACCTCTTCTTTGGTGCACCTCTGTCTCGGTGGCCAGTGGAGAGCTCGCCATAGAACACAATCTTGGGAAGGCGATGGTCCTCCATTCTGGAGACATAACCCACCCAGCACAGTTGGGTCTTCACCAGTATGGATTCGATGCTTGCGGACTCTGCCAGCTCGAGTACTTCGATGTTGGTGATGAAGTCATTCCAATGAATGTTGAGGATGGAGCGGAGACAGCGCTGATGGAAGCGTTCCAGGAGCCGTAGGTGATGCTGGTAGAGGACCCATGATTCGGAGCCAAACAGGAGCGTGAATATAACAACGGCTCTGTACACTCTGATCTTTGTGTGTTTCTTCAGGTGGTTGTTTTTCCAGACTCTTTTGTGTAGTCTTCCAAAGGCGTTATTTGCCTTGGCTAGTCTGTTGTCTATCTCTTAAAACAGTAGTTTTCATACTTTTTATTTCCACCCACATACCATCTTAAGCAATCCCTGACTAATCACAGAGCAGCCATGGCTTGGGGATTACTTAAGGTGGCAAAATCTTCGCTAGGATTCTACTAAATAGAATAATACCTAGTGTCGCTGAGAATATTCTCCCAGAATCACAGTGCGGCTTTCGCGCAAACAGAGGAACCACTGACATGGTCTTTGCCCTCAGACAGCTCCAAGAAAAGTGCAGAGAACAAAACAAAGGACTCTACATCACCTTTGTTGACCTCACCAAAGCCTTCGACACCGTGAGCAGGAAAGGGCTTTGGCAAATACTAGAGCGCATCGGATGTCCCCCAAAGTTCCTCAACATGATTATCCAACTGCACGAAAACCAACAAGGTCGGGTCAGATACAGCAATGAGCTCTCTGAACCCTTCTCCATTAACAATGGCGTGAAGCAAGGCTGTGTTCTCGCACCAACCCTCTTTTCAATCTTCTTCAGCATGATGCTGAACCAAGCCATGAAAGACCCCAACAATGAAGACGCTGTTTACATCCGGTACCGCACGGATGGCAGTCTCTTCAATCTGAGGCGCCTGCAAGCTCACACCAAGACACAAGAGAAACTTGTCCGTGAACTACTCTTTGCAGATGATGCCACTTTAGTTGCCCATTCAGAGCCAGCTCTTCAGCGCTTGACGTCCTGCTTTGCGGAAACTGCCAAAATGTTTGGCCTGGAAGTCAGCCTGAAGAAAACTGAGGTCCTCCATCAGCCAGCTCCCCACCATGACTACCAGCCCCCCCACATCTCCATCGGGCACACAAAACTCAAAACGGTCAACCAGTTTACCTATCTCGGCTGCACCATTTCATCAGATGCAAGGATCGACAATGAGATAGACAACAGACTCGCCAAGGCAAATAGCGCCTTTGGAAGACTACACAAAAGAGTCTGGAAAAACAACCAACTGAAAAACCTCACAAAGATAAGCGTATACAGAGCCGTTGTCATACCCACACTCCTGTTCGGCTCCGAATCATGGGTCCTCTACCGGCACCACCTACGGCTCCTAGAACGCTTCCACCAGCGTTGTCTCCGCTCCATCCTCAACATCCATTGGAGCGCTCACACCCCTAACGTCGAGGTACTCGAGATGGCAGAGGTCGACAGCATCGAGTCCACGCTGCTGAAGATCCAGCTGCGCTGGATGGGTCACGTCTCCAGAATGGAGGACCATCGCCTTCCCAAGATCGTATTATATGGCGAGCTCTCCACTGGCCACCGTGACAGAGGTGCACCAAAGAAAAGGTACAAGGACTGCCTAAAGAAATCTCTTGGTGCCTGCCACATTGACCACCGCCAGTGGGCTGATAACGCCTCAAACCGTGCATGTTGGCGCCTCACAGTTTGGCGGGCAGCAGCCTCCTTTGAAGAAGACCGCAGAGCCCACCTCACTGACAAAAGGCAAAGGAGGAAAAACCCAACACCCAACCCCAACCAACCAATTTTCCCTTGCAACCGCTGCAATCGTGTCTGCCTGTCCCGCATCGGACTGGTCAGCCACAAACGAGCCTGCAGCTGACGTGGACTTTTTTACCCCCTCCATAAATCTTCGTCCGCGAAGCCAAGCCAAAGAAGAAAGAAATGAGGGGGAAAGAAAAAGTTTAAAAATCACTGATTTAATCTCTTGTGCCTGTGCCCGGCAGAATTATTCCATCATTTCCCTTCCTCTCTCCTTTTTTCCACAACTTTCTCTATCCTTACTCCCTCTCACAGCTATCAATTTCCCTTCGATAGTCACCAACATGATTGGTGCATTAGTGTGACCAATTAACCTCCCAATGCAGCTTTGGGATGTTAGAGGAGAGTACAACACCCGTCGGAAACTCGTTTAGTAAAAGGTTCAAAGGTTCCTTTTATTGTCACTTAATAATACATTAAAAATGTGACATACATGATAGACTTCATCTTTTGTCTACGATAAGGCAAACAATGAGTCACCTCTCCCCCAACGATAGGAGAAAGGCTCCCTTCAAAGAAGCTAAACTCTTGGTCTCCCCTGTACCACTTTCAGAATCAGAATTTATTGTCAAGAACCAGTCACATTTGTTGTTATGCAGCGGCATCTTAGAGCAAATAAGAAATGAATCCTCTGCTTCCTGTAACTTAATATTTAGCAAACTGACCTCTTTAGTCATCCCCCGCTTACCTACTGTTTAAGCAATCTCTCAATCTTCTCAAAATCTCACACACTTCTCCCCATCTTATCCAGTCCCACAATTCCTTTCAGATTCCCACCACTAACTCTGTTCTCTTGTATCACAGGCAGCATGTCCCAAGATCCTAAGCTCATCCATGCTCTCTGTCAGCCTATCCTCTCTAAAGAGTTTCAGGATCGTTGAGGGGGGAAAAAAATCACCAGTCAAGGGATGAACAGTTCCCTTGCATTTATGCATACCTTCATACCTACAGAGGTATAGGACAGAAACTGGCTCTTCCATACTACAATCTCCCCATACATTTTGAAAAGTGGGAGGGAACCCATGCAGATACAGGGAGAATATACAAAAGCCTTACAGATAGTGTCAGATTTGACTTGGGTCGATGGCAGTGTATTAGCATTAAATTTTTAATTTTTAAAAAATTTAGACATATTGCACGATAGCAGGCCATTTTGGCCCATGAGTCCGTGCCGCCCAATTTATACCCCCATTAACCTACACCCACTGGTACATTTTGTACAATGAGAGGAAACCGCAGTTCTAAGAGAAAACCCACACAGCCACAGGAAGAACATGGAAACTTTTTACAGACAGCGTGTGGGATTTGCACCTCGGTACTGTCCCGATCGCTGGCGCTGTAAAGGCGTTGCACTTACTGCTACACTAACCGTACCATCAACCCGCATTCAAATCTGGCACTCTCTGTAACTGCGGTACATTAACAAATTTTGTCTTTATCCTTGGAAGTAATTTAAGAGACGTTGTTACGTCACCATTTTGGTTTCGGTTGTGACCAGTAACTCGGAGTGCTATTGAAACATCAAGCAATTGATTTCTACACTGGCCTTTCCTTTTGTGTAACTATTTCACAGAGTCAGTGGTAACTCCCACAAAGTCAACCAAAGGCCTTCAGTTGGAAGGCAATTCGGACCAGGAATTCAAGTCAAGTTTATTGTCATTTGATTGTACAATTACAACCTAATGAAACCATGTACTCTGGTCCTCAGTTCAAAATCAGTTCAAAACTATACCCAACAATGCATTTGCAGGACAAGTTTTCATATATATAATCAAATATTGCTTCGTAAATATGAAAGTCTCAGATGGTGAGTGTGAGCAGGTCCTTTGGTCGATCAGCGTTCCCGCTGCCCATGGGAAGAAGCTGTTCCTCAGCCCGGTGGTGCCGGCTCTGATCCTCCTGTATTCTCTTCCCCAATGGGAGCACCTGAAAGATGCTGTTTACAGGGTGGAAGGGGGTCCTTAATGATTTTTGCCCTCTTCAGACAGTGATCCCGGTAGATCACATAGATTAGTGGGGGGGGGAGGGGATTGGAAGGAAACCCCAATGATCCTGTCTGCCACTCATATGGTTCCATGGATTGACCTCTGATCCATTTCTCTGCAGCAACTGTAACACTGAATGATGCAGTTGGCCAGGACGCTCTCGATAGAGCTTCTGTCGAAGTTGACATATTAGTGGCCGGTAGCCTTGCCCGCTTCAGTCTTCTCAGAAAGTACAGTCACTGTTGCACTTTCCTGACAAGTGAGGATTCAAAGGTACAGATTAACAGAATTGAAACTCGCCACACAGTCTTGGGAAAAGATCAAGTGATGAGAAACCACATGATTGCAGTCTTTGAAATGCAAATACTTGAAATCAAATGATGCGAGGCAATCGTTCTCAGTTGTTTGTAAAGGCTCCAATGGATCTGAATTTCGGAACCAAAAGGACCCATAGTCATTACTACAAATTGTGCTTTATCACGGGCAGCTCAATCTGAAAACTCCAAAATGCAGTCAGAATCATTCTCTTTCTTCTGATTTCTCATTTTATTCATCTCCCGTATTTATATGTGTTTGGACACACCTATTTATTTGATTTATTTACAACTGTTCAAAGCGTACTGGGGATGTAGTTCAATTGGGTGGCATGGGTTTGCAAGCACAGAAAAGACTGTAAAGGTCTGGACACCAATTCATCCCTTGGTGGCTCCCCGTGCGATTGACTCAGGAGGGGCCGGCTCAGATTTATATTCAGGTCAGCTGATGGACAGCCGACCAGGTGGAGGCAGCCCCTTAGCTGGTCTTCCTGCAGGTACAGAGACAGATCGCCCCCTGCAGTCGGCTGGTGGTCGTATCACCACAAAGGCCCTGTTAATGTCTAAATGAAATTAAATTTAAAACTTAAATTAAACGTGGTAGAAGTCAATTCCAGCCATTGAAACCAGGCTGCCCAAGTAACCTATTAAAACTGTACTTTTTTTTTGGAGGGTAGGAGGAAACTGGAGCACCCAGAAAAAAATAACGCATGCAGGTCATGGGGAGAACATAAAAACTCCTCACAGACAGCAGTAAATTCAAACCTGGGCTGTTGGTCCCATAATAATGCTACATTAACACTAACAGCCATTCAACACACTCTCTCAGATAGCACCACTCGCTCTTGCATCCTTCAATCTCTTCTGTCCACACCCGAACACTCTCCATCTCTAATCCTCCTGCCTGCTTCTGCATGGTAAAATGTTCCCGTCTGCTGAGAAGTCATCAATTTGAAATGTAACCTCCACAGTGTTGCCTGGCTGACTGAGTCCAATGCACAAAAGTGCTGGTGGAACTCAGCAGGTTTTGCATCACACAAGTAAAAGGCAATCAACATCGTGGGCCTGAGCCCTTCGTCAGGAATTTTGTGTATTGAACTTGACCACAGCATCTGCAGATCAACACGATTTGGCCAACTGATTATTCTGCATTCAAGTTCAAGATTGCTGTTATACCACCTGACAGAAAAGTGTATCTGCAGACCACGGACACATAATCATCTACACAGAAACGACCCATGTACATACTGATCCAAAATAATTAGATATAAAAAATAATTAACGACTTTCTTGCATATGTTGTATTTTGCTGTTTTATTTCTTTATTGCCTTGTATCAGCTAATATTGTTCCATAGTATGCTGAAGCCAATTAAATCCTTTTGAGCGGCAGTCTCCTCGCAGTCTCGAGATGCAGGAAATTTTCTGAGATAACGGCTACATGACCTATATTAGCATGTTGCTGCTTGGGATAGGTGTACATGACATCAGACTACCAAAACAGGCGTTCTATTCAATTCCCAGTTATCAGAAGTAATCGACAGAGGTAGAGAAGAAGATTCAAGGATGGGCTCAAAGACTCTTTGAGATACTTGCTGATTCCAAGAAATCTCTGGCCCACAGCCATTCAAAATGCTTTGTGGATATGCTGTGGTCATCAACCCCATGGCCAAAAAAAAAACCCTAAAGGTCAACTCGGGTTGAAACCTGGAAGTAGAGGTTCAGCCTGAAACATCAGCAGTTCCTTCCTGATATTACGCCTGAACCCATATGATTTCCTCCAGCAGTTTGTTCTTTGCTCTTGGTTTCATCAACTGAAGTCTCTTGCATCTACTTAAGGACATAAAATGGAAGCACACTGCTGCCTTGCTTGAGCAGGAGGGAGAACAAATGTACCAGCTCACCTCAAGTCAATCAAGTTTATTATTATCTGATTGTACAAGTACAACCTGACGTTGTTCTTTGGTCCTCAGTGCAAACCATACAGACGCACAACCAGACATAACACATGTACAGACAAACAATGCAAATGCAGGACAAGTATTTGCCTATACAAATAAATATTGTTTCTTGAATATTAGAGTCTCGAATGGTTAGTGTGAGTGGTCGTTCAGCATTCTCACTGCCCGTGGGAAGAAGCTGTTCCTCAGCCTGGTGGTTCTGGCTCTGATCCTCCTGGATCTCTTCCCCACGGGAGGAGCTGAAAGATGCTGTGTGCAGGGTGGAAGGGGTCCTCAATTTTGTGTGTCCTCTTCAGGTGATCCTGGTAGATCATGTCGATGGGGTTGGGGGGGGAGTGAAGACACTAGTGATCCTCTCTGCCATTCTCATGGTCCTGTGGATTGACCTCCAATCCATTTCTCTGGAGCATCCGTACCACACCGTGATACAGCTGGCCAGGATGCTCTCGATAGAGTTCCTGTAAAAAGTTGACAGGATGGTGGCCGGTAGCCTTGCCTGCTTCAGTCTTCTCAGGAAGTGCAGTTGCTGTTGTGCTTTCCTGACAAGTGAGAAGCTGCTCTGTGTCCATGACAGGTCATTAATTAAGTGGACTCCAAGGGACTTGGTGCTCATGACTCTCTCCACGACAGATGAGCAGAGTGGTCATTTACACAGGAGGTGCTGTTACACTGCCTTTCTGCGTTGCGGAGTTTGTCGGAGGGTGGACATCTTATTCATTAGCCCAGTTTCTTAAGGAGTCCCTCCGGTCAACTTAGACTGCAGCCGCGTTGTCAAAATGTGTTGGGGTCTTGGTGGAAAAAATTACAGGACAGAATTTAGCAACTAAATTCCATCACGACATTTTTTACACCGCCAGCAAAGTGCAAATTTTCTGCTTCTCAGCAGCTGTGTAAAAATGCCTAGTATCAACTTTTCTGGCTTTCATTAAAAAAAATCCCCACCCCCCACCCCCTTGCTTCCCCCGTAGTCTCTCCATTGCCTGTCTCATTTTGCACAGACATGATGAATTCCAAGACCCTTATCGCACCCAATTAGCACCTTTTGTTGGTCTGGATTCCTCCCCCATTGTTTGAATTCTAAGACTGTTGTATCCTGCTTCTGCCTTGCCTGATTTTTCCTTGAAGAAGGGCTCAGGCCCAAAATGTCAGCAATATATCTTTGTCTCCGAGAGATGCTGAAAATACCAGCTGAGATCCTTCAGCATTTCGGTGCATTTACTACAATCACAGCGTCTGCAGCCTATCATGTTCGTCTCAGTCCTCATGCTCTCTGGTAATCAGACTGTATATGTTTGCAACAGAAATAAGGTGATCATATCTCAGGCTGATGACTTGCTTTGTTAGTGTTTTAATTTTAAATGGAAAATGGCTTGTTCCAGACTGTTGACTTAATTGGAAAATACTCACACTTCATGCATGGATCCTTAATGTGTGAAACACTGCCTGTTTGGGTACTAATAAATCCATGATGATCATCTTTTTCAACCCAAATAAGAGCATGCATTTGAGATATTTACAGGCCAATTAGTGATAGGGTAAGGGCTACCTTAAGGGAGGAGAGGAGGGTGGGAGAGTTTGAGTGGATTTCAAAGTCCAAAAACCATACTGCAATTGCTACATACCCACCCAGTCATATTCTGAGCAGTGGCACCCAAGGGATGGTAGTGGGATAATTGGGGGATCAGATGAGCAAATTTAAGTTCTTGAGAATCTATGCCTTGGAGCATCTTTCCTGGACCCAACACACGAATGGCATCATGAAGAAAGCACGTCAGTGTCTCTACTTCCTCAGGAGTTTGCAGAGGTTCAGTATGACATCAGAAACCCTGGCAAATTTCTACAAATGTGTGCTGACAACTTAAATTTGCTCACCCTCTCCACTTCTGTCTGGTATGGAGCTGCCCATGTATTGGACAGGAAAAGATTATAGAGAGTTGTGAATTTGACCTGCACCATCATGGGAATGTCTTCACTCTATCGAGGAGGGGATGTCTCCAGAAAACAGGACCCTCACCACCCAGGTCATGCCCTATTCTCACTGCTACCATCAAGAAGGAGGTACAAGAGCCTGAAGGCAAACACCCAACACTATCTCACTTTCTTTTTTTTTGTACTAATTTATTTAATTTTTAAAAATGAATTTTATAGCAATTTAGCACCTGCAATACTGCTGCAAAACAATGAATTTTTGGTGCATATTCATGGCAATTCATTCTGGTCCTGAATCTCAAGCAGTGTGGATAGGATGGGTTTCAAACAGAGTGGTGGGTAAATGGAAGTGATGGAGTTGGGTGAAATTGCATTTAAAGGACATTTAACTTTGGAAAACGTACGGTCATGTACTTTGTTCAAAGGAATAAACGGGCAGACTGTTATTTAGATGGGGAGAAAATTCAATATTCTGAGTTGCAAAGGGTCTTGGAATCCTCATGAAGGATACCCTAAAGGTTGACTGACCTCCAGGTTGAGTCGGCGGTGAAGAATTCGAATGTAATGTTGGGATGCATTTCTAGAGAAATAGCATATAAGCGCAGGGATGTAAGGTTCAGACTCTATAAAGCGCTGGTGAGACCTCACTTGGAGGATTATGTACAGTTTGGGGTGCCTTATTTGAGAAAAGACGTGCTGCCATTGGAGAGGGTTCAGGGAAGATTTACTAGAATTATACCAGGAATGAAAGGATTAGCACATGAGGAATGATTGTTGGCTCTTGGATTGCTTTCGTTGGAGTACAGAAGGATGGGGGGGCGGGGTCGGGGGGAACCTCATAGAGGCATTTTGAAAAGCCTGGACAAAATAGATGTGGCAAGGATTTTTCCCATGGAAGGGGATTCTCAGACAAGAGGGCACAACTTCAGGATGAACGGGCATCCATTTAAAACAAGTTAAAAACAATTTAAAACTGACAAATTTCTTGAGCCAGAGAGTCATGAGTCTGTGGAATTTGTGGCCGCAGGTGGCTGTGAAAGCGAGGTTCTTGGGTGTCTTTAAGGCAGAAGGCCTTTTTACACAGAAAATCCACTTAATTGGCATCTGAAGGACCCATCTTTAAAGGCAGCTCAGGTCATTCACACTGAACTAAGAAATGCCAGGTCAGTGCAACCTTTTACCTAAGCAAGCCGGCATCTGGAGCAAAAGGAGGTGAGACCTGCAGCATTACAACATTGGCTTCCTGAGTGAACCCTTTTAGACAGAAGCCATTGCACTACCTACCTTGGTAGTATCAGTCATGGGATGAAAATGACCCACCCATCCCATCCTTGTTGCATTTACACAGGTAAGTGAAGTGGTTAAAAGGCAGTTAATTCCTATCTTTTAACAGCTGTGTAAAAGGGGCTGGAAATTGACAGGTATTTGATTAGTCAGGGCATCAAGGGTTATGGGGAGAAAGGCGGTGAGTGGGAGGATGGATCAGCTCATGATTAGAATGGTGGGGCAGACTCGAGGGGCCAATGCAGAGACTTTTGCTCCTAGATCTTGTGATCTTGCGATTTAGGCAGGTACATTGGTTGGAAAGTTTTTGAGGGAGTTGGGCAAATGGGACTAGCTCAGGTCAATAATGTAGTCAACGTGGATGAGATGGGTTGAAGGGCCCATGACTGGATCTTTTGTTATTCTTGTTCTATATTTTCTTCCTTGCCTTACTCGGCCATTCACCGTTCCTTTAGTTTGTCGCACTGGTTTTGACCTTACCTCTTCAGAATGAGGGTTACAGGGTAAGAAGTGTTAGGTCTGCTTTGTTCATGAATGAGTGAGACAAACACCAGACTGAGTCGAAATCAGGGTTCTTTGTTCTTTATTACCGGATTGTAACACTTGCGACTAACAATGTTAGTCGGAGAATGCATTCTGCCGTTATCAGCAAAATGGTGATTTTTTATACCCTTGGATACATGCTTAGAACATCATCATATCATTACTTGTCCAATGACTAAAACTGTTGCTATCCTTTCCCTGCTAGCTTCCTGCCTCTCAATCCATCAATGTCTCTCTTATCTTGTAAGTACAAGGATGCATTCACATCTTGTTACAGCCCTGTACAGGGTAACTCCTTACACATTCCCATCTCATGATGTTTTACCTTACAGAAGGGTTTAATTTTTTTTAGAAAGAATATATGAATTGGCACAATATCGAGGGCTGAAGGGCCTGTACCGTTCTACAGCATTGTGAAGAAGATGAGCAGGATTCGTTTTTCAGGGCAAGGGAGCATGGAACTGGAGGCTATGGGTTTAAGGTGAGAGGGAAGAAATTTAAAGTGGAAAGTTTTTGACACAGAGGCTGGTGAACACCTGGAAATGAGAACAAGACATTAACATCAGCAAAACAGAAAACTTAAAACCATTAGTTTGTAATAGAAACAGATGTCCTTCAGGGATAGAAATCTAGCCCGTCCCTATGGCCTGCATTATAATTTCAAACCCAACTGCCCTCCGATACGCCCAAGCAAATGACTTTCGGAATACAATAAGTGATTGGGATCTAAATGCGCCATCTCTCGCGCAGATGTTCTGTGACCCACTGAACGATTCAATCATTCTATATTTTTTTTACTTCCAACTTCTGGCATCTGCGGTATTTGCTGACAGGCGATTAATGCAGCCTCACATGTTCCGTGAATTCTTAGTAAGTAAACTCTCGAGTCTGCAGTCTGCTTCAGAGGGAAGTTATTAATCCACTGAGCCTGTTTCTGTGCCCTGAAACTCCATGGCTCTTATTCCAAGGCCTGGAGTTATTGTTCCATTGTCTTTATTGGAAATGAATTTTGGAAGCTGAGTGCAACATCTCACTGTATCATATCACACCTTCAGCACAGGCAGTCACTGATAAATGTGTCTTTATTCTTCTCAGACTGGGGTGAGGGTTAATGCTCAAAGAAGAGCTCTGTAATTGTAAGGGAGTTGAAAGTGCAGGCGCAGTAGGAGAGGGATGGCAGAAATTCAGAACAAAGGGGTATAATGTTGAAATTAGAGAAAGAGTGATTCCCCATGCATGGGCTGGTAGAAATCATGATCTCCTCCCTCGCCCCCCCCCCACCACCTCAGCTTCTGCCAACCCACCCCATAAATAAGATTGGGGAAATTTTAAGAATTCTGATTTGTGGCCCATCGATCAGGAAAGTTCCAACATGTAAGACAGCACCTGAGGAGAGGAAAATGAGGAATTTCAGGGGTTCCCAACCTTTTTCGGTCTACGGCTTCCGGCCTAACGTGCCGTGGCCCACTAATGACTGAGCAATATTTTCAAGTCAAAGGCAACTCTGTAAGAAACATCTCTTTATCTAATTTAAAGTATTTTATTTAACATATTTAAAGGCCCACATGGGAGCACGCTGTGGTCCACTGATTGAGAACCACTGCTTTAAGTCATGGCCTTTCCTTGGAATTGTTGTTCAGATCTCCACTATATGGCACTAACTTTTCCATGCAGACAAGGTGTTGAGAACTAGGGTGGACTCAGTGAAGAGGCTCGAGAGGCGGACTGATCTTTTCCACCTCGTGAGTCTCCTGGGCTTGAACCTGGAACACCAAACAATACCACACAGGGAAAGGTCATTCAGCCCGTATGTATGCACTGAAAACAATGCCAAGTGACTCGAAATCTCTTCTGCCTGTACATGATCCGTATACCTTCATCGTTGTGCATTCACACATCTAGAATGTAAGTAACAGCTTCAAGGTATCCCAAAGATTCAGATTTCAGATTTATTGTTAGAGAACATGCATGACATCACATTCAACCCTGAGATTCTTTTTCCTGCTGGTGAGGCAGAATGACCACTTCTTGCTTGAGCAAAAAACAACTGTACTCAACATCTACCTATAAACAAGTAAAGAAATATAAACTGTGCAACACAGAGAGGAGAAAAAAGTCCAAAAGTAGGAGTCCTTAAATGAGTCCCTGATTGAGTTTGGTTGTTGAGGGGTCTGATGGTGGAGGGGGAGCAGCTGTTCCTGAACCTGGTGGTGCGAGTCTTGTGGCAGTGATACCTCTTCCCTGATGGCAGCAGCGAGAACAGGGTGGTGTGGATCCTTAATTGTTGCTGCTGCTCTCCAACAGCAGGGTTCTCTGCAGATATTCTCTTTGGCGGGGGAGGGTTTTTCCTGTGATGTCCTGGGTTACGTTACCTTTTGCAGGACCTTACACTCAGGGGTATCGGTGTCCCCATAAGTGTCAGCACACTTTCCGTCACACATCTGTAGAAATGCGCCAAGGTTTCCAATGTCATACCAAACCTCTGCAAACTCCTTGTAAAGAAGGAAAAGCTTTTGAAGTGTACACATGTGAGATTCCTGGAATGGCAACCTAGGGCAGCAGATATAGTTTCGACAGCACATCTTGTGTTAGTGAGGGGCTGGGGGTGTTGACTGTTAGCCAGCGCAATTACCTTGAAGAAGGGCTCAGGCCCGAAACATTGGTTAAATATCTTTACCTCCTATGGACGCTGGGAAACCTGCTGAGTTCCTTCAACACATGTCTTTTTTTATACATATCTCTTAGTCTATTTAACACTGCTGCCAGCCAGCTCAGTAGAAAGATCTCTTAATTAGATTGGGCTTTGGATTTTTTTTATCATGAAAGGGTTTTTTTGTAGTAATTTTTTTCTTTTGAATCTTGTAGCACAATATATAACTGCACTGTTTAACTATTTATAATGTAAACATCCATAAAATTATTTTACGTCCATGTCTGAAAGGTCAGTCATTGAGGAATGGTATTGTGCTGGGGGATAGTACCAATTCTACGTGCTAAATTATAAGCTAACTACTTTAAAAATGGGAAGGAGGTGTGATGCCATCCCACTGTGAGATGACAGGTCCATGCATGTTAGCATATTCAAATGGATCTCCTTTGCCATTTTACTGCTAATTAGCAGAGGGTGGAATTTCAAACAGAAGCATTATCATACCACGCACAGATTGATTCTGACTCCAAAGATGGATAAGGTTAAGGTGAAGAGCAGAAATGTAAGCAAAGGCTGTAAGGAGAGAACAAATGAGCCAGTAGATAATAGAAGCTTTGCATGTTATCTTTCAGGTCAGGTGCGCACAGCAGACACTGAGATAATCGCAACACCTGAAATATAAATGTCAGTCTATTGATAATGACGTCGGCATTATTTATGGCTTCTTTGCACAAAAACGGGTTTTGGGATTCCCTTGAATTGGCTTCCGAGGTGCAGGACAACTCTGATTATCCGAAATGGTCAGGTCCAGGCCCGGATAAACGAAATTTTCGGAGAACTGGTCATTCTTTTAATAACAGCCGAGCAGCAACCACAACAAACAATAAGGGAAGGCTTTTAAAGAGCGAAGTAATGTTTAATTTTCACCCCAAAAAAACACAACCTGAACAACGTAAGAAAAAAAAAATCCAACCTCAAAATTCTACCCAGAGATTTTTCAAAGCTACAAAATTGCTTCAACCTGTCGCGTCAGTTTGGCTCCGAAGAAATTTCAGATAGCTGCAGATTTCTGATTGTTTTGGATATCCCAGTTCATCTGAAAATTTTCGGAGGCGAAATGACGTAATTTCGGCTTTGAATTTTTTCGGATAAATGAAGATTTCTGATTTTTCGGAAATCCTCAATTATCTGAAAAATTTTTTTTTTGGTGCCAAATAGATGTCACTTTCCAGGTCTAAAAAAAATGACAGATAATTGAGGATTTCAGATAATCCGATTGTGGATGATGGGGATTGTCCTGTCCTTGGCAGACAGATTAATCCTTTATCAGGTGCGTTCCACTCATCTGGAAGTTTGGATTCTGGCAGATAGCAGGAATGGTTTGGTGAGTGAGCCAGTCAGGATGCGTGGACCAGTCCCTGCAGGGAAGAAGGGTTTATACATTGCTCTCCTAATGTAGAATGTTTAAGATTGAAGATTGCTTTGTCATCATGTATCATCAGAACATGGGAATATTACACCAATTTTCCTTTTTTCTGTCAAAAGGCAAACAAAGTCTCATCATTAGTATTAAAAATAAAAGCACCACACTGGAGAATCTCAGCAGGTCAGACACTACTCTATAGAGCAAAGATAATGATACATAACCAGCATTTCAGCCCTGAGCTCTTCATCAAGGTATGAGCAAAATGTAGGCAGGCGCCAAGCAAAATGGTAGAGGGGAGGAGACGGGCAGGAGGTAAGAGTTGGATAAAGGGAGGGAGGGAGGGCGCACCACCAGACAGGGGGAGGGACAGATGGCTCTGCGAATGGAGAGGGGAGGGGTGGAGAACTGGAGGAAAGAAGACAGAGGGATGGGGAAGAGAGGGAGAATGGGGATCGGTTTGGCCGAAACTGTAGAAGTTGACGCTAATGCCATCGGGTTGGAGACTGCCCGGACGGAATATTAGGTGTGGTTTCTCCAATTTATGTGTGGCCTTGGTTTGACAGTGCACGACAATGTGCTGTCATGCAGGAGAATTAAAATTAGTATTAGCATTGCAGTGAGGGAGAAAGGGAAGCAAAAGAGAGTCCCCTTCGTGTCACTGAGTGTTGGCGAGTTTGCTTCCACCCCTGCTCGATCCATCGGCAGTCCGAGCTCCAAATCCAAGCCTCCGACACGACTGTGGAGCCTTCGATCCCCAGGCCCTTCGGGAGCCTCTCTTGCCCTCAGCACCCTTTTGAATCCCGGTTCCAAAACCTGGTCGCCACGAGCTCGTCCCCAGCAGACTGTGGAGATCCCTGGACCGCTTGTTGTGCAATTGGGCAGCAGTTAGAAGATGCTCATGGCTTCTCGGGAGAAGCTGTTATTCACAGAAAGAAAGACTGACTGAGAACATTTTGTACCTTAATGGTGGAACTCTTTGACAGGAAGGAAATAATTGGAGGGACAACACAACAATCAGATCATCTCTCTATATTAATTTGAATGTAGCTCTGTTCTCATTACTGCCATCAGGAATGTGGTCTAGGTTCAACAAGGCTCACACCACCAGGTTCAGGAATAGTTGCTACACCTTCGCCATCAGACCCCTCAACAACAAACTCAGTCAGGGACTCATTTAGAATCAGAACAAGTCATGAAATTTGGTGTTTTGTGGCTTACGACATTACTATAAATTGAAAACAATAATTAGTTCACGAAAAGTAAGACAGTGTCGATTCAGCGATCTGATGGCAGAGGGGAAGAAGCCGTCCTTGTGCCACTGAGTGCTCACCTTGAGGCTCCTGTACCTTTTCCCTGATGGCAGCAGAGTGAAGAGGGCCTGGCCTGGCTTTGAGAATAGAGGCTGCTTTTTTTTAAGACACGTCCTGGACGGAGTGAATTCTGGTCCCTGTGATGTCGCAAGCCGAGTTAACAACCCTCTGGAGTTTATTCTTGTCCTGAGAGATGGTGCCTCCAAGCAACAATGCAACCAGCCAGAATGCTCTCCGCAGTCCACCTGTAGAAGTTTACAAGAGTCGTCGCTGACCTACCGAATCTCCTCTGACATTTCACAAAGAGCAGCCGCTGGCGGGCCTTCTTTGTGATGGCACCAACGTGGACAGATCCTCGGAGATGTTGACAGCCAGGAGTTTGGAAGTTCTTGACCCTCTCCACTACTGAGCCCTCGATGAGGACAGGGTCGTGTTCTCCTGACTTCTCACTCTTGGGTTCGTACTTTGCACATCATTTATTATTGAAGATTTTCTGCATTTCACAGTCAGATTGATTTTGATGTGACTTTTTTTGAGGACCGTTTTTTGCACTTACTGTTAGGTAGACATTCTGCCTGGTCCTTGGCAAAAAGAATCTCAGGGTTGTATGTGATGTATGTATTCTGACAATAAATCTGAACTTTGAAGGTTACCTATTGATGACGATAACATGAGTTTATTGTTAAGTATAAACACAAAGCAAACATGGACGAAATTTCTTACTTGCAGTAGCCACACAGGTACCGCAAATTACACCAACTACAATGGTATAAATTAAATTGCAACAACATGCTGAGGCAGAAGAAATTATAAATATAAATAGAGAGTAAAATAAATATTCACAGTTTCAGTGAGGGCAAGGAAAGAAATTGATATTTCACCAGCCCGAACGGATCTTTTGGTGGCCCCCCCAAGTAGTTGACGGTTATGGTTAGGGGAGTACAGGGAGGTTCAAGAGCCTGAGTCTCCCTCCCCTACACCCCCATCGACGTGATCTACTAGGATCGTTGTCTTTTTTTTAATTTTTATTTAATTGTTTGCATCCTTACAGGAAAAAATGAATAAAACACTAATCAAATATCCATAGCCAATTATACAAAAAAAGTACTTTTATATATTTTCTCCCCATCCCCCTCCCACCCAAAAGTAAGAAAAGGAAAGAAAGAAACGCCTACCAGTTAATATTCAATAATATTTGCATAGACAATCATTAATTGTTATTAAAAATTATTAATTAAGGAGTGGATAAGATAGAAGTGGATGGAAAATTATCCATAAATTCCATACATGGTTTCCAAATACTATTAAAAAATTTTCAACTCGATTTCCATAAACTATGTCATTCTTTCCAAAGGTCTACAATTTTGCATCTCCTTATACCATCTACTTAATAACATTTCTCGATCATCTTTCCATGATCTCACGAGACATTTCTTTGCAGTTATGGGATCATTATCTGAATAGGGTGCACAAAATCAGTGAGGGCCCCTTCCACTCTGCAAACAGCATCTCTCAGTTGCTTCCATCAGGAAGGAGATCCAGGAAGATCAGAACCAGCGCTGCCACAGGCAGTGAGAATGCTTTTCCACAGGCAGTGAGGATGCTGAACGATCAAAGGAACTGCTCACACTGACCATCCGAGACCCTCATATTCATGAATCAATGGTTATTTATTTGGTTATATATATGAATACTTGTCCAACATATGTATTGTTTGTCTGTGGGTGTGTTATGTCTGGTTGAGTGTCCGTATTGCACCGATGACTGGAGAACGAGTTTTGTCGGATTGAACTTGTGCAATCAGATGACGATCAATTTGACTTGACTTGATAGGTGTTGTACAAAATGCATTTCTTGAACCTAGAGGTGTCAAATTTCAGGCTTCTGTATCTTCTGCCTGAAGGTAGCAATGAGAAGCGGTTGGGTCCAGTGAGCTTTATGTGATGTAGGAATACAGGAGAGTGGGGAGAACATTGCTCCCATCTTCGGAATAATGAGGTGACAATGTTTAAATCCCTGTGACCAGATGGGATTTGCCCTGGGTGCAAAGTTCCACATCCCAAACATTTGCTGGTCAGTAGATTGATTGGCCATTGTGAATTGCCCGAGTATTTCAGCAAAATCAGGGACGATAGAATGGCTGGGGATGTGAGAGGAAAGAAGGGATTGGTGGAGATCGGGGCTTGACATCGGTGTAAACATGGTGGGCAGAGGGGATGCTTCTTTGGTGTTCGACTACATAATGAGATCACCTGCAAATTGAAGGAACAACACCTCATACACTGTCTGAGCACCCTCCAACTGGATGGCATTAACATCGACTTCATCCCCTCCAAATCTTTCCCTATGCTTTCCTCTCGCTCTGTCGCTTTCTCTCTTCCTTTTTCCTTTCTATCTCCTTCCACAGAGCCAAAAACAACCTCTTTCCCCTTTCCTCTTATCCTATTCAATCAACACCTATTGTTCGTTGGTCTGTGCACCCCCCACCCTTCCCATTCTTCCATTTCCCCAGCCATTTAATACTGGCAACTCAGAAAGCGAGGAAGGGCTCAGTCCCAAAACGTTGGTTATACATCTTTACCTTTCGTGGATGCTGTGAGACCTGCTGGGCTACTCCAGCATTTCTGTGTTTTGACCATCTTACCATACCCCAGGAAAATTAAACGCAAACACAGTGAACTTCCAGTACGAAGCATTATTGACGGATGATGTCTGGGTAACTTCCGTATTCTTTCTATGTATCCTGCTGGGGTTTCTTTTTTGAGGACTTTGCGTGATGGAAGAATTAACTAGAGGAGTTAGCTTGCCTGACAGCTGAATTAAAGTCATTGCGGAGGTAATCACAGAGATTGTAATCAAGTCAAGTCAAGTTTATTGTCAAGTACAATCCGACGAAACAGCGTTCTCCGAACCTCGCTGCAAAACACAGACACACAACTAGACATAACGCACATTCAGACAAACATTACACGTGTATATAAAGAAATAAATAGAGTTTCATGAATATGAGAGTCTCGGAGGGTCAGTGTGAGCAGTTCCTTTGGTCGTTCAGCGTTCTCACTGCCCGTGGGAAGAAGCTCTTCCTCAGCCTGGTGGTCCTGGCTCTGATCCTCCTGGATCTCTTCCCTGACGGGAGCAGCTAAAAGGTTCTGTGTGCCGAGTGGAAGGGGTCCTCCACGATTTTGTGCACCCTCTTGGGACATCGATCCTGATGGTGGGGAGGGAGGTTCCTTGCGATCCTCTCTGCCACTCTTATGGTCCGATCCATTTCTCTGTGGCAACTGAAATAGTTTAGCAGCAATACTGCATTTTAATTTAAAACCATCCAGCAATGTCAACAGGAAATGAAAAACGTTTTAAAATAATTCCAATAATCAAGGCAAAAAAAATCTTTTTTTTTGATAACTGCATATCTTTTTAAATTTTGTTTTGAAAGAAGTGGTTCTCTTTGGGTGACTGTAATCTTTCAAATAGGATTGATTGCAGGCCTTAACAATGAAAATTGGTTGCCATGAGATAAACTGACAGGCTAATCCCTTATTTGTTAGTCAACCTGTTCAAGTGTGTATCAATGACATTGGCCAGATTTGTAGGAGCTGACATTGTGGCCTACCTTTCATCAATTTCTTTTATCGCATTTCTTCCAAGCCAATTGTTATGAGATTAAATTGGCTTGTTGGTGAAGGAGTTTAGTCACCTGTATCTGTTATGAAGGGACACTGCACTCTTCTTCAGAGAGAGAATCTCATCATTCCTCACCCACTTCAAAAGGATCTCAATCGCACTTAAACTGTTTTTATTTGCAGTTACCTGTTTCATCAAGAAAAGAACCTTATCATCCCATCCTTTTAAAAAGTGGTTCCTTCATTTCTTTTAACTCAGTAACTCTGCTTGGATGGAGAGAACTGTGTTACAATTCATTTGTATTAACTCACACGGATGTTGGTATTGATAACAATACCAGTATGTTTTGCCCAGCCTGTGGTTTGCAGAGCCATTTCCAAGGATTATTTAAGGCGGAACCACATTTGGGGAAGTGTGTGGCACTACAAGTAGTCTAAATGCCTCTCAGCTCCAGTGACGTGGGTCCATTCCTGACCTTGAGTGCTGAGACTCGCGCCAGGCTGGAGACTGGCTCGAAACTGGCTGGAGGGGTACCAGGTATCGGAACCAGGAAGCGGCGGGGGTGCCAGATCAGAAATTCCTGACCGCGTCAGAGGTTCGAATCTGGAGCTCGGGTCGCCAATGGTTTGGTCCGGTCTCTGTGGGGGCTGCAAAAATGCTGGAGGTGAATCACTCAGTGACTCGGGGTGGGGGGGGGGGGAGAGGACCTCTCTTTTTCTCTTTCTCTGACTGTAAGAGGTACTTCAGGCAATTTCTGGCAGTAGCAAATCCGTCTGCCTTACAGCAGGCAAAAGCAATTTCATGTAATATGACCCTGTTTTATTGCAATGACAATAAATTGAATCTTGAATTTGTTCTGTTTGAAGTCTCCCTCAGATGACCTGGTTCCTCCAGGCACTCTAGTTTTCTCCCACATCCCAAAGGTGAACGGTTTGCAAGGTTGATTAACCACTGTAAATTTCCCCTGGTGTAAGGAGAATCAGTGGGTGGCCACAAATATTCAGCCCATTGAGACTGCCCCGCCATTCAATCATGAGCTGATCCATTTTCCCACTCACCCTCACTGCCAGACGTTCTCCCCATAACCTTTAATCCCCTAGCTAATCAAGAAACTATCATTCTCTCCATAAATCCACCCAATAACTTGGCCTCCATAACCTGCCTGT
This sequence comes from Narcine bancroftii, assembly GCF_036971445.1. Classification (NCBI taxonomy): domain Eukaryota; kingdom Metazoa; phylum Chordata; class Chondrichthyes; order Torpediniformes; family Narcinidae; genus Narcine; species Narcine bancroftii. The sequence continues at coordinate 14,127,513 of NC_091479.1, read as the reverse complement.
GGCAACAAGTTCCACAGATGTACCACCCTCTGCATCTCTGTTCTAAGTGGACACACTTCAATCCTGATAGCATAAGGAGAAATAAATGAGAGAGTGGAATTGCCCTGAGAGCTGATGGGCTGAATGGCCTCTATCTATGTAGTAATGAAAATATAAAATTTGGTGTGGTGCTAGAGGCCAGACTAGAGAAGCAAAGTAATGCAGTGTTTTGCAGAGATGATTGTATCACCAGTACGCCCATTGTTGTTGGGTTTAACTCTGTCAACTTGTCCAACAGCTGAGCAGAAATGGCTTCACCTGAATGACTGCAGCACTTTAAGTGGGCACCTCACCCACCATCAGCTTGTCAAGGACTGGCAATAATGCTGGCCTTGTCAGTGATGTCCACAACGCAAAAATTAATCGGATTAGAACATAGAAGATTGCAGCCCTTCTGCCCACAATGTTGTGCTGGCCTATGGAAACCTACTCCACAACAATTATATTTTTTTTCCTACCTCACACCCATAACCTTCATCCATGTGTCTGCCTAAGTCTTTTGAATGTCTTTATTGTACCAGACACATCACCTCTTTCTGTGTACAATAGTTACCTCTGACATCTCCCCTAAACTTACCTCCATTCACCTTAAACAGATGACCTTTGCTATTTGCTGTTGTCTCCCCAAGAGAAAAAAAGGTGCTGGCTGTTCAGCCTATCTATTGCCCCAGATGATCTTGTATACCTCTGTTGTCATCTCTCATCCTTCGTCGCTCCAAAGAGTAAATTCCTAGCTCTGCCAACATTCCTCATGTGACATGGCCTTCAATCCAAAGCATGGTTAAGTTCCTCTGCAAACCATCTGCATACTTCCTGGAACAAGTTGACCAGAACTGAACACAATATTCCATGTATGGTTTCTCCAAAGTTTTATAGAGCTACAACTTTACCTTATTCTTGAACGCAATCCCCTGACTAGTAAAGGCCAACACACCATATTGCCTTCTTAACTAATTATCTTTCTCTGAAAATCTTGAATATTTAACAAACTTTCCAGAATTGAGTCTGTCTTTTGATCAGGGGGGTCATCAATTTAGTAGTCAGGTAACAACAACCTACTTTTCTCCAGTAACAAGGCTTGTTGAATGTTCATTCCCATCTGCACGCTAATGTAGCGACTGCCTGCAAAATTCCAACGTTTCATGGAGCCAAAAGCAGGAAGCATTCTCTCCCTGCTTCCAACTGGAAATGAATTTCTAGATAGCTCTGAAGATCAAACAGAAGGTGCAGAAGGTTAAAATCAAAATGTGCTGGGAACACTCAACGTTTCAAGCTTGAGCCCTTCACCAATGTATGAAAAAATGTAGGAGGGTGCCCAATCTTTTTAGCTCGGGCACCTGCCTACATAAAGGGCTCAAGCCTGAAACGCTGGTTTCGTATATTCATCCTTGCAGGAAACCTACTGTTTTTTTACTACCTCACCTCCTTTGGCTCAATTAAGAGGAGTTCCAGAAATCAGCCTTATATTCTGCAAATTAATTAGTATCTTGAACAAAATTATTATTATTTTTTTAAATGGTAAAAGGCCCTTTTGGCCCACCGTTCAATTACACTCAATTAATCTACTGATCCCGTACATTTTCGGAGGGTGGGAGAAGACCGGAGCAGCGGGTGGAAACCCACGCGGCAGGTCACGGGATGAATGCATAAACTCCTTCTAGACAGTGCTGGATTCTAACCTAGTTGTAATTGCGTTGCGCTAACTGTGCCACCCGCAAGGGGAAACAGATGAAACAGAATGAGAGAAGTTATTTCCCGAGCTTGAGACGTGGTACTGGATAATTCCAAAACTGACAAGAGCTGGGAATTGAACCCTTCCTCACATTGCAAGATGAGTCACCGACAACTCTATTACACACAGCCGTCACTTCTCCCAACAGCTCAATTGCTGCCTTCATTTAACTCTGGTTAATTAATTATGTCTTTGTTGACATGCTGGCAAATGTCTGTGCAATTTTCTGCTTACCTGATGGAGCTCTAAGAAACGGGTACTGTAAGTGATCTACAGCACCATCAGACAGGTGAAAGCAGCAAATTGAACTGCTCCGCAGAAATAACACCATCAATCACTGTCTCTTTATAACTGACGGAGAATGAGAAGTCAGTCTGCTTCAGAAAGGAATGCACACCTCAGATATCTTTTTTTCCCCACGAAGAACTGGAGGTGATGGGGCGTAATCGGTTTTTTTTAGTTCGTTAGATGGAAGATTAGCAATCCGCACAATCATCGATAATTAAATCGTTCAATAAGCCAAAAAGTTCAATTCGAGCTCACTTGGAATTGTGCACCTGTTTTTAAATCCTTATAAAGTGGGAGAATTATTTTGGGCAAATCTGATGTGAAATATTGCTGATTTACAGCTTATTATGACTGGAAACCCCATCTGAATTCACGTCATGTGGAAGACATTTGTCATTTGTGATTCCTGGGGAAGCAGATGTGATAAAATCAGTAAAACTGGAGAAAGGCATTTTTGCATTGAGTTTAGAAATGCTGCTCAGAAATGGATTTCTCCCACAGCAGCTTTTTTCCAAATTGTTCTTTTCCTACAGAGATTCGCTTTAAAAATGCTGAATATTCACTAGTGACCCCTCATCAGTTAACTTTATTTCTCTCTTTGCAGACCGTGCTTATCTCCATAATTTTTTTTATTTAAATTCCAGAATCCACAGTTCTTTTACTTTTCAAAGATTAACTATAACCATTTACAAGATTATAAATAATCTTGTTTCGAAAAGGGTTGCATTGGGGTAAAAGCTCTCATTAAATGCAGAATCATTTATGTAACTGCCTAACAGGAGAGGAAATAAAAGGATTAAGTCTTTAACCGCAATCAGCTTTGTACTTGCATAATACCTTGTGCGTTAACCAAGTGTCCCAAGATACTGTCCTGAAGGATTAGGCAGGTTTGATGAATGTGAGATGTCGGAAGAGGTGGCCAAGATCTTGGCCAGGAAGGGAATTAAAGGAAGAGAGAGGACTTAGAGTAATGTCAACTGAAAAAGCTGTGAACTGCAGAGCGACAGAGCTTAGGGTTCCAGGGGCTGATAGAGTTGCAGGGTTGGAAAAGATGATCGGGTGCGTGGTACTGGGATTCAAACACAAAGATGCAAATTTCAGATTGGAAGCACCTCCACGATGGGAATTGGGTTTGAGCCGAGTTGGAGGTCAATGAGACGTGACATGGAGAACAAAACTTTGGTTAAACTTAAGAACGCAGAATGAAAGATTATACGAGAGGCTCTTTGAATCTGCTCTGCAACTCCATTACAAGCTTGTGTGATATTTCACCTCAACACCATTTTCTTGTCCTACTTCCATATCCTTTGATTTCTCAAACAAGCAACAATCTGTCGATCTCAATTTCGACCGTCAATGGAGTGAAATACAGATGCGGTGCTTGTAGTAAAAACACAAAGATGTTGGAGGAACTCACCAATTCATGCGCCGTCCATCAGATTATCCGATATTGGATTCTCTGGAATCCTCAGTTATCTGAATTTAATTTTTTTTTCGGATAAATGAGGATATCCGAAATTTTTTTGGAGCCAAACTGTCTGGGGACGACGGGCTATGTATCTCAACCTTTGCCATATAAAGTCCATGATTTGACCTGCTGAGTTTCTCCAGCAATTGTGTTTTTACTTCAATCACAGTATCTGCAGACTTTCTGTTTTACAGCAGGTTTCCTGCAGTGCTTGTCCATTAAATGCAGAGACTTTTTGGCACAATATAAATTTGTGGGAAGTCAGACCACAATTCACAAGGTGCATGTCCAGGAAGTGAGGCTTATTGAAAACAGCATCATGGGATAATATTACCCTGCCTGATTGTTGACTTGGTGCAAGTGTACGGAATTAAGAAGGAGCAATATAATTTATGGTAATTTTTACATAAGGCAAAAAAAAATAGAATGTGGAATTGATAACACAACCTAATGATACACTTTGAATTGTGTTTCCATTTTAAAGCTGCTTATTAGTTGCTCTATAAAGCCATTCATCATGAATTTCTTCCTGCAATAATTTGGACTCAGGTTCTGAAGGTCCTCGGTGAAAATTCACTGCAGACAGATAAATGACATTTTACTTTACAGCTTCTGGAGCAAAGGAAAGGCAGACTTAAACAAACTGCAATGATAAACTGGAATTAAACTGGGCAAGTTTCACATTAAATGGTGCCTCTGCCTGTCTCCCTCTCTCTTCCTTTCTTTCTTTCTCTTGTCTCTCTATCTACCTATCCATCTCTCTATCTACTGATAGGTCTGTAGATCTATGGATAGACCAACTTTTCAGCCTCTGTGCAGCCAATTAAATACTTTTGAAACGTGTGAGCAAATGAAATGAATTGCTGAATAGATGTGCGCTCAGGGAGGATGCCTCTCATGTCTTGACTGTTACCTTACTGGGGGAGAGAGAAATATATATTAATGATGCACAGTGAATCACCACTGATTTTTTTTTCATTCCCGATCTTTTTATGGACGCCCCTTAATTTTGGCCTCTTTAATTTCATCCCTAGTGAACCGATGGAAGATGAGTTGACATGTACGTTGACATGCAAGGCGTAGATGCATTTTCATTGGTTTTGCAGAATGCCTGAGCATGTTTTCTGCCTTGGCATTTGTAAACACTGTTTTACAAATTGAGGTATCTGCAATATTTACCTTAATCAGACATTAATTTCATCTCCCTTGGTGAGTACCTCACCAATTCATGAAAAGTCAAATTCAGATACACTGTTTGAATCAAATTCGGCAATTCTTTGAGCAGATAGTCCAATCAAAGCATCTTTCCATTGCAATCAGGTTCTGCATTGATTATAGTATTTCATGCAGACTTACTTCCTGTGAACAGAGAGATTGAGCTGGATTTTGAAAAAAATGTAGTAATTCAGCATGACAACAGGTCCTGTCGGCCCACGAGCCCAATTACACCCAATTATCCTACACCCCAGTACATTTTGAAGAGTGGGAGGAAACTGGAGCCCCCATGGAAAACATACGCAGGTGTGGGAAGAAGGTACAAACTCCTTCGGGACAGCAGCGATTCAAACCCCAGTCTCTGAAGCCATAACAGCATTGCGCTAACTGCTGCCCTGACTATCCTGCCCTCAATTCAGACATACAGCACAGTAACAGGCCCTTCTGCCCCAATTAACCTATGTTTTGGAGGATGAGAGGAAATTCATGCAGACAAAGGGAAAATGTACAAACAGACAGTGCTGGATTTGAACTCCCGTAGCTGGCACTGTAATAGCGTGGTGCTAACTGCTGCGCTATCCCTGCTTCATCCTCTTTCGTGACTCCTAGACATTATAAAATGATTTGCAATCAATGAAGTACTTTCAAAACACAGGCACTATTTTAATATTGGAGATGAGGCAGCCACTTCTCCACAGGAAGATGTCATAAGCTTCAAGATGATAAATAACCAGGTCTTCTCTGTGGGTGATGTTGGTTGCGGGATAAATATTGACTACAGTAAAACCCCTGGTATTTGACACCTATGGAGAATGGGAGAAGCTGGATAAGTGTATTTTCCGGTTACTTGATACTTACTCTTACAATATCCAACTAATACACCTGCATTGAGAATAAACAGTTTAAAAGACAAAAATACTACACTGTGTTCACACTGAACAAACTTCGCTTGCATGAATATATGAATCTTTTTACTTTATTTTCAGTCACATTAACTGTCGCTGCATCTGCAGGTTCCTCCCCCTCCACCGAGCCACCTGAAAGGCGAACAATAACATATATAATGTGAAACGGAGTCAGGGTGTTGCAGAAACTATTTTGCCCATTTACTTGAATTCCATTGCCTGCATTAAGTCATTACCAATGGATATAGGGGTTAGCGGAGTGAGCAACACTATGACAATGCCAGCAACCTGAGTTTGAACCTGGCACTATCTGCAGCGAGTTTCCACATTCTCCCCGTGACCTGCGTGAGTTTTACCCGGCTGCTCCGGTTTCCTCCCACCCTTACTTATTGGCTGTAAGTAAGATCAAATAAATCTATTTAGGGGACTCATTAAATGTCTCTCAAGTATAGTGAATGTAATTGATTCCATCATCTCCTCTGGGAGATAGCAATGAATCTCTGTGTAAAAATAAATATTTCCCCTCAAATCTCCTTCAAAACTCTTTCCTCCCACCTTCAACCTCTGCCCTTATTTTTTGATACCGCTCCATGACAAAATTAAAGTCTCTCTTTTCAATGCCTCTTTTAAGCTATACCACAGTCTTTTTTACTCAAGGAAAGGCAATCTTAGCCGTAACAAAAATGCTACAGTCCAGGCAACCTCATGCTGAATCACCTCTAGAATTTCTCCAGTGCAACCATGACCTTCCCATGGCAAGGGTGACCAGAACTGCACATGATAATGCAAGGAGTGGAGAGCACCAAGTTCCTCAGAGTACACTTAATTAGTGGACACACAACATCTCCTCACTTGTCAGAAAGTCCATCTGCTGAGAAGATTGAAGTGGTCAAGGCTACCAGCCCACCGTCGTGTCAACTGTCTACAAGAGCTCGATCGAGAGCATCTTGGCCGGCTGTGTCACAGTGGGGTACGGTTGCTGCAGAGAAATGGATCAGAGGTCAATCCACAGGATTATAAGAGAGATTTAGTGGATCAATGGTCTCTCTATCCCCATCAATGTAATCTACTGGGATTGTTGTCTGAAGAGGGCACACAAAACATTGAAGACCCCTGCATCTACAGCTGCTCATGTCAGGAGTATCAGAGCCAACACCACCCAGACTGAGGAACAGCTTCCTCCCTCGACCAGTGAGAACGCTGAACTATGAGAGACTAAATAGTCTGGGATTAGACTCACTCAAATTCAGAAGACTGAGAGGAGATCTTATAGAAACAAATAAAATTATGAAAGGGATAGATGAGATAGAGGCAGGAAAATTGTTTTCACTGGTAGGTGAGACCAGAACTAGGGGACAGAGCCTCAAGATTCAGGGGAGTAGATTTAAGACAGATGAGGAAAAACTTTTTTTCCCCAGAAAGTCGTGAATCTGTGGAATTCTCTGCCCAGGGAAACAGTTGAGGTGACTTCATTAAACATATTTAAGGTTCAGCTGGACAGATTTTTACATAAAAATGGAATTAAGGGATATGGGGAAAAGGCAAGTAGGTGGAGTTGAGTCAAAGATCAGATTAACTATGATCTTATTGAATGGCGGAGCAGGCTCGACAGGCCGGTTGGCCGACTCCTGCTCCTATTTCTTATGTTCTTGTGAACGACCAAAGGAACGACTCACACTAACCATCCAAGCCTCTCATGTTCTTGAAACAACATTTATTTATTTATTTGTATCGATTAAATACTTGCTCTGCACATGTTTTGTTTGTCTCTGTGTGTGTGTTGTGTCTGGTTGTGGGTCCATATGTTTTGCACAGAGGACCAGAGAATGCTGTTTCATTGGGTTGTACTTAGAGGCCGACAGCATACAGTTCGGCGGGCAGCAACCTCCTTTGAAGAAGACCACAGAGCCCACCTCACTGACAAAAGACAAAGGAGGAAAAACACAACCCCAACCAACAAATTTTCCCCTGCAACCGCTGCAACCGTGTCTGCCTGTCCCGCATCGGACTTGTCAGCCACAAACGAGCCTGCAGCTGACGTGGACATTTACCCCCTTCATAAATCTTCGGCCGGCCCTGACTCGCGCCCTCATGAGCCTGGGCACATGGGCGGATTGGCCGAGCAGGGACAGACTCACGAGCCCGCATTCGTACCTGGTGGCCTTTTGGCGCACATTGTAGCGTTGGAAGACGCACCTGCGCAGTCAGTGACTCTTCCGGGCATGCGCGGGTCTGAGAACTATTAGAAAAGGTGTGGGCTGTGGGGGAGCCCGAAAGATGGCGGGCTGACGAGGTCGGCACGTTGTCGATGGGTATGCAGACCTGCAGCCGCACGGGAAGAGGGACCACTGGATCAGAAGAGGAAGAAAGTACAGCGTTACTGGAATCAACACAGGAAGAATATATGGGGATTGGGACCAGAGAAGGTAGGCCTCAAGGGGAAGTGATAGAACCTGGACTGGATTCTGTGTTTACAATATTGGCAGGGATTGCTCATCAAATGGAAAATATGCTTCTCAGATAAATCAAGGATTTATGGAAGTGAAAACTAAAATGAATAATATGTGTGCAGAGATTACCTCTATGAAGAAAGATATGACTGTAGTTAAAAGTGATGTTAGTAGATGCATAAAAACAGTGAATATTGTACAGGATAATTTTGTTTTAATTGAAGAAGCCCTTTTTGAATGTAAGAACCAGGTGGATCGTAATAGAGAAAAAATGGAGGATTCTTTTGTGGATTGGGGGATTCAGAGGAAGGAATTACTGAAGAAGATTGATTCATTAGAGAATCAAGGTCGAAGAATTAATGTAAAAATTGTAGGTCTCCTGGAAGATATGGAAGGTTCAGATCCGGTTTAAAATTTTGTAAGAAATGGATTCCTGAGGTACTGGGCAATGATTTTTTTTCCAGATGGTTTGGAGCTAGATCGGGCACATAGAGTGTTGAGGAAAAAAACATTTCCAGGTCAACCACCGCGAGCAGTTTTGATTCGTCGTTTGAAATATCAGGATAGAGAAATGATACTACGAGTTGCGGTGCAGAAGGCACGGCAAAATCAAACTCCAATAATGGTTCAAAATAACTTTTTTTTATGCTGATCTGAGTCAAGAATTCATTAGAAAGCGCTGAGAATTTAATTCAGCTATTGTGGTGAAAGGGTTATAAATTTATTTTTCGTTACCCGGCTGTATTGAAAATGTTTTATGGGAATTTTCAATCTCAATTTTTTGAAAATGACCATGATGCATTAATTTTTGCTAATTCGTTGCCAGATCTGTGAGGAAGTGGACGGTCGCCATTATCGTCACCTAAAAGGAGAGTAAATGGGAACGGGAATGGGAAACATGAAAAGAATGGAATTGACGCAAAGTCTTCTTGACATTGAAGACCTGGAACAATCATTGGGACTGGAATAATTGGGTTGAATATGTTTGATTATGTACTTTCTGAAAGTCTGACTGGGGGGGTGGGTGGATGACACTGAGACCTTATACTCATCTGCCACTAGTGGATTTTACCACACCCAGATTTTTAGGGAGTTACTACTTTTTAGTAGTTTGGTTGGGGTAGTATATTTTTTAATATTTTTTTGACTTTGTAGAATTTTTATATAGGGGGAGTGTTCAGAATATTAAGGGAATTAGAAAGGGGAGCAATTTTATAGTAGTGTGAAATTTATTACTAGCAAAATGTCTAATTTGAGTTTTGCATCTTTTAATGTCCAGGGATTGAATAATCCCATTAAGCGTAAACAAGTATTGGCTTACATAAAGAAAATGAAAGTCGATATTGATTTTTTTTGCAAGAGACACATTTGACCAAAAAAGAACATTTGAAATTGAAGAGAGGTTGGTTTGGTCATGTGTTCTCTTCTTCTTTTAATTCTAAAGCGAGGGGTGTAGCGATTTTAATTCGTAGGAAATTACCGTTTGAATTGGAATGATTTGAAGGAAATGCAGGAAGGGTTCTGATGGTGAACTGTTAAATTTTTGCTGAACCATGGACCTTGTTAAATATTTACGCACCTAATGTAGATGATGAACGGTTCATGTCGGCGGCTTTTTTATTGTTAAATCAGGTCAATGAAAATATTTTGATTGGAGGAGACTTTAACTGTGTTTTGGATCCTTTATTGGATAGATTTCCAAAAAGTATAAGGAAATCAAAGACGGCGATATAAATAGGAGCTCTGATGAAAGATTTGGATTTAATTGAGGTTTGGAGGAGGTAAATCCTACAGAGAAAGACTTCTTTTCATTCATCTAGACATGATTCATTTTCTAAAATAAATTTTTTTTGGTATCAGCACATTTACAAAGTAGAGTATTGCAGGCTGAATATAAAAGCCGGGTTATATCGGACCACTCTATATTGTTTTTCTCCTGTGTAAGTCCAGAAGTGGTGCAATTGTCTTATAGATGGAGGTTTAATGCAATGCTACTGAAGAAACCAGAGTTTATACTTTTATTAAGGAACAGATTGCTTTATTCTTGACTGAGAATACTTATTCAGTAAGTAGTAATTTTGTATTGTGGGACTCTTTGAAAGCATATTTGCATGGGCAAATTATTAGTTATACTACAAAAGTTTAAAAAAAACAATGTGTGGCAGAAAGTTTAACATTGGAGAAGCAAATTACTGAGTTGGAAAAGGAATTTCAGAAAGATGTTACAGAAGATTTAAAAAAAGCTGTTTTAACGAAGTTGAAATTATGTTATAATACATTACAAACTTACCAGTATGAGCGTTTAATTCACCGATCTAAGCAACGCTATTTTGAACTGGGTGAGAGAGCTCATAAGGTATTAGCATGGCAGTTAAAAACGGAACAGACATCGCAAATTATTAATGCTGTTAAAAAAGGATTCAACAGTTACCTATAAACCTCAGGAAATTAATGATCAGTTTTATTCATTTTATCAAAAATTATATACTTTTGAGGGAAAGCAGGACATTGGTCCTATTGAATCTTATTTATCCAAATTAAAATTACCTGTTTTAGTGGAGGAGGAGGTTAAGGAATTGGAAGCTCCATTTATAGATTTTGAGATTAAAGAAGCTATACAGGAGATGCCGAATGGAAAGTCGCCAGGGGGTGACGGATTTTCAGTTGAATTTTATAAAGTATTTAATGAAGATTTATATTGCAGCAAATAACTGAGAATCTTGTTCGAGTGCTATAATTACTGTGATTCCAAAGAAAGATAGGGACCCGTTGAAAGTATCTTCATATAGACCTATTCCTTTATTAAATGTAGATTATAAAATTATAGCGAAAGTGTTAGTGAATAGACATGCTAAATATTTACCTCAGTTGATACATATAGATCAAACATGCTTTATTAAGAATAGAAATGTGTCTGATAACATCCTTAGATTGATAACATTGGTCAATGCATTTAGACATGCGGAAAAAGCTTTTGATACAGTTAGGTGGAATTTTTTAATTTAAGGTGTTGGATAAGTTTAATTTTAGCCCTTATTTTATTGGTTGGGTTAAGGCTCTATATACAAATCCAATTGCTAGGGTGGTGACAAATGGTCAAACTTCTTTACCATTTAAATTGACGCGATCAACCCGGCAAGGTTGTCCATTATCACCAGCCTCGTTTGCATTGGCTATTGAACCATTAGCTCAGACAATACGACAGAATGATAAGATTAAAAAAAGATGAGAATCGCGGATGATGAATATAAGGTTAATTTATTTGCAGACGATGTGTTGGTGTATCTGACAGATCTGAAGCAGTCTTTGAAATATATATATATATATATATATATATATAAATAAAATTAACAGTGCATGAAAAGTCAGGCAGTGTCTTTGGTTCATTGTTCATTCAGGAATCTGATGGCAGCAGGGAAGAAGCCATCCTTGTGCCGCTGAGTGCTCATCTTTAGGCTCCTGTATCTTTTATGTTATAGTAGCAGAGCGAAGAGGGCATGGCCTGGGTGGGGATGGGGGGGGTCTTTGAGGATTTGAGAGTGATTTTTTTTTTAAGACACCACCTCATGAGAGTTGGTGCCTCCATACCTGGCAGTGATGCAACCAGCCAGAATGCTCTCCGCGGTCCACCTGTAGAAGTTTACAAGAGTCTTCGTCGACGTACCGAATTTCCTCAAACACTTCACAATGTATAGCCGCTGGTGGGCCTTCTTTGTGATGGCATCAACATGGAAGATCAAGGACAGATCCTCGGAGATGTTGACACCCAGGAATTTGAAGTTATTGACCCTCTCCACTACTGAGCCCTTGATGAGGCCTCATTTGATGTACTGTGTACAGTTCTGGTCTTCTTATTTGATGAAGAAGGTACTAACTTTGGAGGTGGTGCATAGGATTTTCACGAGGTTGATTCCAGAGATGAGGGCATTAGCCTATGAGGAGAAATTGAGTTGACTGGGACTGTACTCACTGGAATTTAGAAGAATGAGACGGGATCTTATAGAAACCTATAAAATGATTAAAGACATAGATAAGATAGAGGTAAGTTGTTCCCATTGGTGGGGGAGACCAGAACTAGGGACATAGCGTCAAAATTCAGGGTGTTAGATTTATGATGGAGATAAAGAGGAACTGCTTTCCCCAGAGGTGGTGAGTCTATTGAATTTGCTGCCCATTGAAGCAGTGGAGGCAACCTCAGAAAGTGTCTTAGCCCAAGCAATTATGGATCGGAACAACCAGGTAGTGAAGGGCATTGAGTAAGAAGTTTATAAAACATTCATTGGGTTGTTCTTGGATGTGTGTAACTTTGGTCACCCTATTATGGGAAAGACGTGGAAGCTTCGGAAAGGATACAGAGAGGTTTACCGGGGATGTTGTCTGGTTTTAGAAGGTATGAGTTATGGGGAGAGGTTGGACAAACCTGGATTGTTCTCTCTGTAGCACAGGAGGTGAAGAGGTGACCAGAGAAGTGGTGCAGAGAGGCTCTATGGTTGAAGGCTGTTGGTGACTTGCGGGCGAGGAACCCACACAGGCCGCTGGCGATTTGAGGTCATTGGCCTCATGACGGTCTGAGGCCTGCTCATGAGCACCAGGTATCTGAAGCAGGATTCAAGAGAATGCTGAGGGTAAGGAGGGCTCCAGAAGAGCCCACGGTTCCTCGTCGTGTCAGAGGTTTGGATCTGGGCTCGGGTTGCTGATGGCTTGAACTGAACTAGAGTCTTGTGCGGCTGCAGAGTTTGCAGGAGCGCTAGCGGTGAATCCATGGATGCTCAGTGACTCTGCGGGTACTCTCTTTTGCTTCTCTTTCTCTGGCTATAAGGGGTGCCAGGCAATGATCATGGTGAACCTTTGTCTGAAAGCAATTTTGTGTATTACATTTCTATTTTTTACATGATAATATATAATCTCTGAGGACCTGTTAAAATCATGAGATGCACTGAGAGGACGGGCAGTCAGAATCATTTACCAGGCTAAATGTATCACAAGCTAGAGCATCTAGAGGGAGATTAAGGAAGGTGCGTGGGGGCAAATATTTTACACTGAGTGGTGGACATAATGGTTGGCACAGACACTAAGCTGTAGGGCCTGCTCTTGTGCTGTATTGTCCAACGGTGTATAAATGTCTATTGAAAACAATGAGCAGATAGTCTTATATCAGAGGAAGTTGAGTTTAGGGGCAGGGGTGGGTCACGAGGTGGCACGGGGAGACCGATCTTGAGGACCAAGATGAGGCTGACGGCTGTTGAAAAAGGGGGAGACAGATTGTGGCCTTATTAATTAAATACCAGAGGGATAGAAGGCATGAGTGAGGGGGTTGGAGACCACAGTCTTGTAATAATAGAGCATTGAAATTTAACCTTCACCCTTATACACAGCAAAGCTCCAGATTTCAGATTTATTGTCAGAATACATATATGACATCACATACAACCCTGAGATTCTTTTTCCTGTATGCAAGGCAGAATGACCACTTATTGGCAGTGCAAAAATAAAACTGACTCAATGTACTCATGTATATAAATAAAGAAATGTAAGCAAACAGACTGAAATACAGAGATAAAGAGAAAAATCAATAAAGTTCACAAGTACGAGTCCTTAAATGAGCCCCTGATTGAGTTTGTCATTGAGGAGTCTGACGGTGGAGGGGGAGCAGCTGTTCCTGAACCCAGTAGTTTGAGTCTTTTAGCACCTATACCTCTTTCCTGACGGTAGCAGCAAGAACAGAGCATGTGCTGAGCAGTGTGGATCCACGATGATTGCTGCTGCTCTCCATCGTCAGAATTCTCCATGGATGTTCTCGACATTGGGGAAGGTCTTGCCGGTGATGTCCTGGGCTGTGTTCGCTACCTTTTGGATGAATTTATGCTCAGGGGTATTGGTGTCCCCATCCCAGACTGTGATGCAGCCGGACAGCACACTTTACACCACACCTCTGTAGAAATTTGCCAGGGTTTCTGGTGTCATGCCGAACCTCCGCAAACTCCTGAGGAAGTCGAGGCGCTGACGGGCTTTTATCATGATGCCGTTTGTGTGTTGGGTCCAGCGAAGATCCTCTGAGATAGTGACTCCCAAGAACTTAAATTTTCTCACCCTCTCCAACTCTGATCCCCAAATGATCTGAGAATCATATCCCTCTGGTTTTCCCTTCCCGAAGTCAACAATCAGCTCCTTGGTTTTGATGACATTGTTGGTGCAACATTCAGCCTCTGCAATAGGTGAGTAAATTCTCCATTAAATTGGCAGTGAGATTGGCTTTAGATGCTTTATGCTGGGGATTCATCACCAAGGAGAGCAAGAAGGGGGATGCTCTATTTCTGGTTAACAATGAGGAGTTCCAACTCTGAGGAAAAGTCCAAGTCACAGGGTCAGAAGCAAGCACTGATCCTGCCATTCGGCAGAAGGATAACTAGAAAAGTCTTTAAGGATGGAACAAACAGACTGATTGACGTGAGTGTTCATTAAAATACTTCATGCAAGCAGTTTGGTTTGGAATTGATTTTCACTGGGGTTGTTGCATGGAACATTAGAGGCAAGGTATTCCAGCACTTTGTGGGAAAATGACATTTTAAATTGCTTATTACCTGAACCACTTACAGATCTGGATGAAATTGTTTTTATTCAAGTGGACTGGTGCACAAGGCTCTCAGAACTACTTGTGGTTCCTTGAGATGTACCTCCTTTCCCTTTTTGATCTCCTCAAGTCTCACTACTTGAGGAGATGAGTGAATTTGCTGTAAAATTGGTTTTGCACTTTCTGCAGAAGGCTCATCTGTCATCAAACATCACAATTCAGATTTATTGTCAGAGTGCATACCTGACATCACATATAAACCCTGAGATTCATTTTCCTTCGGCCGAGGCAAAATTACGACTTACTGGTAGTCCCAAAAAAAGCACTGTTCATAATGAACACATCTAAACAAATTAAAAAGTGTAAACAAACTGGCAAGAAAAATCAATAAAGTGCAAAAGTAAGTCCTTAAATGATTGAGTTAGTCATTGAGGAGTCTGATGGTGAAGGGGTAGCAGCTGTTCCTGAACCTGGTCTTGTGCCACCAATACCTCTTTCCTCAGGGCAGGTGCTGGGTGCTGTTGGTGATCGCTGCTGCTTTCCGATGGCAGCGCCCCCTCTAGATGTTCTCGATGTTGGGGAGGATTTTGCCTGTGTGGTCCTGGACTGTGTCCACTACCTTTTGCAGGCCTTCACACTCAGGGGTGCGCACGCACGCCCGCCCACCCACCCATGCACACACACACACACACACACACACACACACACACACACACACACACACACACACACACACACACACACACACACACACACACACACACACACACACACACACACACACACACACACAATCTGCAATGTTAATAACGAGAGCCCAGTTACAAGATTATTGAAGACAAATTATTCAAGAATCATGTCTGCAGTTTTCTATTTCAATTAATATAAAAGTGTTTTTGTGAATCATTAATTACCACTCTTTCTCTCTTTCTCTTTGGCTTGGCTTCGCGGACGAAGATTTATGGAGGGGGTAAAGAGTCCACGTCAGCTGCAGGCTCGTTTGTGGCTGACCAGTCCGATGCGGGACAGGCAGACACGATTGCAGCGGTTGCAAGGGAAAATTGGTTGGTTGGGGTTGGGTGTTGGGTTTTTCCTCCTTTGCCTTTTGTCAGTGAGGTGGGCTCTGCGGTCTTCTTCAAAGGAGGCTGCTGCCCGCCAAACTGTGAGGCGCCAAGATGCACGGTTTGAGGCGTTATCAGCCCACTGGCGGTGGTCAATGTGGCAGGCACCAAGAGATTTCTTTAGGCAGTCCTTGTACCTTTTCTTTGGTGCACCTCTGTCACGGTGGCCAGTGGAGAGCTCGCCATATAATACGATCTTGGGAAGGCGATGGTCCTCCATTCTGGAGACGTGACCCATCCAGCGCAGCTGGATCTTCAGCAGCGTGGACTCGATGCTGTCGACCTCTGCCATCTCGAGTACCTCGACGTTAGGGGTGTGAGCGCTCCAATGGATGTTGAGGATGGAGCGGAGACAACGCTGGTGGAAGCGTTCTAGGAGCCGTAGGTGGTGCCGGTAGAGGACCCATGATTCGGAGCCGAACAGGAGTGTGGGTATGACAACGGCTCTGTATACGCTTATCTTTGTGAGGTTTTTCAGTTGGTTGTTTTTCCAGACTCTTTTGTGTAGTCTTCCAAAGGCGCTATTTGCCTTGGCGAGTCTGTTGTCTATCTCATTGTCGATCCTTGCATCTGATGAAATGGTGCAGCCGAGATAGGTAAACTGGTTGACCGTTTGAGTTTTGTGTGCCCGATGGAGATGTGGGGGGGCTGGTAGTCATGGTGGGGAGCTGGCTGATGGAGGACCTCAGTTTTCTTCAGGCTGACTTCCAGGCCAAACATTTTGGCAGTTTCCGCAAAGCAGGACGTCAAGCGCTGAAGAGCTGGCTCTGAATGGGCAACTAAAGCGGCATCATCTGCAAAGAGTAGTTCACGGACAAGTTTCTCTTGTGTCTTGGTGTGAACTTGCAGGCGCCTCAGTTTGAAGAGACTGCCATCCGTGCGGTACCGGATGTAAACAGCGTCTTCATTGTTGGGGTCTTTCATGGCTTGGTTCAGCATCATGCTGAAGAAGATTGAAAAGAGGGTTGGTGCGAGAACACAGCCTTGCTTCACGCCATTGTTAATGGAGAAGGGTTCAGAGAGCTCATTGCTGTATCTGACCCGACCTTGTTGGTTTTCGTGCAGTTGGATAATCATGTTGAGGAACTTTGGGGGACATCCGATGCGCTCTAGTATTTGCCAAAGCCCTTTCCTGCTCACGGTGTCGAAGGCTTTGGTGAGGTCAACAAAGGTGATGTAGAGTCCTTTGTTTTGTTCTCTACACTTTTCTTGGAGCTGTCTGAGGGCAAAGACCATGTCAGTGGTTCCTCTGTTAGCGCGAAAGCCGCACTGTGATTCTGGGAGAATATTCTCAGCGACACTAGGTATTATTCTATTTAGTAGAATCCTAGCGAAGATTTTGCCTGCAATGGAGAGCAACGTGATTCCCCTGTAGTTTGAGCAGTCTGATTTCTCGCCTTTGTTTTTGTACAGGGTGATGATGGTGGCATCACGAAGATCCTGAGGCAGTTTACCTTGGTCCCAACAAAGCTTGAAAAACTCATGCAGTTTGGCATGCAGAGTTTTGCCGCCAGCCTTCCAGACTTCTGGGGGGGATTCCATCCATACCTGCTGCTTTGCCACTTTTCAGTTGTTCGATTGCCTTATATGTCTCATCCAGGGTGGGAACCTCATCCAGCTCTAGCCTTAGGGGCTGTTGAGGGAGCTGGAGCAGGGCGGAATCTTGGACTGAGCGGTTGGTACTGAAAAGAGATTGGAAGTGTTCTGACCATCGGTTGAGGATGGAGATCTTGTCGCTGAGGAGGACTTTGCCGTCTGAGCTGCGCAGCGGGCTTTGGACTTGGGGTGAGGGGCCGTACACAGCCTTTAGAGCCTCGTAGAAACCCCTGAAGTCGCCAATGTCCGCGCTGAGCTGTGTTCGTTTGGCGAGGCTAGTCCACCACTCATTTTGGATCTCCCGGAGTTTGCGCTGAAGATGGCTGCATGCGCGACGGAAGGCTTGTTTCTTCTCTGGACAGGACGGCTTTGTAAGGTGAGCCTGGTGGGCAGCTCGCTTCTTTGCCAGCAGCTCCTGGATTTCCTGGCTGTTTTCGTCAAACCAGTCCTTGTTTTTCCTGGAGGAGAAGACCAGTACCTCTTCAGTGGATTGCAGTATGGTAGTCTTCAACTGATCCCAGAGGGTTTCAGGGGACGGGTCCGTGAGGCGGGTTGCAACGTCGAGCTTTGCTTTGAGGTTTGCCTGGAAGTTTCCTCTCGCTTCGTCTGACTGCAGGTTTCCAACATTGAACCTCTTTCTGGGGCCTTTATTGTTCCTGGGCTTTGGCTTGAAGTGAAGGTTGAGCTTGCAGCGAACCAGCCGGTGGTCAGTGTGGCATTCCGCGCTGGGCATGACCCTGGTGTGGAGCACATCTCGTTTGTCACTTTCTCGCACCAGGATGTAGTCCAGGAGGTGCCAGTGTTTGGATCGGGGATGCATCCAGGTGGTCTTAAGGCTGTCCCTCTGCTGAAAAAGGGTGTTTGTAATGACAAGCCGCTGTTCTGCGCAGAGCTCCAACAGGAGGCGCCCATTGTCGTTGCACTTGCCGACGCCATGCTTCCCAGGATTCCTGGCCAGGTTTCTGAGTCTTTGCCGACACGAGCGTTGAAGTCGCCCAGGATGACAACCTTGTCGGCTGTAGGGGTGCGTTGGATGAGGTTGCGCAGGTCGGTGTAGAACTTGTTCTTTTCTGCTGGTTCCGCCTGGAGGGTTGGAGCATAGACACTGATGAGGGTGATGTGACGCTTGTTTTGAAGTGGGAGTCGCATGGACATGATTCGGTCCGAGAGGCCTGTCGGAAGGTTTTCGAGTTTGGGGGCAATGAAGCTCTTGACCATGAAGCCTACACCAGATAGGCGTCGTTCATCCGAAGGCTTGCCAGACCAGTAGAGTGTGTAGCCCGCGCCGCGTTCTTGGAAGCTGCCTACATCTGCCAGGCGGATTTCACTGAGAGCGGCTATGTCGATGTCAAGTCTGAGGAGTTCATGTGCAATGAGGGCAGACCGACGTTCAGGTCGATGGCTGTCAGTCTTATCTAGCATGGTTCTGATGTTCCAGCATGCTAGCTTGAGTTTGTGAGCATCTTTTGAGGGGGAGGACGTGGAGGGGGAGGACGTGGAGGGGGAGGACGTGGAGGGGGAGGACGTGGAGGGGGAGGACGTGGAGGGGGAGGACGTGGAGGGGGAGGACGTGGAGGGGGAGGACGTGGAGGGGGAGGACGTGGAGGGGGAGGACGTGGAGGGGGAGGACGTGGAGGGGGAGGACGTGGAGGGGGAGGACGTGGAGGGGGAGGACGTGGAGGGGGAGGACGTGGAGGGGGAGGACGTGGAGGGGGAGGACGTGGAGGGGGAGGACGTGGAGGGGGAGGACGTGGAGGGGGAGGACGTGGAGGGGGAGGACGTGGAGGGGGAGGACGTGGAGGGGGAGGACGTGGAGGGGGAGGACGTGGAGGGGGAGGACGTGGAGGGGGAGGACGTGGAGGGGGAGGACGTGGAGGGGGAGGACGTGGAGGGGGAGGACGTGGAGGGGGAGGACGTGGAGGGGGAGGACGTGGAGGGGGAGGACGTGGAGGGGGAGGACGTGGAGGGGGAGGACGTGGAGGGGGAGGACGTGGAGGGGGAGGACGTGGAGGGGGGGGACGTGGAGGGGGGGGACGTGGAGGGGGGGGACGTGGAGGGGGGGGACGTGGAGGGGGGGGACGTGGAGGGGGGGGACGTGGAGGGGGGGGACGTGGAGGGGGGGGACGTGGAGGGGGGGGACGTGGAGGGGGGGGACGTGGAGGGGGGGGACGTGGAGGGGGGGGACGTGGAGGGGGGGGACGTGGAGGGGGAGGACGTGGAGGGGGAGGACGTGGAGGGGGAGGACGTGGAGGGGGAGGACGTGGAGGGGGAGGACGTGGAGGGGGAGGACGTGGAGGGGGAGGACGTGGAGGGGGAGGACGTGGAGGGGGAGGACGTGGAGGGGGAGGACGTGGAGGGGGAGGACGTGGAGGGGGAGGACGTGGAGGGGGAGGACGTGGAGGGGGAGGACGTGGAGGGGGAGGACGTGGAGGGGGAGGACGTGGAGGGGGAGGACGTGGAGGGGGAGGACGTGGAGGGGGAGGACGTGGAGGGGGAGGACGTGGAGGGGGAGGACGTGGAGGGGGAGGACGTGGAGGGGGAGGACGTGGAGGGGGAGGACGTGGAGGGGGAGGACGTGGAGGGGGAGGACGTGGAGGGGGAGGACGTGGAGGGGGAGGACGTGGAGGGGGAGGACGTGGAGGGGGAGGACGTGGAGGGGGAGGACGTGGAGGGGGAGGACGTGGAGGGGGAGGACGTGGAGGGGGAGGACGTGGAGGGGGAGGACGTGGAGGGGGAGGACGTGGAGGGGGAGGACGTGGAGGGGGAGGACGTGGAGGGGGAGGACGTGGAGGGGGAGGACGTGGAGGGGGAGGACGTGGAGGGGGAGGACGTGGAGGGGGAGGACGTGGAGGGGGAGGACGTGGAGGGGGAGGACGTGGAGGGGGAGGACGTGGAGGGGGAGGACGTGGAGGGGGAGGACGTGGAGGGGGAGGACGTGGAGGGGGAGGACGTGGAGGGGGAGGACGTGGAGGGGGAGGACGTGGAGGGGGAGGACGTGGAGGGGGAGGACGTGGAGGGGGAGGACGTGGAGGGGGAGGACGTGGAGGGGGAGGACGTGGAGGGGGAGGACGTGGAGGGGGAGGACGTGGAGGGGGAGGACGTGGAGGGGGAGGACGTGGAGGGGGAGGACGTGGAGGGGGAGGACGTGGAGGGGGAGGACGTGGAGGGGGAGGACGTGGAGGGGGAGGACGTGGAGGGGGAGGACGTGGAGGGGGAGGACGTGGAGGGGGAGGACGTGGAGGGGGAGGACGTGGAGGGGGAGGACGTGGAGGGGGAGGACGTGGAGGGGGAGGACGTGGAGGGGGAGGACGTGGAGGGGGAGGACGTGGAGGGGGAGGACGTGGAGGGGGAGGACGTGGAGGGGGAGGACGTGGAGGGGGAGGACGTGGAGGGGGAGGACGTGGAGGGGGAGGACGTGGAGGGGGAGGACGTGGAGGGGGAGGACGTGGAGGGGGAGGACGTGGAGGGGGAGGACGTGGAGGGGGAGGACGTGGAGGGGGAGGACGTGGAGGGGGAGGACGTGGAGGGGGAGGACGTGGAGGGGGAGGACGTGGAGGGGGAGGACGTGGAGGGGGAGGACGTGGAGGGGGAGGACGTGGAGGGGGAGGACGTGGACCTGTCCTCGGGCCTGCGCAAAGGAGCTTTTAGGTGGAGTGCAGTGCGCGCAGTACTGGCCCCACCCTTTACACCCATGGTTCGTGTGCTGTGGCCAAGCAAGCTGGGACGTGGCAGCGAGGTCCTTGGGTCGTAGGTTTTATATCGGAGTGGCCTTCTCCTATGCAGGTTTCTTACCCGGGCTGGCGGGGCCTGCCTCCCCTCCTAGGTCGGTCCATACTGCCCGGACCGGGGCCTCCGTCTGCCTCACTCGACCGAGGCCGGGGCCGCCGTCTCCCCCTTGCTCCTGCCCGTATCGGGGCCGCCGCCGTCTACCCTTCGCCCGGACCGGGGCCGGGGCCGCTGCTGCTCTCCCTGTGCCTGGACTGGGGCCGCCGCCTCCCACTCCCTGTCCGGACCGGGGCCTCCGTCTGCCTCACTCGACCGAGGCCGGGGCCGCCGTCTCCCCCTTGCTCCTGCCCGTATCGGGGCCGCCGCCGTCTACCCTTCGCCCGGACCGGGGCCTGGGCCGCCGCTGCTCTCCCTAGTACACTATTGATGTACTAAATATCTTACTTTTTTGCCCTTGTAATGTAGTTTAGCAATTCTACCTACATTGTGCTTGAATTGTCCAAATTGGTGCATTTATATTTAGGTCATGAAGAATGGGAACCCAGTTGTCATTAGTTGCAAATTTTAACCTTCTAATGTTCATGAAAGATTCAGGTGGAAGCAGGAGTTATCTGGTCCAACTCCTCTGATTTAAGCCTTAATATTATACACAAAGTGCATTTCCTCAAGGATAGACTGCATTATAAATGATTATGCAGACAAAACAAAACAATATATTTATGTGATAGTTTTCTTGATGACCAAATCACTTGGCAGTCATTAAGTACTTTTGCCCATTGTTCTACTGTTGGAAATTTGATATTCAACCATCCACAAAGAGCAAATGCGCGACCAGATCATTTGTGTCCCTTTTTATAAATACTGAGGGCAGGATAAATACTGACCAACACCATGGAAATAACTTGCTCACTGTTCTTCACAAGTAGTGGAGTGTGCGGTTAGCGTGATGCTGTTACAGCACCAACAACCCAGGTTCAATTTTGGTGCTGTCTAACGCTGTTCTGACTTTGTATGTTCTCCCCGCGACCTGCATGGGTTTCCTCCCGGTGCTCTGGTTTCCTCCCACCTTTCAAAAAGGTACTGGGATTGTAGGTTAATCTGGGGTATTCGGCGCTCATGGGCCGGAAGGGCCCATTACTGTGCTGTAGTGCCATAGGATGTCTCTCATTGACCTAAGTGTTCAGACAGGATGTCCCATCAGAAACATAGCACGTCTAACAGTCCAGCACCACTTTGGAATGTCACCATCGATTTTTGAGATCACTTCTGAAGTACAAGGGGTGAAAATCTGCAGACGCAGTGGTTTTGGCGACAACAAAATGCTGGAGGAAGTCAACAGGTCACACAGCCTGTTTTATACCGCAAAGCAAAAGATACATAATGTAAGGTAAAACATCATGAGATGGGAATGTGTAGGGAGTTACCCTGTACAAGGCTGTAACAAGAAGGGGAGGTGTCCTTGTACTCCTGTTAGGTAAAACATCATGAGATGGGAATGTACGGGGCAGTAACAAGATGTGAATGCATCCTTGTACTTACAAGATAAGAGAGACATTGATGGATTGAGAGGCAGGAAGCTAGCAGGGAAAGGATAGCAACAGTTTTAGTCATTGGACAAGTAATGATATGATGATGTTCTAAGCACATATCCAAGGGTATAAAAAATCACCATTTTGCTGATAACGGCAGAATGCATTCTCCGACTAACACTGTTAGTCGCAAGTGTTACAATCCGGTAATAAAGAACAAAGAACCCTGATTTCGACTCAGCCTGGTGTTTGTCTCACTCATTCATGAACAAAGCAGACCTAACAATAACCAAAATTGCAAGCCTGAGCCCATTCACTATGGTATGAGCAAAATGGGAGGGGTTGGTGGGGAAGGGGCAGGGAGGAGCATGGCCCCAAAGGCAAGGTAAAGGAGGATGAGAGAAAACAGGAGGAGGGGAGATAATTCTGTGAATACAGGTGGAGAGTGATAGGGAAGAGAGGGAGAATATTATACTACATATGGAGGAATGGTGAACATAAATTCACACAGTTGCATTTAAATTTATATTTAAATGTATTTCAATTTAATTTTTAAATTTTAAAATTTAAACATAATGGGAGCACCGGATGCAGTAGATGTACCTCTGCAGATTCACTTGCTTTACTTCATTTATATAGTGCCTTTCTGAATCTCATGAGAGAAATTTGTAGCTAGATAAAGCCCTAAAATTACTCTCTATGGATCAACAAATAACACCTCCCAAACCAATGAACAAAACCACTAATTTAATCTTTTTTAAAATTTAGACATACAGCCCATGCTGTTTATTTACAGCCAATTGAACTACAACCGGTACGTTTTGGTAAAGTTGGAGGAAACTGGAGCCCCTGGGGGAAACCCACGCAAACACGGGGAGAACGTACAATGCAAGATTCGAACCCAGGTCATGATCACTGGTCGTACTGACATCTATGCAAACCATGCCACCCCAATTTGTGCTTAGAAATTTAATTGACTGGCAATTTCTGGATAGTTTGATGCAATTATGAAAAATCAACAAGGTGCTCTTGCCAATGAGACACTCCCATGATGAGATTTCCACTTGCAGTGGATGGGATGAAATTCTTTCCTGTGCCGCTATCCTTTTGAAGCACTGAATGGTACTTAAATAAGTTGTTTTGTGGTGTTAAAGTCAGCCTGTGCTGTAAGAAAACAAACAGCAAAACCAAGTAAACGTACAACTACTCCTTTATTAACCTCTTGTAATGCTAGGGGATTCAAGGAGTTCAGTGACTCATTCTCTACACTGACCCCTATACACTCAAAGCATCGGAGTATTCATCATACACTTATAGAAAATTTGGGCAGGGGTCTGTATGAGACCCTTGCAAGTTGTACACAAGTTTCAAACAACTACATTTTGTGTTTACCATTACATTTTACCTTGTAATGTCTACAAACATTCTGGGAAACTCAGAGTGTCTTCAACTCAAGGTTTATTGACATGCTTGTGAATTTAGCTATCTCACTATGGCACAGATGTTAAGAAGGCGATGATATTCCCACATGCGCAAAAGCAGTAAATCCATTAACCCTTTATTAAGCATATTCGTAAAGCATTTTTTCCACAGAGGGTCCTGTGTGGACACTCCTGATCCAGGTGGTTTGAATTGTTGAATGTCATGTGTATCAAGATACAGTTAAAAAAAACACTTTGTTGTGCTATCTAGGCAAGTCAACTCATACAGTGCAGTAGTAACAAATCAATAAAACAACAGTGTAGGGAATAATGTTACAATAACTTGAATAGTGAAGGGTGTAGGGAAATATACAAAATAATAGCGCAGGATACAGAAGACATGGAAATCTGTAAGTTAAATGATTTTCTTTTCAGCATGGCCCTTTCAAATAACCCATCAGCTCCATCCTGCCCTGAAACAATTGATATAATCCTCCCCTGAGTTCTGTCATCCATCTCAATATATCACTGGTCCCAATCCCCTTACCACCAATCAGAATTCAAGACTCGTGCTTCCGATTCTATGCCATCTTTCCACCCCACCCCCCTCACCAAAACACGCTCCCCACCTTCCTGATTCCAGCCCCTCTCCATTAAACCACCACCGTAACTCCCCGGGTTCCTTCCTGGCATGAGAGGTTGATTATCTGGCGCCTTCCTCCCTGTGACAGGTTGGGATTCCCCCAAATGCTTGGTATTCCCTCCACTTCCCAAAGATGTGCAGGCTGGTTGAAATTGGCCACTGTAAAATATCTTCTTGGTACTCTCAGTCCTGATGAAGGGCCTGAAGTGCCAGCCATTCTTTTCCTCCCACTGAGTTCCTTGTTTATAGCTCTAGGTCTTTTTTTTTTAATGATATAATAATGTTCTCATTACCATTACAGATACTGGTTTTCACTCCACCTTTACATTGAATTGAAATTCTTCAGCTACCATAAAGGGATTTAATCTAATTTCTTCGGCTCAGTCGCCCTGACCTTTAGTACGTGATGCAGTACCTTAACCATTATTCAATTGTACATGTACCTTAGCCTCTGTTCTCTCTCTCTGTTCTCTTGTGTATTGGTATCTGGTATATTCTTTTTAAGACACATAAATAATTTGAAAGAATAAAGATTCTTCTGCTGATCATTAACACAGAGTATACACATGGCCCTACGTTGGATATCCACTGTATTTATTGTTTTGGCCTACTTAAAGCAGGTAAATCTTCCGGCCACCGTTATGTCAACCTTCTACAGGAGCTCTAACGAGAGCGTCCTGGCCAGCTGCATCGCCGCGCGGTACGGTTGCTGTGGAGAAATGGATCGGAGGTCAACCCACAGGACCGTCAAAGTGGTTGAGAGGATCACTGCCGTCTGCCGCCCATCGCTGTGATCTACTGGGATCACCGTCTGAAGAGGGCACACAAAATCATTGAGGACCCCTTCCACCTCACACACAGCATCTTTCAGCGGCTCCCATTGGGAAGGAAATACAGGAATATCAGAGCCAGCGCCATCAGGCCGAGGAACAGCTTCTTCCCACGGGCAAGTGGAGGACACTGAACGACCAAAGGAACTGCTCACATTCACCATCCAAAATTATATTTACCAAAGAGTATTTTTTTATTTATCTATTCACATCTATTTATTTATCTGTCTATTTATTTATCCATTTATTTGTTTGTTTATTTATTCCTACATCCAACTGGTTAATTATTTATTTATATGTGTATTTGTCCTGTGTATGTATGTGTGTCTGCGTGTTTTGGACTGAGGACTGGAGAACGATGTTTTGTCAGGTTGTTCAATCGGATGATATTAAACTTGAATTTCCTATGTATGCCCGAAATTTAAAATATTTCCCTTTCCTTACTTGCTCATATGATATTCCCTGAGTGTTTCTATTCTCCAGTTTAACATTTCAAATACTTCAGGGCCCATAATTCCCAGCAAGTATCCAATGTGCAAATGGGAGAAAAATAAAATGTCATTATTGGAAATCTGAAATTAAAAACTGAAAATTCTGGTGACTGAGGCAGCGTCCGTGAGGAGAGAAATAGAATTTCCATTTCAGGGCAATCATTATTCATCCGATCTGCAAACAAAAGTGAAGGAACAAGCAGGTTTAAAGTTGTAAAGTGGGGGAGGGGTAAGGAGAACAAAGGAATGTCTGTGATCGAATATAGAACATTACAGCACAGAACTGTCACGGGCCCATGATATCGTCCCAAGCTATATTAAGATTAATTTTCAGTGTACGTACATGACATCACAGACAATAATCTAATCTTTCCTTACCACACCCATAGCCCTCAATTTTATGATGACGATGGAGACTGCAATTGTCTATGTTATGCTTGTTCTTTCAAGAAGAACGACTGTACTTGGGTTTATCAGTTAACCGGCTTTATTTTTCTCCAACGACTTCCCATTGTCTTCAGTCGATAATAACTGACAATGCTCATGACTCCCCTCATATAACGCCACCTCTGGTTTCCCGCAAACAGTGCGCATTGCATGCTGGGAAACGTGGAGCTTATTTACACGCATAATAACAAGGTATAGATCATCCATTCTCAACCTTTGTTTGGCTATAGCTCCCTTTGGACCGTGCCCAAAGTTTATGGGTCACTTTTCCCGTGAAGCAGTCAAGTTCAGTTGGTTTCTTCTGCCTTTCTCTCCTATACACCTTGCTCCCCCTTATTAAGGATTTCATTCCAGTCCCTACCCCGCCCCCACCCATAAATGCTGCTCTGGCCCCTGGAGAGATGGGAGGAACAAATTGCCCCCATTAAGAAAGGCTGGTCTGGATCACGCAATGTGGTCGTTATCATTTTAGAGAGGGAAATGAATCTTCGTTATTCTCAAATGCTATGTCAAGAGAAGGTGTAAATAAAAGGAAGACAAATAGACAGGAGGAAAGAGAGAGGACAGAACATGTTGGAACCATGAGAATCTGAACAGAGCGTTACTACGAATTTGAAATAAAAGAGAAAGCAGGAGATTGTTGTATAACATCGTTAAACGTCTAATTGCTTAATACAAAGGTGTCAGGACAAGCGAATACATCCAGAACATGTTGTCTGAGTCGCAACTAATTTTCCCAGATTAAAATTGTTTCTCCACCTTTTTGGTCACGCTCTCATCGAAGTGCAGGGCTTGGTCGAGAGTATGACCAAAAAAAGATGGAGAACCAAATTCAAATTTGGGGCGAGTTGTTCATTCCCTACCAAAGTATAAGTGCCAGTTTTCTGGAATTCAAGCAGCCGACAGCCTCAAGCAACCAGCAAAAAAAAACAATAGCGGAAAATAAATCGGTAGAAAATGCCGGACATTTAAAATTGGCGCGCCTCGCTACTAGTTCGCAATCTTAAGCAGGCAGAAAATTCACTTATCTGGCATCTACCAATCCCTACAGGGGCCGGATACTAGGGGTTTTAATGTATGTATGCATTAAAAAATGTGACAGTTTTGTAGGTGGGTTCTGGGCAGGGGTTGAGTATCATATTGGCTGTTGTGGATATCAAATCGAATGCCTTTGTGATCCTAAAGGAGGGTAGAGCAGTCTCACTTGTCCCTCTCTCCTGTTCATTCCCAACATTTGTGTTTCTTTCTCGAGGAGAATCCACGTTCAGACAATGAGTTCCAGGTCGCAACTCATTGCATCAAAATAATGCTGTATCTATGTCAATTATCTTAAATTGGTGTCAAATTGAATGAGAGCGATAAATAGAATGATGTAAGATAATGATTCTGTACGTTTCCATCATGGAAGCTTCTAACACATCCGTCATAACTAAAATCCCACATGGGATACTTGATAAGTAGACATTGCTTCTTTGGGAATCTTTTCAACAGACAGCATTATTGCTTAACAATGTGTTTATTGAATAACTTGCCCACAGGGAGCATTCATAGAACAATACAACATTACAGCACAGTACAGGCTCTTCAACCCTTGATGTTGTACCCACCCTAACCCCCCAAAAAAACGAAACCCTCCCAATCTCATAACCATCTATTTTCCTTTGATCCACGTACTTGTCTAAAAGTCTCTTAAACGCCCCTAATGTTTCAGCCTCCATCACCACCCCTGACAAGAGATCCAAGGCACCCATAACTCTGTTTGAAAAACTTCACCCTGATGTCTCCCCTGAACTTTCCTCCCTTCACTTTGTACAGACGTCCTCTGGTGTGTCTTACTACCACCCTGGGACAAAGGTGCTGGATGCCTCTTAATCGAATGTGAAAATGAATTTCGTTTTGATCTGGTTAAAGTATTCAACCAGCTACCCATAACATTTAATGGTCTGACCATCCCACTATTAATATCCTGGTGCTCACCATTAACAGAAGCTCAACAGGGCAACCATGCTACTGCTGTAGGATGAAGCTCAAGTCAGTGTCTTGCAATCCTGCAACCCCATAAAAACTTCCCATTCTAAACAAGGAGCACGACAGAGTTCCCCTTGCCCGGAGGTATGAGTGCAGCTCCAACTGCAGTGAAGATTCCTGGTATCATCCAACGAAGGCGGTGTCTTAAAGAAGCAGCCTCTAGCCTCAAGGACCCCCCCACCACTCAGGCCACACCCTATTTTCTCTGCTACCATCGGGGAAAAGGTGCAGGGCCCTGAAGACGAGCACTCAGCGACACAAGGACAGCTTCTTCCCCGCTGCCATCAGATTGCTGAATGATCAAAGGCATTGTCCTACTTTGACTAATCTTTTTTTTTAAATTTATTTTTAAATTTAATTTTGTTTTAATTTAGACATATAGCACGGTAACAAGTCATTTCGGCCCACAAGTGCATGCCGCCCAATTTACACCTAATTAACCTACACCCTTGGCACATTGCGAAAAGTGGGAAGTAATTGGAGCCCCTGGGGAAAACTGATGCAGACACGGAGAACGTACAAACTCCTTGCAGACAGCTCGGGATTCGAACCTGTAAAGGCATTGCTATGTCAATCATGCCACCCCATTTGTGCACTATTTTTATCTATTGTTGTAAGGTATTTATTTGAATGTTTGCCACACTACAAATTTTGTGACTTATTTGTGACAATAAATTCTGATTCATAAAAAGTACAAAGCTCATTGGAGCATTCAAAGTTCAGATTTATTGTCGGAGTATATTCATATCACTTGCAACTCTGAGATTCTTTTTCCTGTGACTGCGGCAAAAGACTGTATTCAAGAAATTAGTGTAGCCATTTGCGCAACGCTGTTACAGAGCCACTGGCTGGGACAGGGGTTTGATTCCCATGCTGCCTGTAAGAAGTTTATATGTTCTCACGATGTCTGCATGGGTTTCCTCCGAGTGCTCAGCTTTCCTCCCACTGTTCAAAAACTTATCAGGATTGGAGGTCAATTGGATGTAATTGGGTGACCAAATTTTTTCTTTACATTAGAATTAGTGGTTAAGCTTATTGGGTTCAGAGGTGCTGTTTGTCAAGCCATAGTAAGAGATTACAGGGCTTTATCTAGCTGCAAATTTCTGTCCTGAGATTCAGAAAGGCACTATATAAATGAAATGAAGCACTTGTGAATCTGCAGGGTGGCATGTACTGCATCCGGTGCTCCTGTTATGGTCTCCTGCACATGAGAGACAAGCCGCAGACTGGGAAATTGCTTTGTTGAGCACCTTGGCTCTGTCCACTGCAATAGCGTGGATCTCCCTGCGGCCACCCATTTCAATTCCCCGTCTCATTCCCTTGCTGACGTGTCTGTTTATGGTCTCCTGCACTGCTAGACTGAGAACACCTGCAAATTGGAGGAACAACACCTCTGGGCACCCTCGAATCTGATGGCATTAACATTGACTTCTCTGGCTTTCGTTAAACCCCTCCCACCACTTCTTCCCCTGATGCTTTCCCCGAGCTCTGTCTCTCTCCCTTTTCCCTCTTTCTCCTTTCAGACAAAATCAATTCTCCCCTTTCCCCTTATCATATCCAATTGTTGGTCTGGACTCCTCCCCCAACAAGCACTGTCTATATTCTGAGATTTCATGTATTTTTGCTTATTCCTCGGGCCTGAAACGTCGTCAATATATCTTTATCTCCTATAGATGCTGCATGATGGCTATGTTCCCCCAGCATTCCAGTGTGTTTTTACTATGTAAATGCAGGTCAGTGGACCTAGGTAGAATTATAGTTCAGTGTAACTAGAAAGGCTGAAGGGCCTGTTTATGTGCAGCATTGTTCTACATTTCTAAGCCTTCTACCACTAACAAAGAGAAAGCCACATGCAAACGCCATCGCCTACAGGCTCCCTTCCAATCTCACTTTGAAATAGACTGCTCTTCCTCCACTGTCTCGGGATCTGAGTCCAGGAACTCCCTGCCTCTCAACGCCATGGGTTCACCATCTCCAGAAAGACCGCAGTGATTCAAATACACGTATACCCTGTTTAACGAAGGTACTCGTTTTACGAAAATTCACTTTTACGAAGAAGCCTGCGTTTCCTTTTACGAAAGGATTTGAATGGATCTTCGCTTTAGGAAGCAGAAGAAGCCATGACTCCCAAGCCTTGTGAATGAATGAATGATAAAGAAAATAAATTGTCCTTGCGAAATACAGCATCCCTGACTGTCCAGGGGCACGCCAAAAGACATCAACATGGAAAATAAATAAGACAACCAAAACTGACAGATTTATTGCTCAAGCGTAGATCATATGCAAATCTGGCATTTAATCCAATAATTATTCCAAAATATTGACCTTTATCTTGAATGTTATCTTTAAAAAATGCTAGAAATTTGCCTTCTGAACATTGAACCTATGGCAGGAGAATTCTGAAATTAAATAGCTATAGGGCAATTGCGCACTTTGGACCTTTATTCTGTTTCAATCTGCAGTTTAGTTACCATGGAGAAAAGCAAATTAGCATCAAAGAGACCATCTCGCTTAGTGCTAATGATCTTGGGTCAGCAACATGTGTTTTTGTTATGAATATTGACTCTGCCTTACAGGGTACCTCGTTTCTTCGTAGTTAAGGTGAAATGCACAGACGAGCTGGAGTAACTCAGTAGGTCATGCAGCATCCATAGGAAGTGGAGGGCAACCAACGTATGCCCTTGTCAAATACCTGACGAAGGGCCCAGTCCCAATTGTTGATTTCCCTTTGCTTGCTTTGGATGCAGTGTGCCCTGGTGAGTTTGTGATTTGCATCCGCAGACTTAAAGGTTAAGGTCATTAGTTTGGGAGGTGTTGCTGAGATAGCCCGCAAATGAGTGACAGGGCTTTATGTAGCTGCTACTTTGGGCTTTATGTAGCTGCTACTTTCTGCCCTGAGGTTCAGAAAGGCGCTAAATAAATGCAAGTCAGTCCATGCTTCTGCCCGCAGAACAGCTGATTTCAGGTGACCACAGTATGAGATTTCAGATTTCAGATTCATTGCCTGAGTGCATACTTGACATCACATACCAAACCCGAGATTCTTTCTCCTGCGGGCAAGGCAGAATTACCATTTGTTGGTAATGCAAAAAAAATGTACACATGGAAACAAATAAAGAAATGTAAACAAACTGACTGTTCAGTACAGAGATAGAGAAAAAAATCAATAAAGTCCAAGAGTCCTTAAGTGAGTCCCTGATTGAGTTTGTCATTGAGGAGCCTGATGGTGGAGGGTAGCAGCTGTTTCTGAACCTGGTGGTGCGAGTCTTGTGGCACCTAGTCCTCTTTCCTGATTGTGGCAGTGAGAGCAGAGTGTGTGCTGGGAGGTGTGGATCGTTGATAATTGCTGCTGACCTCCAACAGCAGCGTTCCCGGTAGATGTTCTCGATGGTGGGGAGGGTGTTGCCTGCGATGTTCTGGGCTGCGTCCTCTACCTTTTTCAGGGGTATGGGGTTGCAGCCGGTCAGCGCACTTTCCACCACACATCCCGAGAGATTTGCCAGGGTTACCAAACCTCCGCAAACTCTCTCTTCAGTTGAGTGACTTGGTGACTACACTGAGGGAGTATGAAGGGATGAGATGTCACAGTGATCGAGATATTGGAGTGGAATTATAGACCTGATGCAGAGAAGTGTGTTCCAATATAAACAAAATAGAGAGAGTGTAGAGAAGGTTCACGAGAATGTTGACAGGATTTCAGGGTCTGAGTTCCAGGGAAAGGTTGTGCAGACTTGGGCTTTTTTCTCTGGAGCGTAGAAGATTGAGAGGGGACTTGATAGAGGTGTTTAAGATTTTAAAAGAGACAGACAGAGTAAATGCGGATAGGCTTTTTCAATTAAGAAAGGGGGAGATTCAAACTAGCGGACGTGGTTTAAGATTGAAGGGGGAAAATTATAAGGGGAACATGAGGGGAAATTTCTTTATGCAGAGGGTGGTGGGGATGTGGAATGAGCTTCCGGCAGATGTAGTCGAGGCGGGATCATTGGTTACATTTAAGGAAAGACTGGATCGTTACATGGATAGGAGGGGACTAGAGGGGTATGGACTGAGTGCTGGTCAGTGGGACTAGGAGGGTGGGGATTTGCTACGGCATGGACTAGTAGGGCCGAACTGGCCTGTTCTGTGCTATAAGTGGTTATATGGTTATATAATTCTACCATTGCAGCTGGGGCAGTATCATTTAAATAATGAAATCAATTTTCAATTTTAAAAAGCTCTGATCAACTGCAAAGACACCGTCTCAGGTTAGGTAATGCTAAGCCCCGATTTTGAAAGAATTTTTTTTCAAATGGGGCCACTTATTTTTTCCATATAGAAGAGCAAATAATTGATTCTAATGAATCAAAAAAAGATTTAAGAGCAAATACTTGGACAGCATGAAAAACAACCAAGAATTAGACAGGGTATTCATCTTAATGAATACGTTAACGTCATCGAAAGAGGAAACCATTGAGTTAAGGATTTCTTAGCTTGATTCAATAAAGTAAGAATTTTTTTTCCTAGAATCCACAGACAGAAGGCCTTTTTATACTGCCCTTGATAGACGGTAATTAACTGCCTTTTTATCACTTCCCTTACCTGTGTGAATGTGACGAACACGAGATGGAGGGTCATTTTCATCCCGGTTTCCTACCCGCCAAGGTAGGTAGTATCAGACCCGATGAGTTTCACATCAGCTCCAGAGTAGAGGATACCCACCTTCCCGGGACACCGATGCTGTAATGCTGCTGGCCCCGCCTCCTTTTGCATCAGGATGCCGGGTCCCCCTATGTGAAAGGTTGCACTGAACCGGCTTTCCCTGGTTCAGTGTAAACAGCCTGGCCTGATCCGACCCGACCTGGCTTTAAACATGGGACGTTTTTCACACCAATCTCAGTGTAAAAGGGCCCAGATGTCTCTGAAGGGACTCCCTTGTGCTTCACTTGGGGTCACCAGACAGTGCTCATGGTGACTCTTGCCTTTAAATTTTGACTTATAGTGTGGAACAGGCCATTTCAGCCCACAAGTCCGTACCACCCAATTTACACACAATTAACCTCCAACCTCCAGTACATCTTGAAAGGTGGGTGGAAACACACACACACACACACACACACACACACACACACACACACACACACACACACACACACACACACACACACACACACACACACACACGTGGGGAAAAGATACAAACTCCTAACAGGATTCAAACCTCTGTCCCGATCGCTGCCTCTGCAAAGGCATTGCGCTAACCGCCATTGTAGCTGAGTGTCTTGTTGGCTCTTTTCGGCATTGTGGTTCAGTTGCTGGACTAGAAAATGGAGTCCTGGCTATTGACACAGGGATATGTATTCGAATATTACCCTAACAGCTGGAGAATAAACATTCAAATAATGGAATAAATCTCCAATTTTAAAAAGGTAGAATCTGCAATGGTGACCATGGAATGACTTGATGACTGTGCAAACCCATCTGGTTTACATATGTCCTTCCATCTGTCCCCCAGAAGGAAATCTGCCATCCTGATATGATCTGTTCTACACATGATAAGAACCTTCACAATGTTTTACTCTTGTCTGCACTGGACTGGTCTTGGGTTTAGAGAGGGGAAAGAATGGAAAATGCATACTGACTGGACATCCTGAAGTAAAAATGAATTAACATGCAGACTAGACCAAATTAAGGGCAAGAGATTTCTCAGTGGGTAATTTATTTTAAATTTAAATTAGATTTTTTTTTCATTTAAATTTTAAATGGTTTTAAAATTTAGATACACAGCACAGTTACAGGCCCTTCTGGCCCATGAACCCGTGCCTCCCAAATACCTTAATTAACCTACAACCCCTGTGAAGGATGGGAGGAAACCCATGCAGGCATGGGGAGAATCATAGAAATTTTAAGAACAGTTAAACTTAAGTAAGGCATATACACGTATATGGCCTGTTGATCCACTGTTGCTCAATGTTATTGCCCATTGCCAATTTCCTTTCTTTTCCAATATTTTTATTGGTTTTACCAAATAAAATTTTAAAGGCCTTATCTTCTAACTTTAAATTTAATTAAACTAACGGACAGTTTTGAGAATGGTGCATAGCATATAGGTCAAGAATGAAGGCACTGGGCACACCTCTTTTAGAGCATTGTAAGCAGTTTCGGGTTCCTCGTTTCAGAATGGATGAACTAACGTGAGAGAGGGTTCAAAAGAGGTTCACACAGGGATGACGCTGGGAATTAAAGGGTCGTCGTACGAGGAGCGTTTGGCAAAGCTCTTGGCCTGCACTCATTGGAATTTAGGAGAATGACGGGGGAAATCTCATTGAAAGATGTAGGAAGGTTGATTCCAACAGTGGGAGGGTCTAGGACAAGAGGCCACAACCGGATTGAAGGGCGTCCGCTTAGATTAGAGATGCAGAGGGATTTCTTTAGCCAAAGGGTGGTGAATGTGTTGAGGAGGCCAAATCATTGGGTGTATAAAAGGAGGTTCTTGACTAGCCAGGGCATCAAAGGTTTTGGGGAGAAAGACGGGTCGTGGGGATGTGGAAAATGGATTCGTTCATGATTAAATAACAGGACAGATTCAATAGGCTGTGTAACCTACTCCAATGTCATGAATTTATAGTCCTTCACCCCATTAAATCTGCTCCAACATTCAATTCATTTCTGATATATTTTTCCTCTCAACTTCATTCTCCTACCTTCTCCCCATAACCTTCGACATCCTTCTGAATCAAGAACATATCAACCTCCACTTTAAATCCACCCAGTGATTTAACCCGCACAGCCACTTGCGGCAAAATGAATTCCACAGATTCACCGCATTTTGGCTGAAGAAATTTCTCCTCGTCTCTGTTCTTCAGGGATGAACTTCAAGCCTGAAGTTGTGTCCACCTGATGTTGACTCTCTCAGTGCAACAACAAATTTATCTTTAAGAGCTGCACAGAGTTGCAGTGTATTGGGCCTCTCAAGCCTGCTTGACCATTGGCATTTTCTCTCTATGTCTGTGTGGGGTTTCCCTGGGTCATCAGTTTCCTCCCACCATTGATGATATCTCTAATCTGTGTCGGGTCTGAACACTTGTGCCAGCATCATCAATGATCCGATCAATCAACAAGATATCTATCTCCTCTTTTCATATCTCCCGTGACTCACTACCTCCAAAGAAGAAATATACTGCAGAGGAAATTTATTTTCAGGGATGTGGTTTAGTAACATAGAACTAGAGCTTAGAACATGACAGCACAGTACAGGCCCTTTGGCCCTTGAGGTTGTGTCAACCTCTATATAGTCCTACCAAAAGCAACTAAACCTTTCCGACCTCATAACCCTCTATTTTTCTTTCATCTATGTTCCTGTCCAAGAATCTCTTGAATGCCCCTATTGTTCCAGCCTCCAACACTGCCCCAGGCACCCACAACTCTGATATCTCCCCTAAACTTTCCTCTGTACAGATGTCCTCCGATATCTGCAACTCCCTCCCTGGGAAAAAGACGTGGCTATATACCTTATCTGTGCCTCTTAGAATCTTGTAGACCTCTATAAAGTCACCTCTCATCCTTCTTCACTCAAGAGAGAAAAGTCCCAGCTGTGCTAACCTTGCCTCATGAGACTTATTTTACAATCCAGGTAATATCCTAGTAAATCTCCCCTGCACCCTCTCCACAGCTTCCACATCCTTACTGCAGTGAAGTGACCAGAACTGAGTATAATATTCCAAGTGTGGTCTCACCAGAGATTTATAGAATTCCACAGAACATCCTGATGCATTCTCGTTCCAAAATCTTCGTCTGTCGACTATGAACCAGCTTACTCTTTCTCTCTCTTCATTGTACTGAGGCTAATTGCTTGGATTGATTGAAATACTGAATGGGATGCCCCAGCCCCCAATGTTTATGATCATAATGCAATGCGAAAATGGTTGATTTGACCAACATAAAGAGAGAATCTAGTGCAGAGCTTCTCCACCTTTTTCTTTCCAATCACTTTAAGTATTCCCTATACCATAGATGCTCTGTGATTAGTAAGGGATTGCTTAAGGTGATATGTGAGTGGAAAGAAAAAGGTTTGAAAACCAATTTTAATCATATCATACTTAATTGACTCATTATGTGCACGGTTTCAGAACTCCAAAGGAAATGGACCAATGACAATTTTTCTCAAGCAAAATATTTCAGTAACAGTTGGGTCTAGAGCAGTGATTCTCAACCTTCCCTTCCCACCCACCTCCCAGCTTATTGCCACAGAGGGCAGTGGAGGCAGGTTCATTAAATATATTTAAGAGGGAATTAGATCTATTTCTTCAGTATAAGGGTATTATAGGTTACGGAGAGAAGGCGGGGACGGGATACTGAACTTTAAGATCAGCCATGATCTCGTTGAATGGCGGAGCAGGCTCGAAGGGTCGAATGACCTACTCCTGCTCCTATCTTCTATGTTTCTATGTTTAAGTGATCCCTTACTCATCACAGAGCACCAATGGCAGAGGGATCGCTTAAGGTGGGATGTGAGTGGAAAGAAAAAGGTTGAGAACCGCTGCTCTAGTGAAAGCAGATTGGGAGCAAGTACTGGTGGGTAAAACGAAAGCTGAGAAATCGGAGTCTTTCAAAATAGAATTTAGTAAGAGTTCACGAGCAGTATTTTCTGGTAAGGGTAAGAGATGTTCTGGATTTGTTTTCCCTGGAGCACATACCAGATAGAGGTATATACAATTATAGGAGGCAAGGACAAACTAGATACCTTTTTCCATAGTTTGGGTATTTTAACCAAGAGGAACCTCAGATTTCAGATTTATTGTCAGAGTTCATACATGACATCACATACAATTCTTTTTCCCACTTACTGGTGGTGCAAAAATAAACTGTACACAACGTACACGTGTAAACAAATAAAGAAATTTAAGCAAACTGGACTGTGCAATACAGCGAGAAAAAAAATCATTAAAGCACTAAAGAGTCGTTAAATGAGTCCCTGACTGAGTTTATTGTTGAGGAGTCTGAGGGTGGGCGGGTGTGCAAGTCCTGTGGCACCTCTACCTCTTTTCTATACCTATATATAAGTGAGAGGAAGAAGTTTTGTAGAGCATAGGAGGGGAGTGTATTTTCCCATAGAGAGTAGTGGGCAATAAGGTTGGCGTAGCGGTTAGCACAACGCCGTTACACCGCCAGTAATTTGGACCAGATCTTGAATTCCACACTGTCCGTAAGGCGTTCTATTTTCTCTCTCTGTCTGTGTGGGGTTTCCCTGGGTCATCAGTTTCCTCTCACCTTTTGAAATGTACCAGGGGTTGTAGGTTAATTGGGTGGCATGGGCTCATGGACCTAAATGGACTGTTCCCCCTGATGTTTGTCTAAATATCTGGAACTGGCTGTCAGAGCAAGTTTCTGAGACATATAATCACTTGCTTTAAGGCAGGCCCTTCGGTAGACAAGGCAAGGAAGAATGAGGACTTAATGTGGGCAAATGAAATTAGTGTGGTTGGGAAAAATTGTTGGCTTGCATTTAGTGATCTGTTTTTGTGCTTTACAACTGTGAACTGCACCCAGATTCTACCATTCCCCTGGACACAAAGGCAAAGTGTGACCAACGAAGCTTCAAATTAGGAGGTGAGAGGAAGTTTATGCAGACAGAAGGAGAGCATGTAAACTCCACACAAATGGTGCCCGTGCCTCTGGCGTGCTGAGGCAGTGGAACTACTAGCTGTACCACTGTGCTTCAGCTACCAGGGGTTGGGCAGTGGACGACTGTAGGAAGGGAGACAGAAGAAGACACAAAAGAAACAACTTCATTATTTATGCTCATAAATATTCTGATTGCCCTCTGCTATTGTGACATGGAATGAGAGACACAGTATGGAACATTATCTTGCTCTTCACACCGTCTAATGAAGGGATAATTGATGCCTCGTTGAGGCATCCGTATTTTGAGTTCATGTCCTTCATTTGGGTTGCGTTGGCCAGTTTACTGGACTAGTGAATTGTGTTCTAGACTGTTAATTTAGAAAGGTGTTTCAATCCTATTATCATCGAATAGAGTTATCAAGTCACACTACGCAAAACAGGCTATTCGGTCCATCTCATCCATGCTGACCATGTCGGGATTCCCAGCTTTTGTAATAGCATCGTGCTAACTGCTACACTAACCATGTCACCCCCCCCCCCCCATCACGAAACTTGTGCAGTGTATAAGAATGTAAACATAGGAGCAGGAATAAGGCCATCCAGCCTATCAAGTCTGAGCTACCATCCATGTTCCTTGGGAAATTCTAGGCAGTTGTTAGAGTAGGTTATTAGGTCAGTACATCACTGTGGGTTGAAGGGCCTGCACTGTGCTGTAAATTTCTATGCTCTCTGTTCCTTGAAAGGAAGCCTCTTATTCTTATCCAGTATGGACTAGGTGTGACTCCATCGCCACTGATCTGGTTGACTTCTCAGTTCTGGCCCATTCAGGGATGGACAATAAATGCAGGTATTGTTGTACTGTTGAAGAAATAAAAGACTATTTATTAACTCTCTGGTTTGTTGTCTGTCACAGGATGATTCCTGGACGAAGCAATACTCGTACGCCCTATTCAAGGCCATGAGCCACATGCTGTGCATCGGATATGGGCAGCAAGCACCTGTCGGCATGTCTGATGTCTGGTTGACCATGCTCAGTATGATAATCGGAGCCACGTGCTACGCCATGTTCATCGGCCACGCTACAGCTCTTATCCAATCATTGGACTCCTCTCGAAGGCAATATCAGGAGAAGGTAAGGGGTCGCCATCATGCCAAAACATTGCTTCACAGTAAGATCATACAGTAGGAATCTTATTAGCATTAGTACTGAATAGCAAGGCATCTCTGCCGAACCTGATACTAATGCTGTCAGTCTTACTTGCAGACATATTCTCGAGTCAGTATCGTGTAAAACTGTGGTGAATAATAGATACTTCAGAGTGAATACAAGGCTGTAATCTAATCAAGGGATCCATTATTGTTACAAGCTGTGAGAATGTTTGGGTATGTCTCCTCAGCTCAGAGATTATGTTCTTCTTAAATTGCTCCAGGTTATCTGTGCCAAACACAACACTGTTAATTCAATGGAAAGATCCTGTTGTTTCATTTTTGCTGAATTCCTTTGTGTTCCAATGTGTTTTGCATTGTTGATGCTTGGTGGTTATCGGAAGGTTTAATAATTTTGTTGAAGTTTACTCGAATGGTTCTTGGGACAAAGAATGTTGGCTCCAAAGTTAAAACCGTGGAATTTGGCCTGTTTACCTCGGAGTAAAGAAGGTTGAGAGGAAATTTGACGCAATTGGTTTATGTGAGGTTGACAAGGAAATTAATAAAAATTGGGCACATTTTGGGTAATGAATGCAAGGAAGATGTCAGGACTTTTTTTTTCAACAAAGAGTAGTTAACATATGCAAGCCACCTTCTGTTGGGTGGAAGAACAAGGGAATCAGACAGGCACTTAGGGGACTATAATTTGCAACGCTGTGTGGGAAACAGTGTTGGGATTGCCATACTTGGAGATAAAACAGACCAGATGGGCTGAATGGTCTCCGTTTCTATGCTTCTACAGAGTTCATTTCAAAAATATGTTATGGAAAATTCTGTGGATGCTATTTATAAAAGATTAGATATCAAGAATTAAAATCAGCATTATTAATGCTGGTGCCCAACCAACAATTGACAAATGATTAGACCAATTTGCATTCATATGGCACATTTAATGTTATAAGTGACAAAAATAGGCATTTGATAGCAACCTACAGAAGTAGGCTTAGTAGGTGAACTAGGAGTTTTGTGAAAGAGAGGAGGATGGCCAGGAGAAGCCATTGGGCTTGAGGAGAAACTTAAAACTGATTTATGTTTGTCCAACACCGAGGGAATATGGAGGGAGAGATGGATAGATTACACTGGACAACAATGTTTTTCAAAATGTTTACTTCCTGAATAGATGTTGGGGATTATGATTGACAATTTCAAGCTGAACAGTGAAAAGTTCAGATTTGCTGTACCACTTAGGAAGTTGGAGAAACGTTAACTTTGATTGAATTTAGCAAGTTGAATCACATCATGTTGCTGACATTTTGCGTTAATTCAACTGACCTCAGGATATTTTGCCGCTGATTTTCATTTGTACTTGGCATCTGATGCCTCTCATGTCAGTGTCCAACAATAGTCGGCCAGCATTGATGGATTCCCTGATACCGCTTTTCCATGTACGCAGTGTCCTGGTGAAA
The DNA here is from genome assembly GCF_036971445.1 of Narcine bancroftii. Classification (NCBI taxonomy): domain Eukaryota; kingdom Metazoa; phylum Chordata; class Chondrichthyes; order Torpediniformes; family Narcinidae; genus Narcine; species Narcine bancroftii. The sequence continues at coordinate 14,086,801 of NC_091479.1, read as the reverse complement.
CCTTTAACCTTGTTCATCACTGACGGCACCAAGATCAGTCAGGAAGGAGTGTGGATGCAGAAAATCAATTCTCAATGACATGTTTCACTTGATGGTCTTGTGTACTTGAAGTAGACTTAAAATATGACAGGAAATCACAGAGCTATCTAAAAAAGGTTTGTGATAGGAACATTTTCATGATCTGCAGCCCAAAGTCTGTAAAATACACCCAAAAGTGTTCAGGAAGTAAAAAGGTCATTGGGGTGGAATAGCTGAGTTGAAGGTATGATTGGAACTCAAAAGAGTGATAAGGATTTAATTTAATTTAAGACATAGCGATATGTGGAGAGAGGTGAGGACAGAAACATGGGTAAAGAGTCAATTAGAATGATGGTTGGAAGACGGCCTTGTGGAAATTTGAAGAAATCATGTTTGTTGATTAATAAGGCCATTTTCATTTGTTTTCATTCATGGGTTGTAAGTGTCATTAGATCAACCAGTATTTGCTGCCCTAAACTAAATACAGAAAATGCTGGAGATTCAATCATTGATTTAGGTTCTCTGAAGATGAACATGCAGGTTAAGTTTGTAACTAAAGAAGATTAAATGCAATGTTAGCATTCATGTTGTGACAACTAGTCAAGCCATTCTCAACCGTTGAGCGGCTCTGGTCCCTATCGGACTCAGCTCAACTTCTATGCGCCCCCTTCTGTGTGAAGTAGTCAAGCTTTGGGTTTTTTCCCCCCCATACTTCTCTCCTCCCAACTATAGAAAAATCCCCCGATATCCGGCACCTATGAGGATTGGTAAATGCCAGATCTGCGAATTTACCGGTTGCTTCTGGCTCTCTCTGACAATGTCTAACTAATACACCTGCATTAAGAATAAACAGTTTAAAAGACAGAGCAAAATATAAAGTAATTTGAAAAAAAATCAGTGAGGCAGTCCTTAATTATGTAAAGTTCACTTTAATCAGGTAATCCCCGTAACTTACATAATTTACATTTAAATTCCAACCCTGGTCGCTGACTCTGTAACAGCGTCACACTAACCATGCCGCCATCTTAATTAACACCCCATCTCCCAAGATTATAGATTAAGCCTTATTCACATACTTAATAATGATGAAGACTCTTACGAGGCACGGATAGGGAGGCACTTTGGGAGAGTCGCCCCAGCGGTGAGCAGCATCGGCCGGCTCTTCGTCCTGGGCGCCGCCATTTTATTCCAACACGACTTTATCGAATCTTTGTTCAAACAGCTGCCATGGGCGGGACACGACAGGGGCACTCCATTGGCTGAATGTTTGCTCCCACCTTCACCAAAGGGTTTGTGTTGCTTCAGAGAACATTTACGCTTACAAATTTAAACTCTTATTTGAATTTTTATTAATTTATTATTGCCTCGATTTTTTTTTTTGCCAGATGCTTTAATTCTGGATAACGGAAATTTTATTGTACATAAAAAACATGCAGTGGCCCTTATTGAGATCGGCAGGATTAGATTTATAAAAGCAAAGGTGCAATGCTGACACTTTCTATGGAGTCGGTCAGATCACTTTTGGAGTATGGCGAGCATATCTAAGGCCCAAGAGGACTTCTACAAGAGGGATCACAGGGATGAAAGGGCTAATGTATGAGGAGCATTTGATGGCCTGTACTCTCTGGTTTAGAAAGATGAGGGGGGGGGGGGTCACTTCTAAACCTAGCAAATATTGAAAGAGCTGGATAGAGCGGATGTAGAGAAGATGTATCCAGTCACGGGAAAGTCTGGGACCAGAAACAGAATCGGATTTTATTATCATGAACAAGTAATGAAATTCGGTGTTTTGCGGCCACATCACAGGGCAAAAATACATATTATAACCATCTTGCAACATTACTATGAAAAAAATTAAAATAATAGCTCACGGAAACTGAGGCCGTGTCTTTGATTCATTGATTATTCAGGAATCTGATGGCAGCAGGGAAGAAGCTGCCCTTGTGCCGCTGAGTGGTCGTCTTTAGGCTCCCAACGGTAGCAGAGTGAAGAGGGCATGACCTGGGTGGTGGGGGGTCTTTGAGGATAGAGGCTGCTTTTTTTTTTAAGATACCGCCTCATGTAGATGTCCTCAGTGGAGTGGAGTCTGGTGTCTGTGATGTCGCAGGCCGAGTTTACAACTGTCTGGAGTTTATTCTTGTCCTGAGAGTGGGCACCTCTATGCCAGGCAGTGATGCAACCAGCCAGAATGCTCTCCATGGTACTCCTGTAGAAGTTTACAAGAGTCGTCGGTGACATACCGAACCTTCTCAGACACCTCACAAAGTGGCGAGCCGCCTTTGTAATTGGAATAACATGGAGGCTCCAGGACAGATCCTTAGAGACATTGACACCCAGAAATTTGACATTCTTGACCCTCTCCACTACTGAGCCCTGGATGGGTCGTGTTCCCCTGACTTCCTCTCAAAGTCCACAATCATCTCCTTGGTTTTGCTGACGTTGAGCGTAAGGTTGTTGTGACACCACTCAGCGAGCGGATCGATCTCCCTCCTGTACACCTCCCCATTACTGTTTGCAGAGGCCAAGACTCAGAATAAAAGGATATCCCTGTGGAAGAAAGATGAAGGGAATTGTTTTTCAGCCAGAGGGTGATGAATCTGTGGAATTCATTGCCACAGACACCTGTGGAGACCAAGTCACTGGATAGATTTAAAGTGGAGGTTGATAGGTTCTGTAAGGGTGTCAAAGGTTATCGGGAAAGGTAAGAAGAATACTTCAGCCTTGATTCGAATGGTGGAGCAGACATGATGGGCCAAATTTTGATCCTATCTGTTTTGCTCTCATTATTTGGCTTACCATGCCTTGGGAGGAAGCGATGAAGGAGTTCTATGAACTCAAGAAACTGAGCAATGCTGAGCTTGCAGTTAATGTGCAGCAAGACAAGGGTCTGACTGGTTGAAGTTGGGTGCATAGGTGCAGAGGATTTGTAGCCACATCGACATCAAGGCTACCCCGGAAGTTGGGAGAGCGAGGAAAGGCACACCGACAAGCAGTCAAAGATCTCTGCAGAGCTGTGGAAAAGGGCAGTCGGTGGCTCTGGATGAGGAGAAGGGATTCCACCTGGGCCCCCAACGGAGGGAATGGGAGTGAGGCCGGGGCGCCGGGATTCACATGCTGAACCCTCTGGAGGTGCCGTGGGTCTATCAGCGAAACACTGAGGAAGGAGGGCGCCCAGTTGATAACCCAGAAGATGCCACTACTCACTTGGTTGCCCCGCAGAGTCTAGGCAGCAAGTCTCAGGAGTGCAATAAGGGATATTAACATCTAGTCCTACATAACATACCTGAGTATTAGGGAAAATACTTGGAAATGTTCTTGGAGTGCCTCTTCTAACATTTATTAGCTCAATTGATTTTAGAAGTCTTGGTTCCCCTTTCACATAAATAGCCACCAGGGGACTGACACTTTTCAGGAAACATGAGATTTAAAATCAATTAGTTAAAAAGTTGTTGAAGTAAAACACAAAGGTCTCCAGATGATGTGATTGAAGTAAAAGCACAATGATGGAAACTCAGCAAGTCAAACAGTGCACTTTATGTAGCAAAAATAAGATACATAACCAACGTTTTGGCCTTGAGCTCTTCATCAAGGAATGGACAGCATCAGTCAAAGAGATTACTCAATTATCATTCGAAAACCATTCAGTTCAGTTCAGGAAAGAAAATCTGTTGTCTTCTTTCCGGTCTGGCCTATATGTGATTCACATCTCAGCCCTCGAGGATGGCCAGCACAAGGGGCATACAAGAAGAGGCAACAAATATATCAGAAATAAAAACCCTCAGATCGATAAAGCAGAAAATGTGGCAGCGGCAGGAAAAGAGATGGTCAATGTTTCTGGTCTCCAATCGTTCATCAGAATCAGGAAAGCAAGCAATGAAAGTTAGTTTTCAGGAGGATTGATTCTTCTCCATAGCTACTGGACTAGCATTTTCTGTGTTTAAGTTAGGAAAACAAATATTAGTCCAGGTAATGACCCTCTCTGTCAACAAATAAAATGTCGACGATGATGGCCCAAGTGACTTCTGAAACAATAAGGTCATGAGATGGGTAGATCATTGGGTGATGGGTAGGAATGAAAGGATCCTATTTCTGGTTGGCTATCAGTTCCCAGTGGTGTTCCACAGGGTTCGGTGTTGGGGCCACTTCATAAGTGATTTGGAATAGATGGCTTTGTGGCTATATTTTGCTGAGGATACCAAAAGTCTATAGAGACTTGGATAGATCAGGACAATAGGCAAAGTGGTGGCAGGTGAATGACAATGTTGGAAAGTGTACGGTCATAATAGTAGATGGGCAGACTATTATTTATTCAAAATTCCAAGCTGCAAAGGGACTTGGGATTCCTTGTGCTAAAGGTTTACATCCAGGTTGAGTTAAGCAGTGAAGAAGGCGAATGCATTATTGGCATTCATTTCTTGAAGAAGACCATACAAGACCAGGGATGTAATATATAGAGTCTATATAAAGCACTGGTGAGACCTCACTTGGAGAACGGTGCAGTTTTGGGTGCCTTACTTGAGAAAAAAAATGTACTGGGATTGGAGGGGGTTCAGAGAAGATTTACTAGAATGATACCAGGAATGGAAGGGTTAGCACATGAATTGTCAGCTTTTGGACTGTACTCGTTGGATTACAGAAGGATGAGGGGGGGAACCTTATAGAGGCATTTCGAATGCTAAAAGGCCTGGACAGAGTAGATGTGACAAGGTAGGGTCTTCTGGGATAAGAGGGCATAACTTCAGGATAAAAGAATGTCAGTTTAAAACAGAGGAAATAAAATTCTTTAGTCAATGAGTCGCGAGTCTGTGGAACTTGTTGCCAAAGGTGGCTGTGGAGGCCAAGTCGCTGGGTGTATTTAAGACAGAGATTGAGAGATATTTGCTTACTCAGGGCATCAAGGGTTATGGGGAGTGGAGCTGAGCTGGAGCTCATGATTAGAATGCCTACTTCCACTGCTATATCTTGTGATCTTGTGATGATATAGGAACAGTGAGCCATTTGGCCCATCGAATCTACCTCTGCCATTTTCCCAGTCAGCCTTTCTCCCCTCCCTTCTCCCCCATAACCTTTGACACCCTGTCTATTCAGATACCTATCAATCTCTTCCTTAAATGCACCCAAAGTCCTGCCCTCCAGTGGCGCCTGTGGCAGCAAGTTCCAGAGGTTCACCTGTCTAAAGAAATTCCTCCACTCCTCTGTTTGAAATGGGTGCCCTTCAATCCTGAACCTGTGCCTTCTAATCCAAAACAACTTTGCCACATCGACTCTGTCCAGGTCTTTCAACATTCAAAATGCTTCCACGAGGTTCCCCCTCATCGTTCTGAACGCCGAGGGAATACAGACCAAGAGATGCCAAGCATTCCTTTAATCCAGGAATCATTCCTGTCAGTCGTCTCTGTGCCATCTGCAAAGCCAGCACAGGCTCTCTTAAATGAGGAGCCCCAAAACTGTACACAGCGCTCACTAGTGCGTTACAAAGACTCGACATCACAAGAATAAAAAGCAGAAATATGCTGGAACTATTCATTTGACCAGGCAGCACCTGAGTAAGGAAAGACAGTCAACGTTTCACCTCAGGGGCCTTTCAGCTCGCTAGTGTATGTATAGATCCTTTGTTTGTAGATTCTGGAATAGTAATTAATGTAATGTACCTGAAGGTGAACAGTGCTGGCATGTTGTTGCAGTGGTTTGAGAAGGAGAAGAAATGCTTCCTTCTGTATTGTCAGGACCTGCAGTCATTAACAGTTGATTAGACAGCCAAGTTGCCGACCCCTGTCACTTGCCAAGTCCAGTCGCCGCATGCCGCGATGAATTTGTTGACAGAATACTCATTGCTGTTCAGATCGAGAAGGACGATGCTTCTTTGATGGGTGAAAATTAAACTGTTTCAAACTCTCCTGCTTGGCGTTCCAATTGTTTCAAAAGTGGACTGACAGAAAAAGAAGAAATTAAATTCAACAGGCTCAAATATCACTTCAAGTATCTTCTTCAGGAGGGAGTCACGTGATGGAGTAGTGGCCGGACGGTGAACTCCAGCCCTCTCCAGAAAAGTCGGAAAAAACAAAGGAAAATACAAAGGCACAAAAATAAAAATTAAAGAAAAGTGAGTATAAAGGTGGAAAGAAGATGGCGACGAAAAAAGAAAAATCGAAATCAACGGTAAGAAGAGAGGAAGAGAAGACAACGGAAGAAGAAGGAGAAGGCCTTACCTGTTCGAAGAGGCCCGCGGTGGAGAGAGAAACCCGCTCCCTCAGGTCGGTAGAAAGTGGACTACAAAAATGGCTCGCTGAGCCGAGTAAAAGTGCGCAACCGCGGTACGCATGAAAAAAAACACACCGACGGGAGGGGTGACCAGCTGGGGAGTCGATCTCCACAGCCGGCAATGACAGCTGCAGAACACCTGCAGCAAGAGGAGAACATAGAAGTATCTTCTTCAGTCTGGCAGCCCCTTTGGAGCTGAGGGTGACTCATCTACTCCAGTTCGGAAATGGCCGAAGTACCTGACGCAGGATCCACACACTCTGGGATGTTTGCATGTGGTCTCCAATTGTCTCTCCTCTGCAGTTGCAAGGGTGATCAGTAGCTCCCTGGATCCCTGTTGCCAGGGATCACCGTGAGTTGCTGGGGATGTTGCTTAATTTTCAATGAGATTTTAAGAATATCCTTGTGTTTTTTTTAATTTTTAAAATACATTTGAGACATACAGGCCCTTCCAACCCAAGAGCCCATGCCGCCCAATTACATCCAATTGGCCTGCAGCCCCCTTGATTTTTTTTTTAGTTTTAAAAAAAAATTAGACATACAGCACAATGACAGGCCCTTCCAGCCAACAAGCCAGTGCTGTTCAATTACACCCAATTGATCTACAACCCCCAGTATGTTTCCATGAAGGGCTCAAGCCTGAAATGTTAGGTATGTGTCTTTATTTTTGCTGTATAAAGTACACTCTTTGACCTGCTGAGTTTCTCCAGCGTCGTGTTTTTACTTCAACCACAGTGTCTGCAGACTTTCGTGTTTTACCTCTTAATCTAAAACCTCGGTAATTTTGGAGGGTGGGAGGAGACCAGGGCACCCGGAGGAAACCTGCGCAGACACTGGGAGGATACACAAACTCCTTACAAACAGCACCAGATTCAAATGTGGATCGCTGGTGCTCTATTAGCATTGTACTAACTGCTACACTAACCGTGTCTCCCTCTACTCTAACCGTGCTGCCCTCTATGCTAACCCATGCAACACTCTACACTAACTTTTCCACCCTCTACACTAGCTGTGCCCCCTCTACACGAGCTGTGCCCCCTACACTAAACTCGCTGCCCTCTATATTAGCCCATGCCACACTCCACACTAACCACACCCCCTCCACACTATCCACACCCCTCCACACTAACCATGTTGCCCTCTACACTAACCCATGCCACCCTACACACTAACAGTGCCCCCTCCACACTAACCATCCCCCCACCACACTAACCGTACCCCCTCCTCACTAACCGTGCTGCTCTCTACACTAACCCATGCCACCCTCCACCCGAACCACGCCCCTCCACACTAACCATGCCCCTTCCACACTAACCGCGCCCCCTCCACACTAACCATGCTCCCTCCACACTAACCACGCCCCTTCCACACTAACCATGCTGCCCTCCACACTAACCCATGCCACCCTCCACATTAACCGCACCCCCTCCACACTAACCATGCTGCCTCTACACTAACCCATGCCACCCTCCACACTAACCATGCCCCCTCCACACTAACCGTACCCCCTCCTCACTAACCGTGCTGCTCTCTGCACTAACCCATGCCACCCTCCACCCGAACCACGCCCCTCCACACTAACCATGCCCCTTCCACACTAACCGCGCCCCCTCCACACTAACCATGCTCCCTCCACACTAACCACGCCCCCTCCACACTAACCATGCTGCCCTCCACACAACCCATGCCACCCTCCACACTAACCATGCCCCCTCCACACTAACCATGCCCCCTCCACACTAAACATGCCCCCTCCACACTAACCACGCCCCCTCCACACTAACCCATGCCACCCTCTACACTAACCCATGCCACCCTCCACACTAACCCATGCCACCCTCCACACTAACCATGCCCCCTCCACACTAACCACACCCTCTCCACACTAACCATGTTGCCCTCTACACTAACCCATGCCACCCTCCACACTAACAGTGCCCCCTCCACACTAACCATGCCCCCTCCACACTAACCGTACCCCCTCCTCACTAACCGTGCTGCTCTCTACACTAACCCATGCCACCCTCCACCCGAACCACGCCCCCCACACTAACCATGCCCCTTCCACACTAACCACGCCCCCTCCACATTAACCATGCCCCCTCCACTCTAACCACGCCCCCTCCACACTAACCACGCCCCCTCCACACTAACCACGCCCCCTCCACGCCAACCACGCCCCCTCCACGCTAACCACGCCCCTCCACGCTAACCACGCCCCCTCCACACAAACCACGCCCCCTCCACACTAACCACGCCCCCTCCACACTAACCATGCTGCCCTCCACACAACCCATGCCACCGTCCACACTAACCATGCCCCCTCCACACTAACCATGCCCCCTCCACACTAACCACGCCCCCTCCACACTAACCACGCCCCCTCCACGCCAACCACGCCCCCTCCACGCTAACCACGCCCCTCCACGCTAACCACGCCCCCTCCACACAAACCACGCCCCCTCCACACTAACCACGCCCCCTCCACACTAACCATGCTGCCCTCCACACAACCCATGCCACCGTCCACACTAACCATGCCCCCTCCACACTAACCATGCCCCCTCCACACTAACCACGCCCCCTCCACACTAACCCATGCCACCCTCCACACTAACCCATGCTACCCTCCACACTAACCCATGCCACCCTCCACACTAACCCATGCCACCCTCCACACTAACCCATGCCACCCTCCACACTAACCACACCCTCTCCACACTAACCATGTTGCCCTCTACACTAACCCATGCCACCCTCCACGTAACAGTGCCCCCTCCACACTAACCGTGCCCCCTCCACACTAACCGTACCCCCTCCTCACTAACCGTGCTGCTCTCTACACTAACCCATGCCACCCTCCACCCGAACCACGCCCCTCCACACTAACCATGCCCCTTCCACACTAACCGCGCCCCCTCCACACTAACCATGCTCCCTCCACACTAACCACGCCCCTTCCACACTAACCATGCTGCCCTCCACACTAACCCATGCCACCCTCCACACTAACCCATGCCACCCTCCACACTAACCATGCCCCCTCCACACTAACCGCACCCCCTCCACACTAACCATGCTGCCTCTACACTAACCCATGCCACCCTCCACACTAACCATGCCCCCTCCACACTAACCGTACCCCCTCCTCACTAACCGTGCTGCTCTCTACACTAACCCATGCCACCCTCCACCCTAACCACGCCCCCCCACACTAACCATGCTCCTTCCACATTAACCATGCCCCCTCCACACTAACCACGCCCCCTCCACACTAACCACGCCCCCTCCACACTAACCCATGCCACCCTCCACACTAACCCATGCCACCCTCCACACTAACCATGCCCCCTCCACACTAACCGCACCCTCTCCACACTAACCATGCTGTCCTCTACACTAACCCGTGCCACCCTCTACACTAACCATGCCGTCCTGCTTTTTCAAGTTTACTGTCATCTGATTGAGCAAGTACACCCTGTGAAACAGCATTCTCCCGTCCTCAGTGCAAAACCTGCAGACACACAACCAGGCGTTATATACATACAGGCAAACAATACATGTGCAGGACAAGACTTTGCTGGTCAGCTTGTGGAAGTGTTGTGTCGCAGGGTGTTTGCCATCGGGACGTTGACTCCAATCCTCACAGTGGTTTCCCTTCGCTTCATGACCAGTGTAACTCCAATGGAAACTGAGATGTATTTCATGCATACTCAGCCAATGCTTGGAGAAAGCTGATGCATCATGGCACAAACTAGAAGCAAGATGCCAGGAGAATATAGGTGGCCACTGTAATATTTATCCACGACTTCCTCCTGCATGTCTCCACTGACTCAACTCTCTGTTCGACTGTCCAGATACCACATGTTTAAAGGCACAATTCACCCGGTGGTTAATGCACCGCTATTGGAGCGCCTGCGACCCAGGTTCGAATCCATCACTGTATGCAAGGAGTTTGTATGTTCTCCCAATGATCTCCGAGGGTTTCCTCCAGATGCTCTGGTTTCCTCCCACCTTCCAAAAAATGGATGAGGTTTTCAACTCAAGTCAAGTTTATTGTCAACTGATTGTACAAGTACAACCCAATGAAATAGAATACACAGACACACAACCAGTCATAACACGCATACAGACAAACAATACATATGCAGGACAAGTATTTTATCGATAAAAATAAATAAATATATCTTGTTTTGTACAAATGAGTGTCTCGGAGGGTTAGTGTGAGCAGTTCCTTTGGTCGTTCAGCGTTCTCACTGCCCGTGGGAAGAAGCTGATACTCCTTTATCCAATGGGGACAGCTGAAAGATGCTATTTGTGGGGTGGAAAGGGTCCTCAATATTTTTGCACAGCCTTTTCAGACAACAATCCTGGTAGATCACATCAATGCAGGGGAGGGAGAGAGACCCCCATGATCCTCTCTGCCACTCTTATGGTCCTGTGGATTGACCTCCAATCCATTTCTCTCCAGGAACCATACCATACTGTGATGCAGCCCACCAGGACCTTCTTATGGAAGGTTGACATGATGGTGGCCGGTATCCTTGCCCGCTTCAGTGTTCTCAGAAAGTGCAGTCCCTACTGCACCTTCTTGACAAGTGGGGAGATGTTGAGTAGCTTAATTTGGAGTACAGTTTTGGTCACCTAACTACAGGAAATCTAGCAGTAAGATTGAAAAAGCACAGAGAAGATTTACTAGAATGTTGCCAGGATTTCAGGAACTGAGTTGCAGAGAAAGATTAAACAGGTTATTCCCTGGATCATTGAGGAATTTGCAGAGATTTGATGGAGGGATACATAATTATAAGGAGTGTAGATAGAGTAGACTTTTTCCACTGAGAGTAGGTGAGATACAAACCAGAGGACATAGGTTAAGGATGAAAGCAGAAAAATTTAGGGGCAAGATTAGGGGGATCTTCTTCACACGGAGATTTGTGGGAGTGTGGAACGAGCTGCCAGCTGAAGTGGAAAATGTGAGCTCAATTTTAACATTTAAGAAAAAATTTAGACATGTACATAGATGGGAAGGGCATAGAGTTGCAGGTCAACGGGACTAGGCAAAATAATAGTTTGGCACAGACTAGAAGGGCTGAAGGACCTTTATCTGTGCTGTGATGCTCTATGTAATTGAGCAGCATGGGTTTCATGGGACAGAACAGACTTCTACTGTGTATCGTTAAAATTAATCTGGACAGAATGTTAGCACTCTCACTGATTTCGAGCAACACTGTTCTCGAAATAATTCTGTGGAGCTCTCGTGAATTGTAAGGAGTTTTTGATATTTCACTCTGTGTAAAGCTGACACCTACGGGATTGCTAGACTACCGGGGGTACCGTTCAGTTGCTTTAGTTCCATCTGTTCCCTTCATCTAAAGGAAATCTACCTCAGCTAGCATCTGAGAAAGGGATTACTTGCTCACCTTCTGCTTCAGCAACATTGCTGTCTGCCAATTAACTGTCCCATTTACCAGCACAGGAGAGAGTGCAAACTTCAGAACCAATCTGGTTTATAAAACGTATTCGATAAATGCAGGGTCCTTCCTTTGAATTCAAGGATTGGGGGGGGGAAGCTCCTGTATTGAGATTTGGATGTTTAGAGCATCTTCTATAATCTCATGACATTCCAGAGTGCTTTATTGTGGTCTGAAATGGAGGTGTTGCTATAAAATAGGAGCTATGGATATCAATTTGTGCACAGCCAGTGATTACGCTTTCCCAAGTTTGCTGGTTTCTTGTCATGTGTACCAAGATGCAGTAATAGAGGGTGTTTTGCAAGCAGATCAGTAAACAGCTCGTACATGATACAATAAATAAAGACAAAAGTGCAGAGTTACAGAGAGAGATCTGTCGATAAGGAGCAAAATGCTAATTTGAGGTTCATTCAGGAGCTTGATAACCATAGAAAGAAAATCTCCTTGTATCTGGTGGCACGTGATCTCCCGCTCATGAGGGTTTAAAGATAGTTTGGCTGGGGTAGTCAAGTCAAGTTTGCACAAGAATAGCCCGATGAAACGGCGTTTTCCGGTCCTCGGGGCAAAACTTGCAGGCACACAACCAGACATAACACACACCAACAAATATTACATATGCAAGACAAGTTTTCGTATATTCAAGTAAATAATTAAAGATTGTTTCATGAATATGAGAGGCTTGGAGGGTCAGTGTGAGCAGTTCCTTCGGTCGTTCATCATTCTCGCTGCCTGTGGGAAGAAGCTGTTCCCGTGGCGCTGGCTCTGATCCTCCTGGATCTCTTCCCCGATGCGTTCTCAATAATTTTGTGGGCCCTCTTCAGACAACATTCCGGTAGAGGTTCCAGTGATCATTTCTGCCACTCTTATGGTGGTGTGGATGGACATCTGATCCACTTCTCTTCAGCAACCGTACCACACGGGGGTATTGCAGCTGGCCAGGATGCTCTCGATAGTGATCATGTAGAAGGCTGACATAATTGTGGCCCATAGCCTTGCCCACTTGAGTCCTTTCAGGAAGTCCTATCACTGTTGCACCTGAGATGTTGAGCGTCCATGATAGGTCATTTATTAAGTGAACTCCAAGGAACTTGGTGCTCTCCACTCTCTCCACTCCAGAGGTGTTGATGTGTAGTGGAGGGTGGTCGTCCTGAAATCCACAATCATCATCTTCGTCTTGTCCACATTGAGACTTAGGTTCTTACTCTCTCACCAAGTCATGAGGTTTTCCACCTCTTCTCTGTAGTGCAATTCATAGTGATTTCTGATGAGGCCAACTACTGTTGTGTAATCTGCAAATTTGATGACATTTTTGGAACTGGATCCGGTGATGCTGTCATGGGTCAGTTGTGTGAACAGGAGCACAGGCTAGGTACACAGCCCTGAGGTGAGCCAATGCTCAGTGTGACGAGGCTCAACTTTCTGCTACTGACTGCGGTCTTTCCGTTAGGGAATCCAGAATCCAGTTGCCGACAGGGTTGTTGAATCCCAGCGAAGGCAGCTTCTCCGCCAGCCTCTGGGGAACAATCACTGAGCTGAACAGCAGCTTGGATGACTCTTTTAATAGGTTGGCAGCTTTTCCAAGCTGGCAGGGACTGTTGATGAAATCAATAGGGGGTGGGGTGATGGCCTAAGCCATGTTCACAACCCTCTGCAGTTTCTAGCAGTCTTGGAGGAAGCAGTTCATGTATCGCACATGATGCCCCCCGATCGGATGCTTTCTATGGAGCCACTTTAGAAGTCACTTAAGGACTGTCAGATTTCCTCAGGCTTTTACGTGGGATGGTTAATGTACAGTTAGAGCAATGCTGTTACAGCACCAACGACCCAGGGTTCGAATCCAGTGCTGTCTGTAAGGAGATTGCATGTTCTCCCCTTGTCTGTGTGGGTTTCCTCTGGTTTCCTCCCACCCATTCAAATGTACTGAGGATTTTAGGTCAATTGGGTGGCACGGGCACGGGCTCATGGGCTGAAAGGGCGGGTTGCCGTGCTGTATGTCTAAATTTAAATTTAATTTTTGAGGAAGTAGAGGCCCTGCGCCATACAGCTCACTCTCTGGCCCACATCAATGGGGCAGACATGGAAAGAGTATTCAGCTTAATTTCCATGCGGCAAACATCTCCTGTGCCTTATCCCGGTTCCAACCAACCGGGATAAGGCACAGGAGGTGTTTGCCGCATGGAAATTAAGCTGAATACTCTTTCCATGTCTGCCCCATTGATGTGGGCCAGAGAGTGAGCTCAGGCCCTTCCCCAGAAGTCACCTTCTTGGTCTTGCTGACATTGAGGGAGTAGTATACAAAATTATGATGGGTGTAGATGGAGCAAATGCAAGCAGGCTTTTTCCACTGAGGGTGTGAGATACAAACCAGAGGACATGGGTTAAGGGTGAAAGGGGAAAAATTTAGAGGGAATAAGCTGCCAGCTGAAATGGTGAATGTGGGCTCAATTTTAACATTTAAGAAAAAATTGGACAGGTACGTGGATGGGAGGCATATGGAGGGCTATGGTCTGGGTGCAGATCAGTGGAACTAGACAGAAGAGTAGTTTAGGACCTGTTTTCTGTGCTGTAGTTAGTGTTCCATGGTTCTCTGGTCGTCCTGTCATCAAAACCACGAGTCCCGCTACTGTACTTCAGTTCATCACTCACAAGCACCAATATTAGGCCGACACGGTTGGTGTAGCGGTTAGCACAACACCTTCACAGCACCAGCGATCGGGGCCATGGATCAAATCCCATGCTGTCAGTAAGGAATTTTTACGTTCTCCCTGTGTCTGCGTAGGTTTTTCCCGGGGGCTCCCACCATTCATAGAAACATAGATCAATTGGGTGTAATTGGGCAGCACAGATTCGAGGGCCGAAATGGCCTGTTGCCATGCTGTAGGTCTAAATTTAAAATTAATGACGCGAAAAATCTGTTTTTGTGATGTTGAGTTAAGACCACAAGACTACAAAAAAATAGAACCAGAATTAGGCTGTTCAGTTCATTGGGTCCACTCCACATTCCATCATTAGCTGGTCCATTCTCTTCCACCCACCCCCTCTCTCCCTCTCCCCATAACACTGACAATTCAAATACCTATCAATCTCTGCCTTTAATCCACGAGGAATAACCCTGGCCTTTTCTTCAACATGGCATAATAGGGTGCTAATTCCCTCCAGGCAGAGGCATATCTAAGGTATTGCTGGTGCCCTGGGGGGACACCACTGAGCAGTTTCTAATTAAAGTCGGACAAGTCATCCTCGGAGAGTGAAAAAGTAACTTTCTTCAGCCGAGCCGCCAGTGGTCTCCTTCACCACCCCAGGCCCACGGTGGTACAGCGCCAGTGATTGGGACCGGAATTTGAGTCCTGAGCTGTCTGTAAGGAGTTTGTATTTACGGTGGTAGATCTAACCTTTACAGCACCAGCGATTGGGACCGGGGTTCGAATCCCGAGCTGTCTGTAAGGAGTTTGTACTAATGGCAGCAGAATCAAACATGCGGACCATGGGTGTTGCCAGACCACAGAGCACTGGATAAGAGAGGTACAACCTGTAAAAGCTTTTCTTTTTCTTGTTAGAAACAGTGACTTATTCTGTTCAGTGCAACGACTTAATCCACCTGCCATGATTATGTCATAGGGAACATCCACAGCCGATGGCTTTCAAAGAGAAATCAATAAAAAATCTAAGCCAAGTTGGCATTAGTCCCTAAAGAACCAACAGTTTCATCAAAGAGGCAGGCAGAAAATTAATATTATCTCCATTGCGGTGATGTCATGCATGCATTGAAGTGCTGGTTATTTTTGACTCAAAATGGAATGAGAATTCCCCAGCCTGCAGTGCGTTGAAAGATTTGCTTTGTGAAGCTCTCCTTTATTCGCTATTCCCAGAGAAGTCTGCAACACAAAGACTGCGAAACACTTGTGCTTATATATACCTGGCTGTGTGCAGAAGATCATTATCTGTGAGCTTGCAGATCCTTTAATCCATCAGTGGGCTTGTTAGGAATTTATTTGGAACTCTCTACCACAGAGACATGACTACCGACCCAGCTGTTGAGTGGATTCAAAGCTTGCGTTGATAGGCTTTGGAGACTGAGGATCTTGGTGATATGTGGATAAAGTGAGAAGATCACCAACCATCAAATTTCAAATTCAGTTTAGGTGTAAAGAGGTACAGTGCAAAAGTTTGTTTTACCAGCAGTCCAGTGACCCAACCCACAGATAGGGCCACATGGTTAGCGTAGCAGTTAACAAAACCCAGATTCGAATCCAGTGCTCTCTGTAAGGAGTTTGTATGTTCTTCCCATGTCTGTGTGGTGCTTTGGTTTCCTCCCAACCCTCCAAAAATGCTGTAGGGGATTGTTGATTGATTACTGTATTTAGGGGATGTGCGCTTGTGGGCCAGAAGGGCCTGTGACCGTGCTATCTAAATTTCAATTTCAGGTAGTACAGGTACCATGATAAAAACACAGAACAGAGTGCAGTCACAGAGTTGCAAAGAGGGATCAATTCATGAAGAAAAATGAGAGGGGATCTTATAGAAACCTATACAATTATGAAAGGAATAGATAAGATAGAGGTAGGTAGTGTTTCTATTGATAGGAGAGTCTAGAACTAGGGGGCATAACCTCAAGATTCAAGGAGGTAGATTTAGGACGGAGATGAGGAGGAACTACTTTTCCCAGAGGGTGGTGAATCTATGGAATTCGCTGCCCGTTGAAGCAGTGGAGGTGACCTCAGTAAATATATTTAAGGCAAGGTTGGATAGATTTTTACAAAGTAAAGGGCGTGGGGGAAAGGCAGGTAGGTGGAGATGAGCCTATCATCAGATCAGCCATGATCTCATTGAATGGTGGAGAAGGCTTGTTGGGCCGGATGTTCTGTTTTTATAAAAGCAATAGCAGCATTATTTTATTAACATGAAGTTTGCTGAGTGTTTCTAGTGGTGGGAGAATCTCGAAAGAAGGGATGTAGTTACAAGATTAGAGAATGCTCATTTAGAACTGAGGGGTGTTCAATGTCATCTTACAAGGTGTGGTGAATCTCTGAGATACTGTAGCCCACTGGTTTTCAAACTTTTTCTTTCCACACATACCACCCACCCAAAGTAATCCTTATGTCACAGGTGCTTTGTGATTAGAAGGGGATGGCTTCAGGAGGGATGTGCGTGGGAAGGGAAGGTGGAGAACCACTGCTCTAGACCGAATTGTTACGGAAATATTTTGCTCGAGAAAAATTGTCATTGGCCTATTTCCTTTGGATTTTGAAACCATGCACATAATGAGTCAATGAGGGATGATTAAAACAGGGGTTTAATATAAGGATTTAATTGATGTAATTTTTAATTTACCACCTTTCTATAATGGTTCAATATTGAACATTTATGATGTGTTGTAGGGAACAAGAGAGGCTCCTGCAGATAAAATTAAAAAGCCTGGGAACAAGACCTACACTTTTAATTTCTGAAGAAACTTGGAATGTAATTTTCAAATTGGTTAATGCCCCTTCTTTATGTGCCCGTCACTCTCTCCAACAATTTATAGTATGTCCAAAGTCAAACTATCTCGTTTTTGTGAGGCTGTATCTCCTCATTGTGATAAATGCAACAATGGAGAAGCTTCATTAATTCAAATGGTTTGGACATGTCAAAGACTTGAGAAATATTGGAATGAAATGTTTCAAACTTTCTCTGCACATTTGAAAGTGAATTTTATACCTAATCCCTTAACTGCTTTATTTGGCATTGTTGGAGAGAGTGACATCATTTTAATGGCATCTGACCTACTTGCATTGGATTTTCAGAAATATCTTAATTGACTTACTTTCTCAGTGAGTGTACACATTTTAAGCCAAGGATGATTAATACATCCCCAACATGAATGACTTCTGACAAAATGTCAGAACTGCTATTTGCAATTAGAGATTTATTCCTCGAATGGGAATTCAATATTCTGTTTTAAAGGAAGTATTTCCTTCTAAAGTGTTCTAGTTTAAGGTAATCTCTGGATGAATTCTGAAACCAGAGACACTAATGCACCAAACTAGTCTGAGAGGTCACGACAGTATCAAAGCAAGGTCCAGATGGCTGCAATTGTGATACGAGTCTACGTTACACATCTCAGGAAAGGACGCGGGTAGTGAGTGTCTGGTGTTTAAGGAAATGTGACAGGTGTCACAGTGGACGGCAAGTTCTTGCCAACTCCGGGCTGTCCGACTCTTCCAACACATCAGCAGCTCCACTGCCGAGGGGATTGGCACTCAAGCAAGATCTATACGGAAATCATTACTGGCGTCTATGAACAGCTGGGACAACTGCTGCAATGTCAAGGCTTTAATGAGAGGTTAGTCTTGAAGGACTTCTTATAATAACAGTCCGCGCCAGGCAATATTAATGATACAGGTGCAATCACTGAGATATGTAAAATAAAGATAAACAGACTCAATGAGTTTATTGTCATACACATGAGTATAAAGTACAAATACACTGATATTCTTCTTGCTACAGCCAAACACGATTGGTGTAAAATAAACGACAAATAGTATACTTTAAAATACCCCATACGGAAAGAAGCAATAGATATAAAAATAGATTGATAAAAAATTCATATTTACAGCTAGTGCAAGAAAAAAAAAGTGGTGTTTCGGGAAGAAGCAATAGATATAAAAAATAGATTGATAAAAAATTCATATTTACAGCTAGTGCAAGAAAAAAAAAGTGGTGTTTCGGAAAGAAGCAATAGATATAAAAAATAAATTGATTAAAAATTCATATTTACAGCTAGTGCAAGAAAAAAAAAGTGGTGTTTCGGAAAGAAGCAATAGATATAAAAAATAGATTGATAAAAAATTCATATTTACACCTAGTGCAAAAAAAAAGTGGTGTTTCAGAAAGAAGCAATAGATATAAAAAATAGATTGATAAAAAATTCATATTTACAGCTAGTGCAAGAAAAAAAAAGTGGTGTTTCGGAAAGAAGCAATAGATATAAAAAATAGATTGATAAAAAATTCATATTT
This sequence comes from Narcine bancroftii, assembly GCF_036971445.1. Classification (NCBI taxonomy): domain Eukaryota; kingdom Metazoa; phylum Chordata; class Chondrichthyes; order Torpediniformes; family Narcinidae; genus Narcine; species Narcine bancroftii. The sequence goes on along the minus strand of NC_091479.1, from coordinate 14,068,053 downwards.
ACAGCTAGTGCAAGAAAAAAAAAGTGGTGTTTCGGAAAGAAGCAATAGATATAAAAAATAGATTGATAAAAAATTCATATTTGCAGCTAGTGCAAGAAAAAAAAAGTGGTGTTTCGGAAAGAAGCAATAGATATAAAAAATAGATTGATAAAAAATTCATATTTACAGCTAGTGCAAGAAAAAAAAAGTGGTGTTTCGGAAAGAAGCAATAGATATAAAAAATAGATTGATAAAAAATTCATATTTGCAGCTAGTGCAAGAAAAAAAAAGTGGTGTTTCGGAAAGAAGCAATAGATATAAAAAATAGATTGATAAAAAATTCATATTTGCAGCTAGTGCAAGAAAAAAAAAGTGGTGTTTCGGAAAGAAGCAATAGATATAAAAAATAGACTGATAAAAAATTCATATTTAGAGCTAGTGCAAGAAAAAAAAAGTGGTGTTTCGGAAAGAAGCAATAGATATAAAAAAATAGACTGATAAAAAATTCATATTTACAGCTAGTGCAAGAAAAAAAAAGTGGTGTTTCGGAAAGAAGCAATAGATATAAAAAATAGATTGATAAAAAATTCATATTTACAGCTAGTGCAAGAAAAAAAAAGTGGTGTTTCGGAAAGAAGCAATAGATATAAAAAATAGATTGATAAAAAATTCATATTTACAGCTAGTGCAAGAAAAAAAAGTGGTGTTTCGGAAAGAAGCAATAGATATAAAAAATAGATTGATAAAAAATTCATATTTACAGCTAGTGCAAGAAAAAAAAGTGGTGTTTCGGAAAGAAGCAATAGATATAAAAAATAGACTGATAAAAAATTCATATTTAGAGCTAGTGCAAGAAAAAAAAAGTGGTGTTTCGGAAAGAAGCAATAGATATAAAAAAATAGACTGATAAAAAATTCATATTTACAGCTAGTGCAAGAAAAAAAAAGTGGTGTTTCAACAGTGCAGATAGATCTGCATATTCAATTTTATACACCTGAAAATGAACCCTGCTTTATGCAAAAACTGCCTTCTCGTAATAATGTTGAAATTGAATATTTTTTTTGGTGATAACCTTGGTGCAATTGCTTGTATCAAATATAGTCACATAGCATGAAGTCGGGCTCATCGGTCCATCATGTTTATGCTCACCATCAACTACCCTTTCAGGGGCGGCCAAACTTTTAAATTTTAATTTAGACATGCAGCACGGTAACAGGCCATTTCGGGGTGGGGGTAGGTGAATTTGGTGTCACGGACTCGTAGGCCAAAATGACCTGTTACCGTGCTGTATGCCTAAATTAAAAGGTTGGCCACCCCGCCTTACATTAATACCTTGTCATTCTTTCCGCATTCCAAGTCAAGTTCAGTCTATTATCATCTGACCTGCACAACCTGGTGAAACAACGTTCTCCGGTCCTTGATGCAAAACACGCCGACGCACAACCAGACAAAACACACATAGAGACAAGCAATCCAAATGCAGAATAAGTATTCATAGAGACCAATAAATAGATTTTGTTTCATGCATATGAAAGTCTCAGGTGGTTAATGTGAGCAGTTCCTTTGGTCGGTCGGCGTTCCCACTGCCTGTGGGAAGAAGCCTGGTGGTCCTGGCTCTGATCCTCCTGTATCTCTTTCCTGTCAGGGGCAGCTGAAAGATGTTGTGTGCGGGGTGGAAAGGGTCTTCACTGATTTTACTTGCCCTCTTTTGTCAACGATCCCAGTAGTACACATCGATGGGAGGAAGGGAGACCCCAGTGATCCTCTCTGCCACGCTTTTGGTTCTGTGGATTGACCTCCAATCCATTTCTCTCCAGGAACCATACCATATTGTGATGGAGTCCGCCAGGACCTTCTTGTGGAAGGTGGTCATGATGGTGGCCGGTGGCCTTGCCCACTTCAGTCTTCTCAGAAAGTGCAGCCACTAGCCCCATTGACACTGGCACTTTAACCCAGTAATTAACTGCCAAACTACCTATTAACATGCCAGTGTGAATGCTCGCGAATCAGCCTGCAGCCGTCAGGTCTCCCCGGGGATGAACCGCCAAGGGAGGGTGTTTTATCGCTGATTCATTTTGAATTGGCGTACCAGTTAGCACAGTGTGAAAAGAACAGGGGCTATGCCTGGTCCAATTATTGAGGATAGTCGCCCCTTTGCTCTGTGATGCCTGGTGGTGAATGTGAAAGAATGCAGAGTACCAGTTAACATTGGTTAGCCAAGGCCTAGTCTGTTGCACCTTCCTGACAAGTGAGGAGAAGTTGTGTGCCCACGATAGGTCACTAGTTACGTGGTCTCCGAGGAGTCCCTTAACAATCCTCCTGTCCATCTCTACTGCCACAGGTTTCTCCCCATCCAAAAGTCCATCCCATGAGTTTTGTTTTCAATTAAATGTTTAAAAAATGCAGATTTTGCTCGTTTCAGCGAAAAGGACATGTTGTGAATACTCAATAGGTCAGGCAGCATCCATGGAGAGAGAGAGAGAGAGAGAGAGAAAAGTTAAGACTTTGCATCGATGTATGGCCTTTCTATATTATTCCATGTGCTGACCACATTTGTAAAGAGGCGTTTCCTGATTATAGTTCGAAGTATTCTGTGTTGTAGTTTCTTGAGAAATACCCCATGTGGACTTCAATAACATACTGCCTAACCTCTATCCTCAGGCAGGATTGTGAATTAAAGGCATTCTGTTACTTAACTGGCATCATAAAGGCATTCAGCTTTGCAACACTGCCTTCTTGGTCAAGTACCTACATCAAATCTCTTTCCTCTCATACAGAACAGGATTAATATTGCACCAATATATCATCTGTAGGTAAACTTAGTGTCTCACCCAGTTTACATTCCCTGTTCGTAGTTGAACAATCAAATCTTGGGTGAATCTTTGCTTGTCTTTACCAGCTATTGCAACATGACATATTGTGATATCCTGGCTTATAACACTGGACAACAATATCTTTCAAAAGGATTGCTTCCTGAAAAGAAATTGGGGATTATGATAGACAACTTCAAGCTGAACACAAAGATATTTTCAGATTTGCTGTATCACGTAGGAATTTGGAGAAACATTAGATTAACTTGTATTGAAGTTTTTATTGCATCTTTAATTGTACAATGTACCTCTGAGCCAGCTCTCAGGTTAACAGCACATATTGCACAACAAATGTGAGGAGCCCAGGGTTTGTCTTGATCCCCAATTTTGCAATTGAAGTAGAGCTCATAGGCTTTCTTAATAAGTGCAATCACGCTGCGTCTTTGAGCCTTAAGTGTGTCCTCACCACAAATGTCACAGAATTGAATCTTCCAGAAGACAATTATTGCCATTGGTAAGTACACTCATTATGCTGTTGGCTGAAGAGCATGTGCATCAGCATGCATTCAATCTATAATCAATGTAATGCACATCATCTGTATATGTGAGCTGCTTCAATAGCCTGTCTGCATCTATCCTGACTAAGCGTGCCCAGGCCGAAGATAGCATTTGCTTGGACTGACTAAACTTTGTGGGCAATTTACCAGCAGACCTAATATATGACAGGAAATCACCAAATAGGTTATATCTGAAAAAAAGGTATGTGATAAGAAAACATTAAGGTGATTTTTATGATCAGCAGTCCAATATCCAGAAAGTTCTCCCAAAAGTGTTCGGGAAGCAAAATCTACATTGTGCAGGGTAATTGCTTGATTCTTTCATATGGTGATAGCTAATAGATGTTACTTTATTGGGGATCCCTTCATTATAACCAAGGGCCTGCGAACCCATAGGAATATGGCTATTATGCTTTATTTTTAAGGTTTACTGTTAAATTTTCCAATAAACTGCAGTGAAATTGGGCTGCCTGCATCTTGCTGTACCTGACATTCTTTTTACGGTGGACCTGTTCATTTGCAGTCACCTCCATTGATAGGCGTTGACAGATGGCATTAGGAGGCCGAGCTTTGCCTCCTGGTAAAACTGTCTCTGATTTCAACCATTGTTAAACATCTCTGACATCCAGATGCACGTGAAGCTATTAAATTGCAGCATATTTTTAAAATATTGAGAGTTTAACATCGTCGCGATGCAGCACTTAAAAACATTAAAACCACGTAAAACATTTTAAAATAATTTAAAGTATTGTCTTAAACAACGTGATTAAAATGCTCAGATTTCTTTTCTAATCCTCAAGCCTAGAATCCCCAGTGAAATCAGGAGGATCTCCTTTTATTCACTGGGTCAAATGAAGGATTGGAGAGTCAAATCATCTGAAATCCACTTTTGGATTTCATCTGGAGGATTACAGTGGGATAAATGTGGAGCGTCATCTTTCACTCAAGACGAGTACATCTTGTAGAGTTGCTGCCAAAAAGATTCAATCACTCTGGTTCAATACTGACCTCTGGTGCCTCCTCTATGGAGTTTGCACATTCTTCCTGTGAATGTGTGACTCCAGTTCTGTCCTAAATCCCAAAGATTTTCAGTTTGATAATTGAATTGGCAACCATAATTGACCTCTAATGTAGGTAGGGGGTTGGAGAATTGGAGAAAGAAAAAAACCTCCTAAAGGTAGTGATCACAGGAAAGACTGCAGACCTACTGCAATACACAGAAGTAAGTGGAGAAACTCAGCAGGTCACGTAGCATCTATAGGGAGTAAAGGGGCAACCAACGTTTAAGGCCCGAGCCCTCGTCAAGGTATGACGAAGCTACTCTAGGGGGAGCTCCCCTAAAGAGGAGTTACCCTCTCCCCATATCTCTTCTACCCTCACACCCATAGCCGCTACCTTTTGGCCTATACTTCTTCCCCCACCCCTTCCTCCTCTCCTCTCTTCCCCCCACCTTTTATTCAGATGCTTACCTACTTTTTGCCTATACCTTGTCTTCTATGCGCAAGCTAATTGTTTCCAGCAAATAATTGGGTGGCACGGTGAGTGTAGAGCGGTTAGAGCAACACTGTTACAGCACCAACAACCCGGGAATGGGGTTCGAATCCCACATAGTCAGTAAGGGGTTTGTACATTCTCCCCGGGTCTGAGTGGGTTTCCTCAGGGGGCTCGCGTTTCCTCCCACCCTGAGTCAATTTAGTGGCAGGGGCTCATGGGCTGAAAGAGCCTGTTACCGTGCTGTATGTCTAAATTTAATTTAAATTTAAAATTCAAAGGCAAGCCATTGAGCTCAACAAATCTTTGCTGGTTTTTATAGTCTATGCCACCCTCTCCATACGGTCTAAAGCCGTGAGCATCTCATTCTTTTCCATTTAATTTGATTATCTTGCTTTCTCATAAGAGTGTTAATGCCACCGCAACCACTTGTGCTGGTACTGAGTCCATAGATTCTTGACTATATTGTTCCTTAGTGAAGCAAGTAATGAAGGCAGAATGTCTGACCAGACACCCTTTGTTGATGATGGTTGACAACCTTCCAATAGTTGTGACAGATGCTAATTAAACTTAGGAGTTCCACCACATCTGTTTTTTCTTAGGCACCCCCTCAGTATTGAGGATGACCTGTTTCCACTGTGGATTCTGAGATGATGGCTAAGGCCTGCAGATGGGCAAGACATGGCCAGTGGGTGTTTGGGTAGCTTGTAAGAAGGTCTGATCCTTCGACCTCTTCTTCGGGGTCAATGGTTCTCACTTGTTCCAATTTAATCAGTCGGGTCCATCTGAAAGTCTCCCAATGCTGGCAATGTTACCAGCAATCTCCTCTGATCCTACCAAAACCTCTTGCCCTATTGGTCCTGACAATTCCCATGATCTAATGTAAACGTTGATTGTTGCTGGGTCCTGCAGGAACCTCTCACTAATCTGGACTTCGTGTACAGTATACCCATTGATTGATGGACAACAGTATGCAGTTGAAAATCAAGGCAGATCCCTAAATAGTCAAGACAAGTCATCAAGTCAAGTTTATTGTCAACTAATTGCACAAGTACAACCCAATGAAACAGCGTTCTCTGATCCTCAGTCCAAACACACAGACATTGCATACATACAGACAAAAAGTCCATATGCAGAACAAGATACAAATAAATATTGTTTCATGGATATGAGAGTCTTGGATGAGAGGCTTCTCACCGCCCATGGGAAGAAGCTGTTCCTCAGCCTGGTGGTGCTGGCTCTGATACTCCTGTATCTCTTTCTCAACGGGAGCAGCTGCAAGATGATGTGTGCAGGGTGGAGGGGGTCCTCCATGATTTTGTGCGCCCTCTTCAGACAACGATCCCGGTAGATCACGTGGATTGAAGGGATGGGGACTCCAGTGATCTGTGGTCCAGTGGATTGACCTCCAATCCATTTCCCTGTAGCAACCGTACCATCCTGTGATGCAGACTGTCAGGATGATCTCGATAGAGCTCCTGTAGAAGGTTGACATGATGGTGGCCAGTAGCCTTGCCCGCTTCAGTCTTCTCAGGAGGTGCAGTCACTGTTGCACTTTCCTGACAAATGAGGAGATGTTGAGTTTCCACGATAGGTCACTAGTTAAGATAACTCCAAGAGTTATTGATGTGTAGTGAAGGGTGGTTGTTCCTGTAATAAACACATTACACCATTGTAGTATTGTTCCTGGTCATTAATGTTCATTTAATAAAAGTCACCAATCAATAGAAAATTAGCGTAACAAGACATTTGGTTGCCGGAGATGGAAATTAATGTGATGTCTATTCCCTTGAACTAAAATTAATATCTTCTAAATATTGATAAATTTAATCAACTTAGTGAATACACAGGTTTGATACAAAGATTATAATGGAAAGATCAGATTTTTGTTCATTTCCATCCTGGCTCTCTTTTTAAATTGCAAATTGTACCTGTAGTTGACAACTGCTCCCTTACATGTTTCCCTAGTTTAAAGAAAAATTAGAGATTGACAGTAATTCTAGTTTGATTTCTAACAATTTTATCCCATCAATGAAAATCAGGAAAAAGTACCATAACAAATAAGGTTCCAAATAAGGGTGGTTAATGTAGATTTCTGTTATAGTTGAGCTGGCTCACAGTTCTGGCCCTGGATGCTGTCTGTGCAAGATTCAAGATTCCTTTGTTGTCACGTCTGAGTACATGAAAAGTAGTCTGACACCGGTTCTGCCTGTAAGAAAGGGTTGGAGGGATATGGACCAAGTGCAAGGAAATGGGTCCTTGTTTGGCATTGGTATGATGGCAAAATGAGGCAATCCATTCCCATTTAGCCTGCTCTTTCCCAATGGGCCTATAACACTGGACAACGACTTTTTATCCAAAGGTTTGCTTCCTGAAACAAAATTGGGGTCTATGATGGATAACTTCAAGATGAATACAAACATAATTTCAGGTTTGCTGTACCACGTAGGAAGTTGGAGAAACATTACATTATCTTTTACTGAATTTAGCATGTTTCATTGCGGAATGGCGCTGACACGTTGCGTTAGGTCAACTGACCTAAAAATGTTTTGCTACTGATTTTTGTTTGTACTCAGCATCTGATGCCTCTTGTGTCATTGTCCAACAATAGTTGGCCAGCATAAAGTGGATTCCAGTTGCCCTGATACCGCTTTTCCATGGTCGCAATGTCCTGGTGAAACCTTATACCGTGTTCATCAATGACGGCACCAAGATCAGCAGGGAAGGAGTCCACGTGCGAATTTTCAATGACCTGTTGGTCTTCCTGGTTTTCTGCTTGAAGAAGACTTAAAGTATGACAGGAATCACAAAAATACCTTGTATCTAAAAAATGGTATGTGATAGGAAAACATTAAGGTGATTTTCGTGATGAGCTGCCCAAAATCCATAAAGTATACCCAAAAGTGATAATAGTCCTACCTTCTTGCAAAAAAATTAAGACCCTTTAGGGGTTTTTATGCTTAAAACCCATGTAATCGCCTGTCCAAGTTTTTTTTTTAAAAAGGCAAATTTGCCTTTTATGCCGACGAATGAAAATGTGGATCACGCAGTGTTTTTATGCAGGGTTGATTCGCGAGCTAGTACCAAAGCTGAAGGAGGCAAGGCAAGTAGTGCAGTCGCACTGCCGGCCACCGTGACATGAAAAGTACGCGCCGGGAAGGGAAAGCAGCCCATGCTCATGATGGCAACTGAAGAGTAGGTACGAGTGGAGAGTCTTAGGGCTCTGGCAGATCTTCTGTGCAACGCCATCACCTTTCTTGACCATATGACTCGCACTCTTGGGTCACGGGCTGACGGCGTCATCGCGACGTCATCAGACCTCCCCTTTGGAGCCGCATTCACGAAGCAACTTTGCTCCACCTCTGAAACTAGGCCAAGGGAATGTGGAGCAAGTTGGACCAGCCAATCCTCCTTTGGACCTTTTATGGAGGTTAATGGAGCAATTTAAAGGCAGAGGAAACCTCTCTTTACAAATCGTTAATTTTCTCTATGAAAAGCCCTTTTGTTTGATGCAGAATTGCTCACAGCACATAGTGTAAGTAAATGATTGAAAGACGAACAAAGAAAAAGATTTGGGGGCAGAGTAGATGCATGAGACTAGGAGGGCTACTTAGGTGCAAATTAACATTTATTCCAGCTTTCTAATAGCATTCACAACCGTGAGCTGAGGTACTGCAGATGGTTTGTAATGGGAATATAAGTATAGGATCATTTGAATGCAGTAGTTAACAGTCAACATATGGATAATGTGAAAGGATGCAATTTTAGGTAAACCAGTGGATCTGTGTGACTGAACCTTGGGGACACATCTGATACAATACTAATGAGCATTGAGATAAAGAGGAACTTTACTGCAGTCAGGACTCCCATCTTGATGTCACTTTCCATTGAGCTTGTCCCAAAATGCTTAACAACCAATGAAATGCAGTCCCTGTTGGATTGTAGGCCATATGGCAAGTAATTTGTGTACTGCAAGCTCCCACTAACACTCGTACAAGATCAACAAAAGGTTCTATTCAGTGCAGATATTGATCCAGAGATAATAATTGGTCGGGACAATAGGATTAGCTCACTCAACAGATGGAGTCTTTGCCCCAAGCTTTGTTGAAATTTTTTAAAAAGACCGCAACCCCTCCTCAGCACTGCACGGGAAAGTCAGCCTTGACTCTTGCCCTTGTGACTCTGGAGTGGTGGGAAGCATGACCCAAGATGCAAGAGACTCATCAATGATCCACATCACCCAGCACACGCTCTGGTCTCGCTGCAACTTCAGGAGAGAGGTGTAGATGCCACAAGACTCAGAGCACCAGGTTCAGGAACAGCTGCTCCTCCTCCACCATCAGACTCCTCAACGACAAACTCACTCAGGGACTCATTTAAGGACACTTGCTTATGCACTTTATTGATCTTTTTTTAAATTCTCTGTATTGCACAGTCAGTTTGTTTACATGTGTACATTGTGCACAGAATTTTTTTTCACTTTACCAGTAAGTGCTACTTCTGCCTTGTCCATAGGAAAAGAATCTCAGGGTTGCATGTGATATCATGTATGTACTCTGACAATAACTGTGGCCTTCTCTACATCGGAGAGACTGGCTGCAGATTGGAAGATCGCTTCGCTGAGCACCTTTGCTCCGTCTGCACCTGTGACAGAGATGTCCCAGTAGCCAACCATTTAAGATCTGTGTTACACTCCCATGTTCACATGTCTGTCCATGGTACTATACCACTAAGACCACCTACAAAAATTGGAGGAACAACACCTGACTTTCCCTCTGGGCGCTCCCCAGCCAGATGGCATTAACCTCAACTTTTCCGGTTTTGGCTAACCTGCTCTCCTCTTCTTCCTCCCCCACTTTCCCTTCCCAGTTCTCCTCCCTCCCTTCCCCCTCAACTTAACTAGCCACCCCCCCCACACCCTGATCGCTGCTATCCCCTCTTTCTCCACCTATCGCCTCCTGCCTTTGCGACCATACCTTCGCCCCCAACTCTTGCTCAGACACCTACTGACGTTTTTCCATACCTCGATGAAGGGCTCCAGCCCAGAAACATCATTTATACATCTTTTATCTTTGCTATATAAAGGACCTGCTGAGTTTCTCCAGCATTGTGTGTGTACTCTGACAATAAATCTGAAATATGAATATGAAGAGCCAGAATGTTGGAGAAAAGGGGGTTAGAAGGGCTCAGAGCTGCTGTTGATCATCAAGCGAACATGATGGCAGACAATTGAGGGGCTCTGCGGCTGAAAGATGTGGCAGGCTGCTGGCAACTCGAGGCGAGGACCCCACGGAGGCTGTGGGCTGTTGGAGGCTGTGTTCAAGGGACTTGCACCAGGCTGCGGACTGAAGGAGACTGGCTCAAAACTGGTGGAAGGGTATCAGAACTGGGATGCCGAGGGTGCTGAAGGGTTCCTAGCCGTGTCGGTTGTTCAGATCTGGACTGCGGGGGCTGCAGAAGCACCGTAGTTGTATCCATGGACACTCGGTCAACTTCCATGGGGAGATATGGTCAGTCAACATTTCAGGTCTGAAGTCTTTTTGAATTCTTAATGAGGGTTTCAACCCTCAAACACTGACTGACCATTTCTACCCATAGATGCCATCTGACCTGATTGATTTCCTCCAGCAATTCTTTGTTTGTCTTTGAGCTTCTCGATTGATCTTGATGAAATGATCTCAAGTGGAAATTAAAACATGTCCCGACCAAGGCAAAATTGGCCTGGATTTCAGAATCAGAATCAAACTTTATTGTAATGAACATGTCAAATATTCGTTGTTTTATGTCAGCTTCACAGTGCAAACATTTATATAAGCCACATGACAAAATGCATAAAAATAGTGCAAGAAAAAGAAAAAGATTTAGGAATCTGATGGAGGTGGGAAGAAGCCGTCCTTGTGCCGCTGGGTGCTCGTCTTCAGGCTCCTGTACCTTTTTCCTGATGGTAGCAGAGTGAAGAGGGCCCGGCCTGGGTGGTGGGGGTCCTCGAGGATAGAGGCTGCTTGCTTAAGACACCACCTCTTGTAGATATCCTCGATAGAGTGAAGCCTGGTGCCCGTGATGTCGCAGGCTGAGTTACCAACGCTCTGGAGTTTTTTCTCAAACTTAGCGATGGCGCCTCCATACCAGAGCATAGCTGAAAAATGTTTTAGAATGCCTTACTCTTAACTAATCGGGTTGACAGTGTCTGGTTGTTACAGTAAAGGTTCCTTCTTTCAGGGTAAAAATATTGAACGAAACAATCTCAGCCCTACTCTGGGAGGTTCAGCCCATTACACACAGGTCTGTTCACAGCCAACCCACACTTCCTTCAGAACATTCTCACTCACGTCAACCCATTAACACTCACACAAATCACTCACATCAGCCAGCACCACCAGGCTGAGGAGCAGCTTCCTCCTGAGAACGGTGAGAACGGTGAGAACGGTGAACGACCAAAAGAACTGCTCACACCAATCATCTAACCATCTGAGGCTCTCCTATCCAGCAAAACCATATTTACTCATTTATTTGTTTAGATGAAATACTTGTCCTGCATATGTATTGTTTGTGTATTAAGTCTGGATGTGTGCTTGCATGTTTGTGTGATGCATTTTGGAAGATCAAACCAGAAGGCAAGTAGAGGGTTAATGGTCGGAGGAACAGAGGGACGTTGAGGTCCAAGTCCATACAGTATATCTCTCAAGGTTGTTGTGGAGTTGATAGGATAGTTTAGAAGGCCTACGAGATGCTGGGCTAATTTAATAAGGGTTTGAGTTCAAGAATAGAGAGGGAATGATGCAACTCTACAAATCTCTGGTGATGGAACTTAGGGTGTTGTGCTGAGTTCTGGTCCCCTCATTATAGGAGGATGTGGAAGCTATGGAGAGGGTGCAGGGGAGATTTTGCCTGGATTGAAAAATAAGTCTTATAAAGCAAGGTTAGCAGAACTCGGACTTTTCTCTTTGGAGCGAAGGATGAGAGGAGGTCTACAAGATTATGAGAGGCAGAGATAGGATGGACACGCAGAGGACATCTGTACGAAGTGAAGAGAGGAAAGTCAAGGGGAGACATCAGGGATAAGTTTTTTACACAGAGAGCTGTGGGGGTCTGGAATGCTTTGCATTCAGGGATGGTGGTGGAGGCTGAAACATTGGGGGCATTTAAGAGACTCTTGGACAAGCACATGGATGAAAAAAAATAGAGGGTTATGAGGTAGGAAGGGTTTAGTATTTTTGGGTCAAAATATATAGGTTAGCACAACATCAAGGGCCAAAGGACCTGTACTGCGCTGTAATTTTCTATAGTCTATGTTCTAGGCAAGCAAGACACATGTTCAAAGTTGCAGTGCTATTGTATTTTCTGCTGCCTTTAGTCTTTGCCACATGGTGGCGCAACTAATAAAGTCACTGCTTCCCAAAGCCAGAGACCTGGGGGTTCAATCCTGACCTCCAGTGTAGCTGCATGGGGTTCCCACGTTCCCCCGGTGACCTCGTAGGCGCCCTCCCTCACATCCCAATGACCTGGGGATTGGTGACTTGCTGTAAACTGCCTCGAATGAGCGGGAGAATTTGGCGAGCATTAATAAGTATGTGGGGAGAATAAAAATTGAGGTGATGTTGGATTAACGTAAATGGATTTTTGATGGACAGCATGGACTCGGTAAGCTGAATGGCCTATTTCTGCACTTCGCTCTCTCCACGACTAATAAAACTTGCAGAATTACTGCTGGATATATGCAACATGTGCATTGCTTCTCAAGGTGACAGGAATGTTTTTACAGCACAGTGTAGATTGTTATAAGCCCACCCAATTAAAATCCAAATCTTCCATCCCCCGTGCAACATATCTGTCGCTGAAGATGGATTGTTAAGGAGCAGCCCACTTCTTCGTTTCCACCCCCGCTGCATTATCTTTCACATCAAGTAGATTAAAGAAATAACCTCCATATCTTTTTTTCTGTTTGGAATGAGGTGGCAATAATCACTTGGTACAAATCCATTTTGACGAACAACAACCAATAGATTGGAAGTGGATGTTGCAAGCGGTTCATTGTCCAGCAAAATTTATTTACAGCACGGTAGAGGGCAATTCCAGCCATTTAAATCCGTGTCGTCCAATTACGCTCAAATTAACTCGCATTTTGGAGGCTGGGAACACCCGGAGGAAATCCATGCTGACCCGGGGAGAACATACAAACTCCTCACAGAGAGCGGCGGATTCGATCGCGGATCACTGACATTGTAATAGTGTCGCATGGACCATAAACCTTTCCAATCCTGGAAAACCGTGAACACAGAGTACATGCTCTTGTTTGTAGCCCTGGAAAAACAAGGCCACAGAGTAAATGCACGTTGGTAGTCCTGGAAAACTGGGACACAGAGTATATGCGCTAGATGGTGTCCTGCAAAACCAAGACATGGAGTCCAAAGGGATAAGCTCTCCTTTTATCTATTTTTATGTGTCATGGCATTTTGTGGTTGTTTAATTTAAACATGCCATTGGCAGGGTCGCAATAAGAATGAACTTCAATGCATCTGAGGGATTGAATCTAGGAGCAGGGAGGTTATGTTTCAACTGTACAAGGTACTAGTGAGGTCGTATCTGTATACAGTTCTGGTCTCCTTATTTGAGGAAGGATGGACTTACTGGCTTTGGAGGTGATGCAGAGGAGGTTCACCAGGTTGATTCCAGACATGAGGGGAATTAGCCTCTGAGAAGAGATTGTGTCATTTGGGACTGTACTCACTGGAATTTGGAAGAATCAGAGGGGAACTAATAGAAATATATCAAATTACGAAAGGCATAGATAAGATAGAGGTAGGTAAGTTGTTCCCATTGATGGGGAGAACTAGGGGACTCAGCCTCAGGATTCAGGGCAGTAGATTTAGAATGGACATAAGGAGGAACTCATCAGAGAGCGGTGAATCTATGGAATTTGCTGCTATTGAAGCAGTGGAGGCGACCTCAGTAGATATATTTAAGATATGGTTGGACAGATTTTTAAACAGTCGGGGAATTAAGGGATATGGGGAAAAGGCAGGTGGGTGGAGATGAGCCCATCATCAGATCAGCCATGATCTCATTAAACGGTGGAGCAGGCTCGACGGGCCGGATGGCCGACTCCTGCTATTTCTTATGTTCTTAAACTGCAACTTCATGTCCACTAAAAGTGAAATAATATAAGATCTCTGGTTTTGTCCATTTTCCAATGGCAGTCACAGAGCCACCGGACTATACCACATGTGAAAAAGCCTTTTGGCCCAACTTGTCCATGTTGGCCTAGCATGGATTGTCACCTTGTCACAGACGAAAAGCTTATGCGGTCCTGAGATCTTGAGAGAGATGCTGTCTGGAGCTATGCTCCTGGACAGGCCACCCATGGTGATAAGGTCGAGGGTGAGGTCCCTGACAAAGAACAATCAAACCAGGCCTCAATGGTGGAACAGGCGGGCAAAGTTACTCTGAACTCAATGGCTGTGAAGGCTGACAAAGGCTGCAACAAATCCATCAGCTCGTGGTTTCTAGTTGGAACTAGATGGTTGATTTGTGAAGAATCATGTGCTTCTTGGAGTGGAACATCTCTGTGGATTAACAGAACGAAGGCCATCATCCTCGACCTCGAGGGATATCCACGACGATGGCTACCTCTCTGAGACAATTCCATTTGTCTGCATTTAACCCACATCCCTCTAAATCTTTCCTTTCCATTTCCTTATCCAAATGTGTTTTTTATTAAATATTGTCTGTCTCACAGCTCGTTCCATGTACCAATCACATTCTGTGTGAAAAAGATGCCCCAAAGGCAGGTTCGTGAACAGCTGCTACCCTTCCACCATCAGACTCCTCAACGACAAACTCAATCAGGGACTTTTAATTTACACATTATCAATGATTGAATATTTATTTCTGTATTCCACAGTCAGTTTGTTAAGACTTTACAGCGCCAGCAATCAGGACTAGACTGGGGTTTGAATCCCGCGCTGTCTGTCAGGAGAATCCTCGTGTCTGCTTGGGTTTTCTCCAGGGGCTTCAGTTTCCTGCACTGTTCAAAACGTACCGGGGGTGTAGGTTAGTGGGGTGTAAATTGGGCGGCACGGACTTGTGAGCCGAAATGGCCTGTTACCGTGCTGTATGTATGTCTAAGTTTCTCTCTCTGTTTTGTAAATACATCTCGTGTATGGTTTTTTGGTCTACCGATAAGTAGAAATTCTGCCTCGCCTGCAGGATAAAGAATTTCAGGATTGTGTGATGTCATGCATGTTGTCTGACAATAAATCTGAGCTTTGAAATATATCAACTCTCATCACAAATCTAGGCCCCTTCGTCTCTAGTTTTAGTCTCCTCTCTCTCTCTGGGGAAAAGATGATGGCCTTGTCTGTGCCCTCGTGATATTATATTCTTTATATGCAAGGGTCGAAAGGATAGTTGGTCACTGTAAATTGGGCCATGGGTGTAGGTGAGCTGAGGGGGGTGGAGGGGGTTCATGGGAATGTGGGGACATAATTAATTAATAGGCCAGCGTCGAATTAATGTCCTCCTTCAACGTCATAAGGAAATGTGGAAAATAGATGTTCTGAAAAAAACAAGGCCAAGCAGTTTCATTATTATTGGCACATTCTATTTTCTATTTTTTGCATTCCAATACTTTTGTAGCTGCGGCCTTCAAAGGCCTCTTTATCTCACGTCACCTGGAAGCCATCAGATTTCAGTGTTATGGGAAAGAAGTTCCATTCTAATAACTGTAGGAATCCAAAGTGATGTGACTAATGCTGTTACTTTACAGCCTGACATAACCCCGCCAGGTGTTAGCCCTGGTTCATTTTCTACGGTGTTCGTCAGACGATTGGGTTCAAATTATAGCCCACAGCTTGAAAATCCAAGCCAGCAGAGCACTTCAGTCTTGTGGGAGGCCAGCACTGTTTAGAGTGTTGCTTTTCGGATGAGACGTTAAACTGAATTGCTACCCATTCTTTTTCCAGTATCAGATTTATTGACATTGTTGCATCACAGCCCAGCAGCAATAGAATTTTGCTGAGACAGTGTTATTTAAAAAATATTTTTTATTATTAATTACTAATATTATAACACCTTACCTAATTTAATTAAAGTTATCCCACTACTATACATGAATAGACTTCTATGTGTGTGTGTGTTGATACCTAAAACCATTACTGCTTAGGCACAATTCTGGAAAGTCATTCCAAAGTTGGCCTTAAACATCCAGTGTTGACATCTAAACAAGATACAAAGAAGTCATTGCAAATGAGGTGGGAGAGACTGAGGGGGCCGGAATGCTGAAAACTCACGAATCCTGTCTGAGTTGCTTCCAGAGCGAATGTCCTTTCAGACAAGTGGCTGCCACAACTCCCCTTTTCCTTTCATGGGGGAACCAAAGTGCATGACTTCCCCAAAGCTTCTAAAAACCCAGGCAAGGGTCAGTGGAAATGATTAGCCCAATGGTCACGATCCAGCGAGACAAGTCTACTGCTTCCTTGACCCAGATGTGGGTCAAGATGGCTCAAGAAGTCCCCTTCAAAAATGACCTTTCCTCTGGTCACGGTGTGGAACACTAATTCCCCTTCAAAAATGACCTTTCCTCTGGTCAGGGTGTGGAACACTAATTCCCCTTCAAAAATGACCTTTCCTCTGGTCACGGTGTGGAACACTAATTCCCCTTCAAAAATGACCTTTCCTCTGGTCACGGTGTGGAACACTAATTCCCCTTCAAAAATGTCCGTTCCTCTGGTCATGGTGTGGAACACTAATTCCCCTTCAAAAATGTCCTTTCCTTTGGCCACGGTGGGGATCAAAAATCCTTCTGACAGGGAAAAACAAATTGTCCACGACCACACAGAGTCACTCCAGCTCAGTATTCCTTCAGATGACTGATCAAAGTGCTGTTCCTTTAAGTGAGTCTCTCACATGATTCTTCTCACCTGTGTCCCTGGAAAAGCAACACATTTCCTCTCTTCAAAAGTGGTGAAGTTGGTACATGCTGTACGAGTTGTTCCCACCTCCAGTCTCTCCAAAGCTGTGCAGAGTTGCAGCTTGATTTGTTAACCCTTAAAGTGACAGTCACACAAAAATCAAATGGGAGCTCATAACTTCACAAAATTCACGGTTTTACGGCACTGCAAATATTGCTATAAGTTACATTCAAAAGTAAATAAATTCAATGCAAGAAGAAGAGAATGTGAGGCAGGGTCTGTGGGTCATTGTCCATTCAGGATTCTGATGGCAGCAGGGAAGAAGCTGTCCTTGTGCCGCTGGGTGTTCCTGTACCTCCATCCTGATGGTAGCAGAGTGAAGAGGGTATGGCTTGGGTGATGGGGGCACTTGAGGATAGAGACACTGTCTCTTGTGGATGTCCTCGATGGAGTGCAGACTGATGCCTGTGTTGGCGATGGCTGAGTTCACAGCTCTCCTGTTGTGTTCTTTTTCCTGTCCTGAGCATTGGCGCATCCGTTGGGGTGTACAGTATGCAAGAAACCCTCAGGTGCAGTGTTGAAACAGGACAGGCAAATGTGCCTTGGCCTACATCTGTCACCTCATTGAGTTGGCTCGTCACTGATCGAGCATGGATTCATTAATCATTGTGCCAGATCTGTGAGCAGGGCTTGGGTCTTTAATGGTGGAAGTTAAGCCCTCACCCCTTCGACTACTTAATGGCCTTCCCGTTACACATTCATCTTTGTTTATTCTTTGAATGGAAGTTCATGACCCAAGCTAAGTAAATGGAACCACAACAGATGAACCAGCTGTAGATAAAGATCAGCTTCCATCCTTGCCCCATCACTCATTTTATCCCTGTGGGACCTTGCTCTGTGCAAATACTGTTCCTTTCACTCAGCAAGCAGTGACCAACACTTCAAAAGTATCAGACTCCTGAACACAAACTCATTTAAAGACTCCCCCATGTCTCTCTCTCTCCCCCCATCCCCTGTCTCTTTTCCTCCAGTTCTCCACCCCTTCCCTATCCACTCTGAGCTACCTCTTCCCCCATCCCTGCAGCATTTTCTTCTCTTCTACCCTTCCATCTATATCCACTTATGACCTGTGCTCATCCCACAGCCCATCCTCCACCCTCCTCCCCTATCTTTTTTAATTAAAATGCCTTCCGTTTGCTCACATCATGAGCGACTAAGGCCTGAAACGTTGATTACCTTTTAGATTGAGATAGATTATGTCGTCAGAGTACCTACATGACATCACATACAACCATGAAATTCTTTTTCATGAGGGCCAGTTACCATTTATTGGTTGTGCAAAATAAAACAGTACACAATGTACACATCTAAAAAATGTAAACAAACTGACTGTGCAATACAGAGAGAAAAACAATCAATAAAGTGGAAACGATGCCTGATTATGTTTTATTTTAGACATACAGCACGGTAACGTCACATGAGTCCGTACCATCCAGTTTACACCCAATTAATCTACACCCCCGGTAGCATTTCAAATGGTCGGGGAAAACCTACACAAACATGGGGCAGACGTACAAACTCCTTACAGACAGCATGGGATTCGAACCCCCAGTCACAATCGCTGGCACTTTGCGGTAACCTCTACGCCAACTGTGCTGTTGAGACGAGAACAGAGCATGTGCTGGGTGATGTGGATCCTTGATGATTGCCGCTGGTCTCCAACGGCAGCGTTCCCTGTAGATGTTCTTGGAAGGGAGGGTTTTGCCTGCGACGTCGTGGGCTGTGTCTCTACCTTTTGCAGGGCTTTCAGGTCAGAGGTAATGGTGCCCCCATTCCAGACTGTGATACAATTAGTCAGCTCTTCCTTCAGATGCTATGTGACCTGCTGAGTTTCACCAGCCCTCCCGTGTGTTGTCTTTGTAAAGGCCAGCTTTTTGGAACAGGAAAAGGCTGTTTCTAATTGCCTCTATCATTCCAAACATCATAGGGCACAGTGACAATGAAGTTTATTAACTTATTGCGATCAATCTCTATTGATCAGACTGCAGCAGACCCAGACACCAGTCAACGAAAATCACATTAGTGTTGAACTTTGGGGATGAAAGGTTGAGGGTCACGGACCCCTCTTGACGAATGCCGCATTCAACACATATCCCATCTCAAATTAGTCTTACAATGCATCCAAAAATAGTCATTTGTGATGGAAATCTTTATAATTAAATTTGACTGTATCATTCCAATTGTTTCCACCAATTCCTCAGGGAGTCTGCTCCACAGATTAGCTACTTGTTCAATTGAATTTTTTTTTTCTGCAGATTGGTTTTGAATTTGCCCCACTTTAACAAGTGTCATCTGGACCTTCCGCTGTTCCGAACAGGATAGAGTAGTTTGTTGTTGCTGTTATTAGCTGTCCTCGTTGAATGTCTAGGAAACAGCAATCAAATTTCCTCCAGAATATTTATTTTCCATTGAGAATGTATGATCACCGCATAACCAAATTGATGAGGGGTACAGATAGAGCAAATGCAAACGGGTTTTTTTTCCACTGAGGTTCAGTGAGATGCAAACTAGAACACATGGGTTAGTTAACCCTTTGGACTGTGTCCCTGTTCTCAGGGACCATCAGCAACCATATATACTCCGTGTCCAGGTTTTCAGGTCTACCAACAAGTGCATATACTCTGTGTCCTCATTTTCTGGGACCCGTTTTATACCCAACCACCAGATGGTTTGTTCTAGTCTTCGTATTTCTTTGGCTTGGCTTCGCGGACGAAGATTTATGGAGGGGGTAAATGTCCACGTCAGCTGCAGGCTCGTTTGTGGCTGACAAGTCCGATGCGGGACAGGCAGACACGGTTGCAGCGGTTGCAGGGGAAAATTGGTGGGTTGGGGTTGGGTGTTGGGTTTTTCCTCCTTTGCCTTTTGTCAGTGAGGTGGGCTCTGCGGTCTTCTTCAAAGGAGGTTGCTGCCCGCCAAACTGTGAGGCGCCAAGATGCACGGATTGAGGCGATATCAGCTCACTGGCGGTGGTCAATGGGGCAGGCACCAAGAGCTTTCTTTAGGCAGTCCTTGTACCTTTTCTTTGGTGCACCTCTGTCACGGTGGCCAGTGGAGAGCTCGCCATATAACACGATCTTGGGAAGGCGATGGTCCTCCATTCTGGAGACGTGACCCACCCAGCGCAGCTGGATCTTCAGCAGCGTGGACTCGATGCTGTCGACCTCTGCCATCTCGAGTACTTCGACGTTAGGGATGAAAGCGCTCCAATGAATGTTGAGGATGGAGCGGAGACAACGCTGGTGGAAGCGTTCTAGGAGCCGTAGGTGATGCCGGTAGAGGACCCATGATTCGGAACCGAACAGGAGTGTGGGTATGACAACGGCTCGGTATACGCTAATCTTTGTGAGGTTTTTCAGTTGGTTGTTTTTCCAGACTCTTTTGTGTAGTCTTCCAAAGGCGCTATTTGCCTTGGCGAGTCTGTTGTCTATCTCGTATTGTAGTTTACCCATTGACCCAGTCTGGAGTATATATTATGAAAGCTTAAAAATAGTCGGGAGTCCATAGAGTTAAGGGTGAAAGGGGAAAGGTTTAGGGGGAACATTCTGGGGAAGAATGGGGTGAGAGTGTGGAACAAGCTGCCGGCTGAAGTGGTGAATGCGGGCTCAATTTTAACATTAAAAAAAGTTGGCTAGATACATGGATGGAATGGAGTGGGACTGGGCACAGACTAGAAGGGCCAAAGAATCTGTTTCCTGTGCTGCAATGTTCTATGGTAATCCATTTCTCCACCCTTCGATCGTCACGGCTTTGCTTGGCTGAGCTCTTTACACTCAGTGTCCTGCCCTCCTAATAATGTGGTGACACGGTGTTCTAGATAGGATCGCACTATGGATTTATTAAACTGAATCACTCCAATTGGTGCTTGGGAAGGAAAGGCCTTCACAGGCCAAAAAAGGAGGAGAAATAGGGTGAGAAAGGAAGATGTGCGATAGAAAAAGAGAGAAGGAGAAAGTGGATGAAAAGACAAATGATGTTGGCACTGGCCAAGATAAAAAATGTCACATTCTAGACGACATGCTTTAAGGTGAGTGGTGTAAAATTTAATGCAGATATGTGAGGAACATTTTTTTTTAACAGAGATTGAACTGTGCCTGTAATGGACTTGAGAATGATAGAACCATAGAACATTACAGCATAGAAAACAGGGCCTTCGGCCCTTCTAGTCTGTGCTGCACTAATACTCTGCCTCGTCCCACTGACCTGCACCCGGTCCGTAGCCCTCCTTACTCCTCCCATCCATATACCTCTCCCAAATTTTACTTAAATGTTAAAACTGAGCCCGCATTCAGCTGGCAGCTCGTTCCACACTCCCACCACTCTCTGCGTGAAGATGTTCCCCCTAAACTTTTTCCCTTTCACTCTTCACCTCTGTCCTCTGGTTTGTCGATAGGGGAAGTAAAGAAGAAATGGAACGAGAGTTACCTGAAATGATGACAATCATCGTTCTAATTTCATGTCGAGTTAATTTTTTTTTCAATCTGTGAGGTCAGTTCGGCTCCAAAAGACTTTTGGATAACTGAAGATTTCTGATTGTTTTGGATTTTGGATAATCTGATTTCAGATAAATCAGAGTTGTACTATACTGTGTGACCCGCTGAATTTTCCCAGCGCTACTGTGTATTGCCCAAAACCTCCACGTGTGATTGACATGGAGGAAGTTTACAAAAAGGCCTGAGCTGATTGACTGAATGGCTGAGACACGTGACTGGGTAAGAGTGAGCAGGTGAGAACTAAAATGAGAGAATAAGCAACTGATAAAAGGGGTGAAAGACGAAAGTCCACAGCTGTTGTGATTGCAGTAAAAACACAGATATGCTGGACGATCTCATGGCGTCCGTAGGAGGTAAAGGAATATAACCAATATTTTGGGCCTGAGGCCTTCTTCAAGGTGTAAGCAAAAAGCAGGCAGGTGTCTGAATAAAGAGCACAGGTTTAAAGGTGGTGCTCACCCTGTGTGGGGCCTGAATGGTTGCAGGTAGCCGAATGACAATAAAGGGTGCAGAATCCAAAAGACAGTATTTTAAATCTCTGTATTCATTGGCTGAAATGGAGAATTCATTATGTGTGTGGAACGCCATTTTTAGAAGGATGTGAAGGTTTGGAAGAGAGATATATTTTTTTATTTTTCAGTCCTTTTATTGATTTTATAATAATATATAAACCGCACATTAGGATTAGGGTTCCCAAACTTAGCCTCCAGTCCACATCCCGAGTGCCCCCTCCATACAATGGCACTGAGGGGCAGGGGCTTAGTGGCGGCGCTGAACGGGATGGGGTGGTTAGTGGTGGCGGTGCTGATTGGTGGGGGGGGTGGTTAATGGCGGTGGCACTGAGCGGGGCAGTTAGTGGAGGCATTGAGAGGGGAGCTAATGGTGGCACTGAGCGGTGAGTAGTGGCGTGTTAGTGGGGGTGCTGAGAAGGGTAGTGGCGGCACTGAGCGGGAAGGAATGTAATGGCAGTGCTGAGCAAGGGGTAGTGGCAGCCCTGAGCAAAGGGGTAGTGGCGCCAGTACAACATGGCGACCACCAAGACCAGCTCTCGCAAGAACACCTTGTCGCCACTTATTTTGCTCTCTACTGCCACCCTGAGTCTGGCCAGAAAATTACCGCACTGGCTTCTTCAGTAAACTGCAGGGGACTGAATAATAACGAGACTGAAGGCCTCCTTTTCCCTCGCCGCCCACTTAAATCTTTCCACCGCCCACAGGGAGGTGGTAGCACCTTCTTTGGGAATCACTGGAATGCATAATAAATACAGAAAGTAACACACACTTTATACCATAGAACCTTAGAATGTTACAGCACAGAAAAACAGGTCATCCGACCAATAAAACTAGCTAGTCCTACTGACCTGCTCTCAGTCCATAACCCTCCAGACCTCTCCTATCCATGTATTTGTCCACTTTATTTTTAAAACTCAAGATTGATTCTGCATTCACTACATTCCACAAAGCCGTTCTAATCAGTACCCATATCACTAAACCCTACAATAAGGGTGATATGAAATATTTTATTTTAATATATAATACCTATCCCCACTACCTAGACCGGAGGGGTACGGCGAAAGATTAATTAGTTAGATAGAAGATTAATTAGTTCCACTTGGGTTAGGAGACGTTTGCATCTGCCTGTACAGCTGAGAGCAGACAATGGTAAAGGAGAATGGACCGAGGTTTTTAAGACAGTGATATTCCTGAAGATATGTCTTTTTGAGCTGATAACAAGAGGATATCCTCCAGCTCCTCATCTCCTTCCCTTCTTTCCCGAATCAGAGAACTCCCTTTTATAGCACTCTCTCCCCTTCACTTGGTTTCCTCCTCTTAGTTTTTTTTTTTACAGACACAGCATGGCAACAGGCCCTTTCGGCCCTCAGCTCGTGCCGCCCAATTACAGCCAGTTGACCTGCAACCCCTGGTAGGTTTTGAATGGTGGGAGGAAACCAGAGCATCTGGAGGAAACCCGTTCAAATGTACAAACTCCTTGCGTCCCGGTCATTGGCGCTATAACAGCGTCACACTAACTGCTACACTAACTGTGCCGCCCCCTACCCTCTTTTACCCTCCCACCTACATCAGCCTGTTACCTCTTAAATGTTAACCTGTGCTCCTCCTGCTTCATCTTCTCCCCTCCTCCTCCTCCTCCTCCCCCCCCCCCCCAACTTTTTATTCCTGTTTCCCCACCTTCCCAAGGGAAGGTTCAGGCCCAAAATGTGGATTGCTTTCTTCCCGCCAAGGATACTGTGTGACGTGCAAAAGAGGTTATCTACCCAGTGCTAACTTCAAATATTTTGAATCAAATAAAGGGCAGGTTAGGTGCAGAAAATGATCTATTCTGCTCTACTTATGTTATATTTTTAAGTATTTGACTATGTGACCTGAAGAGGCAGTGTAAAGAACGAATCCACCGTTTTGCATTCGGAATGCTCTGCTTCATATCTTATCAGCTACATTAAAATGTAAAATTGATGATACATCACAGCAGCCTATTCTGGCCATTGAAACCCATGCCACCAAATTACACCCAATTAACCCCGTGCATTTTGGAGGGTGGGAGAAAACCGGAGCCCTTGTGGGAAATCCACGCAGACATGAGGAGAACATGCAAGCATTTGCGTGTGTGGCTGTGTGAGATTGTATGGCTGAGAGTGAGGGAGTGTTTGCATGCGTGTTTGTAGGGGATTCCAATGCATGCGTGTGTGCATTAGTAGGGGATTCCAGTGTGTGTGCGTGTGTGGGGTGGTGTGTGCATGTGTGTGTGAGAGAGAGAGCGATTGTATGGCTGTGATAGTGGTTGTGAGTGTGTGTGTGTGCGCGCTAGTAGGGGAATCCAGTGTATGTGTGTGGGGTGGTGTGTGTGTGTGTGTGTGTGTGTGTGTGTGTGTGTGTGTGTGCGCGCTAGTAGGGGAATCCAGTGTGTGTGTGTGTGTGTGTGTGTGTGTGTGTGTGCGTGCGCGTGCACGTGCACGCTCCTTTGCGTATTGACCAAAACTGGAATCACAAAAATGCCACCATTTTTTAAAAATGCAAACTTATTTTCCAATTCATCGATTTTCTCATTCCTCTCAAGTCTTGCAACTTCCTTCAGTTCAAAAACCTGAGAGGTATTGATGGTCCTCGAGATCTGGTCTTCCGGCCAGGCCATCAGCAGCCCCTCATTGGGTGAGTGAAACCATCCTCTCTCGAATTCCATTCCTCAACCTTGCTGACTCTCTGCCTCCCAATATTCAATCTATTGGGCATCTGCCGAGATCTGTTGCTCATGTGCTGTGGTTCTTGTCTAATTCCTTTCGTTGGCGGCAGGAGTTATCAATGGCCATTGTTGCATTTTAGAAATAATCCATTCTAGCTTGTTGATGCCCTCTTCTCTTCAGGAAGGGGGTAGACACACACTCAACGTGACAAAAATAGCTTCCTCCCCTCCGCCAGCAAATTTCTGACTGGACGCTCCCTTTCTTTTTCTCTTTCTTTAAAATCTCGTGCATCCTGAATGGTAATTTATCGTAATTTTTCACCTTATTCTGCACAATAGAGCTGTGGCATGTTCTGATCCTGATTTTGAGACATTAATATTTCCAATACACTGAAATAAGTATTTAAACACCCTTCATAAATAAAACATTCTCTGTCTACGATTCACTGATGTCTGTTTGTAGTGTTCTTTAACATCAGTATCTGCAGAAAAACGTCCAACAGATCTTACCTGTCTGAATTCAAAGTCAAAATTTTTGCTATCACTGTCCTCCCAGCCTGTTGTGTAACAGTCAGGAGACATTTTTTACCTTGGCTTCTGAATGTATAATTGGCTCATATTTCCCCACAGAGAATGAGCAAAAAAGATAGGCTAAGTGGGTTATGGCAGGAACTCCATGCTTTTATCCATTGCCTTGTTGTTTAAGTACCACGGGAGCCAAGCTTAAAATTTAAAGCAACCTTCTTATTAGTTTACAGTCATCTCTGATTGATCTTTGCGACAGATTTAGTTTTTCTGATTTAAGACACCAGGGCTTAAGTGTTGTTTCCATGTTTTAAAAAGGCTTCAAACATAAGCATGGAAATTATAGGCCAGTGAGCCTGTTGCCGGTAGTAAGTAAATTATTGGAAGGTGTTCTGGGAGATCAGATATTCAAGTATTTGAATAGCCAGGGACTGATTAGAGAGAGTCAACATGGCTTTGTAGGTCATGTTTAACCAATCTGACAGAGATTTTCGAGGAGGTTACTAGGAAAGTCGATGAAGGAAAGGCGGTGGATGTTGTCGACATGGACATTAGTCGAGTCTTTGACAAGATCCCTCATGGGAGGTTAGTCAGGAAGGTTTAGAGATGCTTGGTATTTATTGTGAGGTAGCAAACTGGATTCGACATTGGCTGTATGGGAGAACCAGAGAGTGGTAGTGGATAATTGCTTCTCAGTCTGGAAGCCTGTGATTAATGGTGGGCCTCAGGGATCGGTGCTGGGACCATTGTTGTTTGTCATCTATATCAATGATAATGTGATAAATTGGATCAGCAAGTTTGCAGATGACACAAAGGTAGGAGGCGTTGTGGACAGCGAGGAAGGTTTTCAAAGCTTGCGGAGGGATCTGAACCAGCTGGGAAATGGGCCGAAAAATGACAGATAGAATTAAATGCAGGCAAGTGTGAGAGGCTGTATTTTGGAAAGATAAACCAAGAAAGGACATACACAGGAAATGGTAGAGCACTGAGGAATGTGGTAGAGCATAGGGATCTGGGAATACAGATAAATAATTCTCTGAAAATTTAATCACAGGTAGATAAACTTATAAAAGAGAGCTTTTGGCATATTGGCCTCCATCAATCAAAGAATTGAGTACAGGAGTTGGGATGTTATGGTAAAGTTGTATAAGACATTGGTGAGGCCAAATTTGGAGTATTGTGTGCAGATTTAGTCACCTAACTATAGGAAACATATCAACAAGATTGAAAGATTGCAGAGAAAATTTACTAGCATGCCCAGACTTCAGGAACCGAGTTACAGGGAAAGGTTAAATAGGTCAGGAATTTATTCCCTGGAACATAAAAGAATGAGGGGAAATTTGATAGAGGTATTTAAAATTATGAGAGGTATAAATAAATGTAGGTAGGCATTTTCCATTGAGGGTAGGTCAGATACAAACCAGAGGACATGGGTTAAGTATAAAAGGGGAAAAGTTTAGGGAGAACATGAGGGGGAAATTCTTCACACAGAGAGTGTTGGGAGTGTGGAACGAGCTTCCAGTTGAAGTGGTGAATACGGGCTGGATTTTAACATTTGAGAAGTATTTGGACAGATGCATGGATGGGAGGTGTATGGAGGGCAATGAACTGGGTGCAGATCAGTGGGACCAGGCAGAAAAATAGTTCAGCACTGCCTAGAAGGCCTGTTTCTGTACTGAAATGTTCTATGGATATATTAGCCTGAAAAACGCCTGATCTTGTCTGATACTAGAAGCTAAGCAGACGCAGACCTGGTCAATACCAGGATGGGAGACTACCTGGGAAGACCAGGTGGTGCATGCTTTAGGGTGACATGGTTGGTACAACACAATTATGGCACCAACGAACCAAGTTCAAGTTTGTTTGTTCTTCCTGTGTCTGCGTTGGTTTCCTCTGGGGGCTCCACTGTCCTCCCACCCTTCAAAACGTGGATTATGTGTTAATTGGGGTATTTGGGCAGAGAGTCTTTTACAGGGCTTTATGTCTTTTTAAAAATTAATTTTCAACCCACTTGGCAATCGTGATGAAACGCGTTGAATGAGACATAGGCCGCGCCTTGGAATGGCAGCTCGGGCTCTGCGTGGCTGGACCAAGCGCATCCAATCACTCGACTCAGGCAGTGCAGAACCATGAAAACAGTGAGGTGTTGGAGGGACTCAGCAGGTCAGGCATCATCCATGGAGAGAAATGGTCTGTCATCTTCTCAGGTTCCAAGAAAGGTCCCGTCCCGAAACATCGACTGAACGTCTCTCTCCATAGAATATGCAATAAAAATAAAACTATGACGCGGCATGAAATTTCCTTTTGCTACCATGAAGCAGACAAAGATTTGCCACCATTTGGAATTGTCCGGCGTCCTTCACAGACAGAGAAAGAGAACCATCTACCAATCCCCAAAGGTGCCCGGTATCAGGGGTTTTACTGTAATTGAACAAATCTAGAATTTGGGAAAAGAAAAGAGAAGTCTCAGAAAGCAAGAGTAGTCATAAAATCTAACCTAGTTCACGAATAGCGCTGGGAAGGAAATGAGCCATTGATATCCGTCTGGCTTCGATATGACTCTATACCCACCTACGTGGTCGACTTATAACTGCCTCTATGGTTCATGGTTTAACTGGGATAGACCATAAGCTCTTTCAATCCCATCCCCTTCTGCATTTGCAAATGAGTGAAAAGAACACCCTTCAGCAAAAGACCCACTGAACCATTTCAGTGGCCAATTAATAGTCAATCTGTATTGGTGGGGGCCTCGAGTAAACCAGATTAGTTAAGGACAACAGATTCTCTTCCTTAAAATAAATGAGTGAATCAGATGGGGTGTTACAACAGCTCACTCAATTCTATTGTAAAGTTTGAGTTGTAAAAGAGAGGCGTAAACTTCTGAGCACAGGCTTCCTGAGTCATCTCTGCTCCGCTAATAAAGCACATCAACTCCCTGCTGACTGAAAATTCCCCCAGCACTGTCAGGAAATAGCCTTGTGAATCACGACTTGAAAGAGTCATGAGGTTGCATGGTTTTGCAATTTTACCTGCACCCAGTGGCAGCTGTGAAACCTACCCAGGGATAAAACAGGGACAAATTTCACTATGCTAAATATCTAGGCTATCGTACTCATCTGCAAGTATTAAATGTATTAATTCACCAAACAGCATGGAAACAGGTCCTTCTGGCCCATGTACAGATTTCAAATTTCACTTTTATTGTCAGAGTACATACATGACATCACATAGAACCCTGAGATTCTTTTTCTGCAGTGCGGGAAAAAAATTGTACTCAATGTACATGTGTAAACAAATAAAGAAATGAGGAAAAACTGACTGATTAATAAAGAGAGAGAAAAAAATCAATAAATTGCAAAAGTAAGAGTCTGATGGTGAAGCTGTTCCTGCTGGTGGTGCGAGTCTTTGGCACCTATACCTCTTTCCTGAGAGCATGTGCAGGGTGGATCCCTGATGATGGCGGCTGCTCTCTGACGGCAACGTCCCCTGTAGATGTTATCGATGGTGGGGAGGGTTTTGCCTGTGATGCCCTGGATTGTGTCCACTACCTTTTGCACGGCTTTACGCTCCCCAGACCAGACCATGATGCAGCCGGTCAGCACACTTTCCACCACGCCTCTGTAGAAATTTCCCAGGGTTTTTGATTGTCGTACCAAACTTCCGCAAACTCCTGAGGAAGAAGAAGCGCTCATGTGGTGCCCAATTAGACCCAGTGAATCTCCTAGGAAAGTATATCTTTGGAAAGTGGGAGGACACTGGAGTCCCCGAAGGAAACCCATGCAGACACAGGGAGAATGTACAAACATCAGATCCGAACCCGGGTCACCGCTGCTGTCATTGCTCCATGCTAAACTCTACTCCAACTGTGGCACCCTGCAATCAAAAGGAAATATAGAAAATAGGAAATATTGAGTGGGTGGGACTAAGTGAAAAATGAAAATCTGCAGATACTGATTGTGGTAAAAACATAGAAATGCTGAAGTAACTCAGTAGCTCCTGCACTATCTGTAGGAGGTGCAACTGTACTCGTTTATGTTGAGAAGGATGGGGGATGATCTTATAGAAACATGTAAAATTATGAAAAGAATAGATAAGATCAAAGTGGGGGGTTGTTTCCACTGGCAGTTCAGACTAGAACTAATGAACAGAGCCTAGATTCAGGGGCATAGATTTAAAAGAGGGAAAAGGAGGACCTGCTTCTCCCAGAGAGTAGTGACCAAGGAAGCAGTAGAGGCTGCTTGAATTCAAGCAACCGGCAAAAAAAAATTGAGGGAAATAGAATAAGTAAAAAATTCAGAGGTTTAAAATTGGCACGCCTCGCCAATCCATTCAACTTGCAATCTCAAGCAACCGGAAAATGGACATCTGGCATCTACCAATCCCCATAGGTGCTGAATACCAGGGGTTTTACGGTATTTCAGAAAAATTTCAATAGATTTCTGAAGAAGAGGGTTTATGGGCAACAGGTGGGAATTAGGTGCATGATCTGCTCAACGGCCTACTCCTGCGCCTGTTTCTTATGTTCCTGAAGGACAAAAGAGCATTCAAAAGAGGGCTTGACAGACAAGATGCTTCACCCTTTGGACTCTATGTCCATGTTTTCATGGAGCATGAACAAGCACGTATACTCCGTGTCCCCGTTTCCCAGAACTGGTTTAATTACCCAATCACCAGCTGATTCATACTGGTGTTTGTACCCATGGACTCAGTCTGGAGTATGTGTTATGAAAGGTTAAAAAATGGCGAAGTCCAAAGGCTTAAATCTGCTCGTAGGTACCTGCATCCAGGTTGTAATCTCTCCTGAAGATGTTGAAGATGTCAAACTTTACCCGTAGAGAGAGATAAACAGTTAACACTTGCAGCGTCTTCTGTTTTAATTTTAGAATATGGCTGTAGAGTGCATCAAAAGAACCAAAGAGTTGTTGATCCAAACCAAGGCTTTTATTAACTAGAAGACTGGAGCGTATCACAAGTAGGTCGACCAGTCCAGAATGTCCTGGTCTGGCGAGGAGCCATCCTTTAAGACCTGCCAGTAAGCGTGACTACGCTCTCAGCCAATCACAGTCACCCTACACGACCATCTGTACCTAGACACATTGGTGATAGAATCTGTACTGTCACAATGGCATTGCCATTATTTTAGTTGGAGCAGAGCTACAGGTTCGGCAGTTGGATATAATAAGTTCTGGCCTTAACCCACTGGGTGTTCTGGCATGTTTGTCCTGCCACATCCAATACAGGCAACGTTATAGGCCCAATGGGCAGGTCCTGAGTCACGACCCAGCATCTTCTCAAGTACCTCCAACTTTCAGTAACGTTCTTTTTCTCTTCCTCTCGACAGTACAAGCAGGTGGAGCAGTACATGTCATTCCACAAGCTGCCAGCCGACATGCGCCAGCGAATCCACGATTACTATGAGCACCGCTTCCAGGGCAAGATGTTTGACGAGGAGAACATACTCGGGGAACTGAGTGAACCCCTCCGCGAGGTGAGCCGCAAAGTCTTCCAGTCCAGCTGTGATTTCCTTTCCTGCCCTTTCTCTTGTAATATTTACAGGCAATCAGTACAATGGTCTTGTAATTAAGAATCATGAAGAAGTCACGAAAGTCCGTGTTTTGAGGAAGCATCGTAGCGCAAACATTCAGAATTATGAACCATCTAACAACAATAATATACAAAAATTAAAATAAGTAGTCGAAATGTAAGGCAGAGTCTTTGATTCATTGATTATTCGGGAATCTGATGGCAGCGGAGAAGAAGCTGTCCTCGTACCACTGAGTCCTCGTCTTTAGGCTCCTGTACCTCTTTCCCAATGGTAGCAGAGTGAAGGAGGTACAGGAGTGGTGGCCTGGGTGGTGGTGGGGGTCTTTGAGGATGGAGGCTGCTTTGTTAAGACACCGCCTCATGTAGATGTCCTCGACGGAGTGAAGTCTGGTGCTTGTGATGTCGCAGGCCGAGTTAACA
Source organism: Narcine bancroftii (assembly GCF_036971445.1). NCBI lineage: Eukaryota > Metazoa > Chordata > Chondrichthyes > Torpediniformes > Narcinidae > Narcine > Narcine bancroftii. Next base: position 14,037,070 of record NC_091479.1, on the reverse strand, counting down.
ACCCTCTGGAATTTTTTTCTTGTTCTGAGAGTTGGCACCTCCATACCAGGCAGTGATGCAACCAGCCAGAATGCTCTCCGCGGCACATCTGTAGAAGTGTTCGAGAGTCTTCGGTGACATACTGAATCTCCTCAGACACCTCACAAATTACAACCGCTGGCGAGCCTTCTTCATGATTGCATCAACATGGAGGCTCCAGGACAGATCCTCAGAGATGTTGACACCCAGGAATTTAAAGTCCTTGACCCTCTCCACTCTTTTCATGTTCCGCTGACTTCCTCCTGAAGTCCACAATCATTTCCTTGGTTTTGCTGACATTGAATGCAAGGTGGTTGTCATTACACCATTCAACGAGCTGATCGATCTCCCTCCTGTACACTTCCTCATTCCCACCCTCCCAAAAACGTACAGGGGTTGTAGGTTAATTGGGTGTATTTAGAAAGCATGAGCCAGAAGGATCTGCTATCATTCTGTATGTCTAAAAGAGTATTAGAAGCAGTCCAATATCTGAGTTGAGATGTATCCCAAGAATCTCTTGGTGAAAGAAAAATAAATTAGTGTAAGAATAGAAAACTCTAAGCCATCTCAAGTATAAACCTTTCACAAGCAATCTTTCTGTAAAGAACCCCTCTCATCTGTAAGGTCGCCCTTCTCTCCTGTCATAAAACCCTTCTCCCGTGAAGAAACTCTTCCTTTCTCCTGTAAAGAAAACCTTCCCTTCCTCTGTAAAGAAACTCTTCCCCTCTCTGTGAAGATGCCCTCCCCCTCTCCTGTCATAAACCCTACCCTTCTCCCATAAAGAAAATCTTCCCATCCCCTGTAAAGAAGCCCTTCTCCTCCTCTGTAAAGACATCCTTCCCCTCTCCTTTCATAAAACCCTTCCCTTCCCTTCTCCTATAAAGAGACTCTTTCCTTCTCCCGTAAAGAAAACCTTCCCATAAAGAAAACCTTCCTGTCCCCTGTAAAAAAAACCTTCCCCTCCGCTATAAAATTCAATCTTGGTTTGCTTGGTTGTTGTTAAGGTTAACCAGGGGATAATTAAGTTAGAGGGATTTATGAGCTGCTTGCTTTTCTCGAGACCCAGAGCAAGAGGATAATAGGAGGTAAACAAGAAATCTGCAGACACTGGGTTGCAGTGAAGTGCACACAAAGGCTGGTGAAATTCACCAAGTCACACAGCATCCATAGGAAGCAAAAAGCAGTCAACATTTCGCGCCAGGAGCTCGGCTGGAAACATCGACTGCCTTTTGCTTTTCATAGATGCTGTATGAAGAATACAGTATACCAACACTTTCTCTCTATCGTCAAGGTTAAACAGATTAGGACCTTATTCCCTGGAGCGTTAAAGAATGAGGGGAGATTTCATAAAGAGATACAAGATAATGAGGGGTATAGATAGAGTAAGTGCAAGTAGGTTGTGGTTAGGTGAGATATGGTGGCAAGGTTGGCGTAGCGGTTAGCACAATGCCTTTACAGCGCCAGTGATTGAGACCGGACTGGGGTTCAAATCCCACGCTGTCTGTAAGGAGTTTATATGTTCTCCCCGTGTCTGTGCAGATTTTCTCCAAAGCCTCCGATTTCCTCCCACTGTTCAAAACATACTGGGATGTAGGTTAATGGGGTGTCAATGGGGCGGCACGGTCTTGTAGGGCCGAATTGGCCTGTTACAGTGCTATGCGTCTAAAAAAAACATTTGAAAAAAACTAGAGGACATGGGTGAAGTGTAAAAGGGGAAAGTTTAGGGGGAACATTACGAGGAATTTCTTCACGCAGAGAGTGGTGGGCGTATAGAACAAGCTGACAGCTGAAGGGGTGAATGTGGGCTCAATTTTCACATTTAAGTATTTTGACAGGTACATGGATGGGAGGGTTATGGAGAGAATGGACTGGGTTCAGGTCAGAGGGATCGGGCAACATAATTAGTCCAGCACAGACTAGAAGGGCCTGATTTTCATGTGCTGTAATTTTCTATGGTTCCATGGTTCCTTGGTGTAAAGCACATTTCTACTGTACCAAAGACCGAAGTAGCACGAGAATGGAACAATTCTTTTGCAAACTATTAATTTACTCAGCAGCTTCTTCCAAATCCTTTGGGATTGCAGTTGAGATCTTGCCTGTATCTGAGATGTAACTTTTCCTTCTTCTTCTTGTGATTTTGTTTTTGCAGGAAATCATTAACTTTAACTGCAGGAAGCTTGTGGCATCCATGCCCCTCTTTGCAAACGCAGACCCTAACTTTGTCACGTCCATGTTGACGAAGCTGCTTTTCGAAGTCTTCCAGCCCAGCGATTACATCATCCGTGAGGGAACAATCGGCAAGAAGATGTACTTCATTCAGCATGGGCTGGTCAGTGTCCTTACAAAAGGCAACAAGGAGACCAAACTATCAGATGGTTCCTACTTTGGAGGTGAGAGTCTTATCAGTTCATAGAGTCATGAGACATTCAAGTCAGATTCATTGTCATCTGATTGCACAAGTGCAGCCGACAAAACAGCGTTCTCCAGACCTCGGTGCAAAACACACAGACACATATAACACATATGCAGACAATCAATACATGTGCAGGACAAGTATTCATATACATAAATGGTTTTGTGAATATAAGTCTCAGATGGTTAATATGAGCAGTTCCTTTGAGAACATTCAGCGTTCTCACTGCCCATGGGAAGAAGCTGTTTCTCAACCTGGGTCTGATATCTCTTTCCCAACGGAAGCAGCTCGAAGCTGTTGTGTGCAGGATGGAAGGGATCCTTGATGTTTTTTTGCATGCCCTCTTCCAACAACGATCCTGGTAGATCAACTTCAGACAATAATCCTGGTAGATCAAAAAGGTACATTCAGCGCAGAAAAAGGCTCCTTAATCCCATCAAGTTTGTGTCAACCATCAGCCATCAATTTAGAACATACAATGAACATAGAACATGCTGCCTGTATTGGATCCATATCCTTCCAACCCCTGCATATTCATGTGTCCGTCTAGAAGTCTCTTCAACAATACGTTGTGTCTGTTTTCACCACTCCCCTCGGTAGTTCATTCCAGGCACCTTCTATTCTCTACATAAAAACTTGTCCCACATATTTCCTTTACACTTCCCCACCCCATTACCTTAAATACTAGTATTAAAGATGACATTTTTATCATGATAAAAAGTTTCTGACTCTCTACCTTTGTTAAAGTCAGTCCACGCTGCAATAAAACAAACAACAGAACCAATTAACCATACAATCATTTCTTTTTTTCATCTTGGTAATACTAGCGAGAGTGAGGAGTATTAAGAAAATAGTTTAGTAACTCGTTCTCTAGACTGAACCCTCACTCAAGCATCGGGCTATCTCTGCCCCGTGGGTCGTCTTCGCTGCTTCTCCTCAAATGGGGGGGGGGTGGTCTCCTTGTGTTCTGGTGCCCTGTGCCAGTATTCTGTTTCCCCAGAGTCTGTAACCCCTCGTGGCTGTGGCTGATCATACATGCCACCATCTTGGGAGCAGACACCGCGGTTCCAGTATTCTTAAATAAAACCATTGTCGGCTCCATTTACAGGCCGTTGAAAGCCTGAACGGAGCCGACGGCTGTCAGACTGGGAGGTTGGACCCTGCGTAAGCGCTCTGACTCCACTCCCCACTCTCCGCGGGTCTGCAACAGATAACGGGAATTTTACTGTAGTTTGTTTATCACTTTCTTTCTCTCCATATTTGGCAATATCGTCATCCTCTAACCACTCAGTCCAGATTTTCCCCTCTTAGTGGATCATTCCTCCAGTATTAACCTTCATGTATTCTTTTACCTAATTAAATAGGCCAGCACGGCTGGTGTAGCGGTTAGCACAACGCCTTTAGAGTGCCAGCGAGCAGGACCGGACCTGGGTTAAAATCCGCATTGTCTACAAGGAGCTTGTGCATTTTGCATGGGTTTTTTTTTTCCGGGAGCTCCACTTTAGTTCCACCCTTCAAAATCGAGGGGTGTAGGTTTACAGGATGTAAATCAGATGGCACGGATTTGTAGGGCCGAATTGGCCTGTTAACAGTGCTGTATGTCTACTTTTTTTTAAATTAAAAATTTAAACAAAATAAAAATTAAATCGAGAGAGAGAAAGAGAGAGAGAGAGAGACGATCATACCCTTCAAACAACTGTCCCACTGTTCACAAACCATTAACCTTCTCAGCCTACTGTCCAAGGATGCGTCAACTGCTCTCGATAAGAAGACTGTGCTAGTCTCATTAATAACCAGAAGCAAAAGAAATTGTTTTTTATTAGAGTATCTGAATCATAATCACCTCAACAGCTGCAGCCTGATCTCAACAGGGTTCTCAGGGTGTTATTCAGAAAAAAAAGAAAACTGAATCAGGTGTAACTCATGAGTTTTTTAGCATTTAAATTGGCTTGCACCTGTCAACATTGAGATCGGAGTGAAAACGTGTGGCCATGAAGAGACGCGTTCCAAATCTTCACACTCGCTGGAAAAATGACAGAAGGTGAAGTTGCTGAGCAGGTCAAAAAAAAGTCACAAGATCCCTCCATTAAATTCAATTGTTCAGCAACAAATTAAGCAGAGAGAGATGGAGGCACGCAAACAGGCTTCCCAGCCCACAAGCGCCCGTGCTGATTAACACTGATCCCACTTGAACCCTGATTTATATCCCCCACATTCTTATCTCCTTCCTCCCTTCCCCCTTTCCCAGCTTCTACCACTCACCTACACTCTAGGGCAGAGGTGGCTTAACGTCAAAGCCACATACGATAAACTTCAGATGTTTGAGAGCTGCAAGACATGAAATATGAATAAATATTTATTCATGTATGTATTTTTTTAAACTGCTCATTTGTAGTAGTTTAAATGTACCCGTACTGTGTTCGGCGCATCGGGTGCATGGGTGGACGCGTGGTCTGGGTCTAAGTGAGAGTCCGTGGTCAGGGCATCGGGACCTCCAGAGGGCCGGGCAGCCAGGTCCTGGGTGAGAGTCTGTAGTTGGGGCATCGGGAGCTCCGGTGGACGGGTGGCTGGGACCTGGGCGAGAGCCCAAGGTCGTGGCGTCAGGAACTCCGGTAGTGGGGCCTGGACAAGAGTCCGAGGTCGAGGTGTAGGGAGCTCCAGAGGGCAGGCAGCCGGTGGCTGGACGAGAGGCAGCAGTCAGGGAGTCGGGAGCTTAGCCCTGGCATGAATGATTCCTGTCTTAGCCAACATATTTCCGTGAGCTGCTCAATGCATGTCAAAGAGCCCCGTGTGGCTCGTGAGCCACGGTTTGGCCACCCCTGGTCTAGGACAATCTACAGTGGCCAGTTAACCAACTAACACAGTGGTTTTCAAACCTTTTTCTTCCCACCTTAAGCAATCCCTTACTAATCACAGAACACCTATGGCATAGGGAATACTTAAAGTGGAATATGAATTTAGGGGGCAGCTTGAAAACCACTAATTACTAACCCGCATGATTTTGAGATGCTGGAGTTCCCCAAAGTGCAAGCTCCATACAGAGAGCATCAGAGGTCACGGTTGAACCTGAGTCCCTGGAGATGTGGCACAACAGTTCTAACAGCTGTGTCACTGCACTACACTGCACTGTGTTTACTGTGTTTTTACTACGATCACAGCATCTGCAACTTTTATCTTTCAGTCCATACTAGGACAGGAGTTGTAAGGGTATCTAGTGCTTGGTAAATTAGTAACAGGATTTTAATTTTGAATGTAAATAGTGCGTGATTTATTGCGACTGTGCAATAACTTTTTATGGAACAAAGGGATGGTGTTTCTGTGTGCTGAGTATATTTAGATATAGTTTGTGTAGTTTTGTAGGGTTGTTGTAATTTGATTAGACTTTTGAAAAGGAAGGGGTCCAAATTTTTGGTCAAAGAGGTAGAGTCCAAAACGTACACAGTTGGTAGGAATATTTGAAGTAATCGGCCAGGCACAGGTTTCACGGGCTGGAAGGGCCTTCAACTGTGCTGCTTTGCTAAAGTAAAAATAAAACTACAGAGGAAAGGAGAGGTAGAGAGGCAGAAAGGGTGGGGGGGGGGGGAAACGACGGTTGGCGTAGTGGCTAGTGCAGTGCTGTTACAGCACCAGTGATCAGGACCGGGGTTCAAATCCTGTGCGGTCTGTAAGGAGATTGTACATTCTCTCCATGTCTGCGTGGGTTTCCTCCATGTACATCAGTTTCATCCCAATGGGGTTTATAGGTCCATGGGGTGCAATTGGGCATCGTGGGCTCATAGGCCGATAGGTCCTATTACCATGCCATATATCTAAATTATTTTTTAAAATTAAATTTGAAAACATTTTAACCAAAGTTTTGAAAGGAATTCCGAGGCTTGTAGTAGGTGAAGATTCATCTGACAATGAACAGGATCCCAACTACTGACTTAGGTCAAGGATTGACTTGCAAAAGTCAAAATCTTTTGCTGCATCTCAGTAGACTTAACAATAAATGATCCAAGTTCATGTTCAGTTGCAGGGCTGGCGAATGTCGCAGAGAAAGGGCAGGTCAAAATCAGAATCAGGATTTATTGTCATGAACAAGTCATGAAATACGGTGTTTGGCAGCGGCGTAAACGTTCATATTATAACAGTTTTACATTACTATAATTTTTTTTAAATAGATGTGCACGAAAAGTAAGGCAGTGTCTTTGGTTCGTTGATTATTCAGGAATCTGATGGAAGCAGGGAAGAAGCTGTCCTTGTCCCATTAAGTGGTCATCTTTAGGCTCCTGTATCTTTTCCCCGATGGTAGCAGAGTGAAGAGGGCATGGCCTGGGTGGTGAGGGTCTTTGAGATTGGAGGCTGCTTTCCTTGATGGAGTGAAGCCTGGTGCCTGTGATGCTGCAGCCTGAATTAACAACCCTCTGGGTTGTTAATTCTTGTCCTGAGAGTTGTCGCCTCCATACCAGGCCACGATGCAACCAGCCAGTATGTTCTCCACGCTACCCCTGTAGAAGTTTACGTGAGTTTTTGGTGGAATACTGAATCTCCTGAGACACCTTAGAAAATCTTGGCGAGATCAGCGTGAGAGATTTGGCAACAAGAAAGAGAATTTTACCATCGAGAGTCTGGCCTGACATCATCACATTCCTTGGGGAAACTCTACATGTAGCATCACTGTCCGAAGAGCAGTTGGGACATCCAAACTGAGGGGAACCTCATAAATGAAAGGCCTTTCAAAGTTCCAGAGCTGTCCGTCACTGGAACTGAGCCATCCACTCTCAGGGAAATCCTAGTATCTCCTTCTCTGCTGTGTCAAATGCAAATCTTTCTATTCAGCAGTGGAAGTTTTATTTCATTCTCCTGCTGCTTCCGACATGAGGTAATCAACGCACCCTGCACAGAACTTTCACTTTAATAGTTCTCTTGGTTCGATCTGCAGGGGAGATTAGCAAAGTGCATGCAATCAGTACAGTGTTAAGAGATGATTGGCTATTCTTAAGCTGATTCCAATAATCCAATCCAGTTGGAACTCTGATCTCAAATGCAATGCATTAAAATGCACCATCAGTGAAATCTGCCAACTGCATTAAATCTGATTCAATACTTATGACCTTGATGGTGACAGGGAAGCATCCTAACACAATCCAACGAAGTCCTAGCAAAGCAAACTACAAAGGTGCTGGAGAAATTCAGCAGGTCATGCAGCGTCTAAGTCAGTGGGTCACAAGCTTTTTCTTTCCACTCACATCCTACTTTAAGAAATCAGCGCTCTGTGATTAATAAGGGATGGCTTGAGGTGGGATGTGAGTGGGAAGGGAAGGTTGAGAACCACTCTTTAAATCGTCCCTCATTGACTCGTTATGTGGACGGTTTCAGAACTCCAGAGGAAATGGGGCAATGACAATTTTTCTCAAGCAAAATATTTCAGTAACAATTGGGGTCTCAAGCAGTGGCTCTCAACATACAACCTTAAGCAACCCCTTACTAATCACAGAGCACCGATGGCATAGGGAATACTTAAAGTGGGATGTGAGTGGAAAGATAAAAGTCCACTGATCTAAATGTTTCAGGCCTGAGCTCTTCGACAAGACCTAATATTCCATCTAGGCACTCTCCAATCAGACAGCGTTATCATTGGCTTTTGTTAACCAGCTTCCATTAAACCCTTTCCATTAGTCTCTCTCTCTCTCTCTCTCTCACCATCCCTCAGTCTCCTTTCCTCTGGCTCCCCACCCGTTCCCTCTCTATTCAGAGAGCTACCCCATCCCCCATCAGCTACTTTTTTTCTATCCTCCCTCCTGTGCTCCTCTCCCCTGCTCCTTCCTCTCTCTTCACCTCACCACACCTCTCCCCAACTTTCTATTCAGGCCCCTGCCTGCCTTCTTGCTCATACCTTGATGAAGAGCTCAGGCCCGAAACATCGGTTCCCCCTTTATTTCCCATAGATGCTGTGTGACCTGCTAAGTTTCTCCGGCACTTTTGTGTATTGCGCTACAGCCACTACGTTTGTGATCTTTCCTGATTAAGTCCAAGTATGAGCAATATGACAATTATAACTTTTGTTCAAGGCAGGAACTCTTCAAAATGGGAATGGAAATAGGTAATGAGCAAATATTTGTTTTCCTAGCAGATCAATGTGAATCTGCATGAAAGAGATGCTCCAGTTAAAAAGTCATCAAACTTCACAGTGCACTTGAGAAGTTCTAATATTGGGATGGAATTACTCGATATTAATATTGACAACTAATTTCACTGGACAACAATCTTTATTTTCAACAGTTTTTCTTCCTGAAAAAAATTGGAGATGATAATAATAAGCTGAACTCAAAGAAAATTTCAGATTTCCTGTATCACGTAGGAAGTTGGAGAAACGTTAAAATCACTTTTATTGAATTTAGCATGTTTAAATTTAGTCATTTCGGCCCATGAGCCAGTGCTGTCCAAGCACAGGATACTCAATTAACTTACAACCCCATGTACATATTGAATGGTGGGAGGATACCGGAGCCTCCAGAGGAAACCCACAAAAACATGGGGAGAACGTACAAACTCCTTACAGACAGCGCCGATATAAATCTCAGATCTTTGATGTAACAGGGTTGCACTAACCACTAAGCTAAGCGCTCCACCCCTAATAATTAATCCCCTTAATCACATAATGATGCTGACAGATTGTGTTGATTCAACTGACCACTGACTTTCCTTTGTACTCAGCATCTGATGCCTCTCATGTCAGTGTCCAACAATAGTCAGCCAGCATTGATTGATTCCAGTTGCCCTGATACCGCTTTTCCATGGTCACAATGTCCTGGTGAAATCTTTCACCGTGTTCAAAACTGACTGACCAAGATCACCAAGTGCAAATACAGAAAATGAATTTTCAATGACATGTTCATAGTTTTGGATGCTTGAAGCACGTTGTCAATCAGCTGGAGGTAGTTTAGTGCTCTGCAGTTGCCAAGAAAGTGATCGGAAAATTTTAAGGTGATTTTCATGACCAACAGCCCAAAATATACCCAAAAGCATTCAGAAGGCAAAATCTTCACTGTCCAATATTGGAACTAGGAGAGTGAAAATACTGTGTGAGGGCGAAATTGGCAGAGAGAGAATGATTTTGTGCATTAGCGTAAAAATTAACGAGTGGTATTTAGTCCCTGCTGGCTCCACAAACATCCATTACAATATCAATGAAAAGAAAAGAGTTTTACTCACTTGGGTGTCTGCCCTATGCGGCTGAATATGAATTAGTTTGATCAATGGGTTCCCATATGGTTTGACTGAATTGGAGGTGGGCCAACAGATTGGGACCCCTTTATCTAAGTGAGCATCATGAATGTATAATATCGATCTATTGTGTGTGTTTGCACTCATTCCAAAGCGTCAAAGCCATAATGTTAAGAAGCATGTGAGATACTTTGAACTTCAACTAAGGGGAATTGATGCAGCTTCACATTAAATACCTTACTATCTAATCTGTGGTAAAAATCTACCGCAGGTTGCCTCATGCAGTCAGTGGAATATTTTTCTAAAGATTTCTTTCCTTGGTGACTTCCAGTTTTTTCTACCTCACGTATTTTTGTCTTGATGAACTATTTTCATTTCGAGTCCTTTCACCTTTACAATAATGCCTCATTTAATCTTCAATCATTTGGCACTGAGATTTGGCACTTATATTGCTTTATAGCAATATAAAATTGGATGTAAATGCTCACATTAGCATTATTAGAAAAATAATAATGCTTGAATTCCAGATACCAGGAGTCTTAATTCAAGCATCCGGCAGCTTCAAGCAACCAAAAAAAAAATTAGAATAAAATAATGGGTTAAAAAATGTGAGTTTAAAATTGTAAAAGTAAATGTTCTCCTAGGTGAAGCATAAACCTTTGGTGAAGATGGGAACAAATATTCAAATAGTCAGCGGAGTTCCTTGGCCGTGCTTTGCTGTTTGAATAAAGTTGTTTTAGAATAAATTGGTGTCGCCCAGGATGAAGAGCTGCTCGCTGTTGGGGTGACTCTCTTAAAGTGTCTCCTTATCCCTGCTGAGTAAGAGTTGCCACGGTCAGGGGTTTTATCTGTAAACTTGGCGAGGTGGGGGGATTAATTATCTATCATGTTATTGTTCGTCTTTCGGGCAGCTCCAAGGAGGGGGAGGAACCTGCAGATGCAGCGACAGTTAATTGTCTTCATAAAATAAAACAACTGCTTTAAGGTTTATATATTCATGTAAGTAAGTTTGTTCAGTTTAAGTAGTTTTGTCTTTTAAACTGTTTATTCTTAATGCAGGTATATTTGTTAGGCGTTACGAGCAAGTCTCAAGCAACCGGCAAATACAATTATCTGTCATCTACCAATCCCCTTAGGTGCTGAATACCAGAGGTTTTATTGCAATAGCAATGGTGTGTATGAGATTTATACCATTTAAACTGCAGATTCCCAGAACAGACAGTGATTTCCACTGTCTGCCATGGGAAGAGATTCACAAGTTTTCTGAATAACAATTTCTTTTTTTTTATATAATTTTTTATTTTTCACACCATAAATCACATTAGCCATGATCTACACTTTTTCTTTTTCACACATATACAGTGACTTTTTCTCCCCCCCCCCCCCTCCTCCCAGGCCACCCCCCCACCCCCCCCCCTCATCCATTTTAAGTATACAATCTAGGTTGTATTAAACCAGTCAGACAATGTTGTCATTCAATAAAAATACACCAGAAATTCTACTGAGTCCATTCTTTTCTTTCCTTCTCCTTCCATCAACTTAGGTAATGTTTGTCCCCGGTAGGTTTTCGCTATTGTATTTAATGTAAGGCTCCCATATTTGTTCGAATAGTTCAATATTATTTCTTAAACTATATGTTATTTTTTCTAATGGAATACATTTATTCATTTCTATATACCATTGTTGTATTTTCAAATTATCTTCAATGATGCGCTCGGAACCTCCTTAGAGGGGAACCTTTTCCTGGGAGCCTCTGGCCTATGACCACTCAAAGTGGAGAAAGGACTTACAAGGTGTTCTTGAGGGCATCAAAGACAGGAAACAGGAGCATACAGAAGCCCTGCATAAGGAGGTGGATCGGAGGTCAATCCACAGGACCATAAGATGGGCAGCAGAGAGGATCAGTGGAGTCTCCCTCCACCCCCCACCCTCCCCCACCCTCGACGTGATCTATCAGGATCATTCTCAGAAGAGGGCGCACAAAATCATCGAGGACCCCCTTCCACCCCGCACGCAACATCTTTCGGCTGCTCCCATTGGGAAAGAGATCCAGGAAGGATCTGAGCCAGCGCCACCAGTCTGAGAAGCAGATTTTTTCCATGGGCAGTGAGAATACTGAATGACCAAAGGAACTGCTCTCACTAACTATATGAGACACTCATATTTATTTATTTGTGTACATGAATACTTTAATTATTTTTTAATTTAGACATATACCACGTAACAGGCTACTTCAGCCCATGAGTCCGTGCTGCACAATTTAACCTACCCTCCCCCCCCCCCCCCCAGTGCGTTTAGAACGGTGAGAGGAAACCAGGGTCCCCAGGGAAACTCCACACAGACACCGGGAGAAGGTACAACTCCTTTGGATTTGAACCCCTGTCCCAATTGCTGGCGTTGTAAAGGCATTGCGCTAACTGCTACACCATCTGCCCTGCATATGCATTGTTTGCCTGTATCTGTGTTATGTCTAGCTGTGCGTCTGCGTGTTTTGCCCCGAGGACCGGAGAACGTTGTTTTGTTGGGTTGTACTTGACATGGCTACTCTGTCAGCCACCTCACTGCCCTTCTGCGATTCTCAGACTGACCTTGTCAGTCACCTGAGAACCTACGAAAGACACTCTGGAAGCAAGTCATTGTTGACTCTGTGGTAGTGTCTGAAAAGAAGACACGATGGAGCACCTGGAGATCAGTGTATGTTTCCAATACCACTGTGGTGTGAAGGCATCATAACATTCAACCAAATAACCATAAGAACATGGGTTTATGTTGCACTTTTACTTCTTCAAAGCATTCCAAGAAATAAAGATGAGGAAGAGCAGCTTTTCCCAGTGAGTAATGAATCTGTAGAATGCTCTGCCCAATGAAAGCAGTAGAAGCTGCATAATTAAATGTATTAAAGACAGATTTTTGAATTCTCAGGGAATTGAGGGACATGGGATAAAGGCAGGTAGGTGGAGATGAGACTATCATCAGATCAGCCATGATTTCATTGAATAGTGGAGCAGGCTTGAAGTACCAAATGGCCGACTCCTGTTTCTATTTCACATGTTCTTAAAGCAAAATTGATGCCAAGTCACGTGAAGCAATGTTGGGGATTCCTCACCAAAATCAGAAAGCATAGTGGTTTGTAGGAGAGCGCTAAAGAAAATAGAGATATTTTGGGGAGGAATTCGACGCTTCTGGACCTTGGCATGTAAATGGTGGAGCAACTCAGTAGTGGAGTGCTCAAAAGATAGATATGCATCAGCTAGAGGAGATCCAGAGATAATCAAGTTTGAGTTGACGGAGAGATTGCTGCATAAGGATGGCGATTATTTAATTTACTGAATTGGGACCAACAAGCATTAGGATGATGGGCGAAGATGATTATAGGAAGAAGCTGAAACCAGGCTAGGAGATAGCGGGGACAGGTCTGTTGCTGAGACAGGCAGTGAAGATGTGGCCACTGGATTAAATTTTTTAATTTAGACATACACTACAGTAACAGGCCATTTTGGCCCACGAGCCCGTGCCACCCAATTGACCCACAACCCCCCCCAGTGCATTTCGAAGAGCGGGAGGATGCCAAAGCCACCAGGGAAAACTCGTGCAGACACTGTGAGAATGTACAAACAGCGCAGCATTCGAACTGGCGTTGTAACAGCGAGGCACAAACCGCAACATCAACCGTGCCGCCCAACGGCATCAAGGCCACAAAGAGTGAATTTACTCACTCCAGTGTCGAGGCTGGCATGTTTGAACATTGTTTTATTGGTCAGGCAGACCGTACGTGGCGGCACATAATTCAGGTGTATTGTCACATCTATTAAGATGCAGTGAGAAAATTTGTTTAATGAGCAGTCCAGCTGTCATCCCATCCTCAGCACAGCAAGCAAGACACAGTGCAATGTTATGATTGTATGACCAATGCAATTAATGTAAGATATAGGCAGGTGCAATATCATTTTTGCATCGGCTTTATCTTGCCCCACAAAAATTACATATATTAACACTAATTTTTCCAATGTATGTGTTAGATGCGGGGAAAAAACAGGTACTTTCTTAAATTCTACCTGGTTATGTTCCAAATTGAAACCTTTAGGGGATAACTTACTAAATCAAATTATTTGGAAACAATTGTCTCTTAAGTCCAGAATTGTTTCTCTTAGGAAATATTGTGAATGTAAGACCTAAAATGAGGCTTGTCCAAGTACCAATTACAGTTTCTTAAAATTGCATTGGCCAGGAAATGTATTGCAGTTAGCTGGAAGTCTGATTTTTTTTCGAAATAGCCCGTTGGAATACTGAAATGCATAGTGTGCTCCCCTGGAGAAAACCACTTACAATTTAAGGAATAAGTACAACACGTTTTTGCAGGTATGGGGACCTTAACTTCAAAGTGTAGGGTTGAATACTTAATAAATAAGGTATTTATTTATTTTTCTTTCTTTTATTGAGATCTAGACAAAAAGTAATTGGGCCCTTTTTTCGTTGAATTGGATACCAGATCTTCTTCTCATTTCCTTTTTCCTCCTCTTTCTTTTTTCTACCCTTTTTTATTTCTTCCCTTTTCTTCATTTATTTAGGATTTTGTTGGGGGGGGGAGGTGTGGTGGGATAGGGGCTCTATTTGGAAAATGTATCAATGATTAATTCACATTTAATTATTTATCTGTGATGGTAATTTTGGTATTGTTTGATGATAAAATCACAGTGCAGAGTTTCAGAAAGAAAGAGACCAGTTAGGGCAGAGCAAAGGCAACATTCTTTCATTGGTGTGAGGTTCATTCAGGACTCAGATAACAGCAGGAAAGAAACTGTCCTTGAATCTTATGGTGTGCGATCCCACACTGTTCAATCTTCTCCCTGATGAGAGGTAGGGTGAAGGGAATGTGACCAAGGTGGGATGGGTGCTTTTCCAAAGCAGTGGCAAGTATAGATATAGTTGACAAAGAGGAACTTTGTGTGATTCTATTCTCCTTTATTCCATCACCAGTGTGCCAGCAAGGATGCACCAGTCTGTGTTGACACATGGTAGGATTGCAGCATGTTAACAGTGCCCATTCTTTCTCTCCCGGTAGAAATTTGCCTGTTGACCCGCGGTCGTCGAACAGCGAGTGTACGAGCCGACACTTACTGCAGGCTCTATTCCCTGTCCGTGGACCACTTCAACGGGGTACTGGAGGAATACCCAATGATGAGGCGTGCCTTCGAGACCGTGGCTCTGGACAGACTCGACCGGATAGGTAAACTCTTTTGTCATTTCAACTTCCTGCATGGCTTTCTCAACTCTCACGTTAGCAATGCTTGCAAGCTCATCTCCCCTTCTCAGGTAGCCTGGTTGTTAGGTCATTTGGCTGGAACCTAGAAACTTGAGCCATTGATCTTGAGACCAGAATTGGAACACCACCATGCCAGCTAATCGGGTGAATTAAAAATATTATCTATTATAATTTTTTCGTAAAACAGCTCATTTGGGGCTAGAATTCTTACAACTACTGTGAATCCCTGAGTTCATACATCAGTGAAGAAAATTGGTGAGAGCACAGCAATGTGTCAGTCCTATTTCTAAGAAATCTGGCACAAGGACACGGTTAGCCTGGCGGATAGTGCAACACTGTTACAATGCCAGTGACTCAAGTTCGAATCCGGAGCTGTCTGTCAGGAGTTTGCATATTCTCCCCCTGTCTCTGTGGGTTTCCTCCGGGGGCTCCGGTTTCCTCCAACCTCCAACGGGGAGGGGTGTTGTAGGTTAATTGGGCGGCACGGGCTTTTTACCGTGCTCTCTGTCTAAATTTAAATTTAAGAACAGAGAATACTGGAAATATCTAAGGAAAGAGGCACAGAGCTTTGAAGAGAGATCAGTGTCTTGAAACATTAACTCTGTCTCTCTTTCTCTCTCTTCAGGCACTGCCTGACCACTGAATATTTCCAGCACTTAATTTTCTTTATCATGGTTCCAGCACCTCTCCTCATAAGAATCGTAGTTTCGATAAAATTAGACAATTTTGAAAATACTTTGTAATTACTGAAATGCAAGATATTTAATTCCCTCATCTAATATAATTTCAATTCAGACCACGTTCAAAGATCGCAATCTTAAATAACCATATAACCGTTTACAGCACGGAAACAGGCCATGTCAGCCCTTCAAGTCCGTACCGGTTCACTTGAACAACTCCACTAGCTCCTCCGCAAACTCCTGAGGAAGTAGAGGCTTTCTTCATGTCGACCCCATAAATTTAACATTTAAAAAATGGTCTACAAAATTCAACTTTTACATGAGAATATAGTATATATGGCAATACAGAAAAGTGAAGAAAATATTTTTGCGATCATTTTAAACTATAGTTGAATTATTGTGTGCAGTTCTGCTCACTCTAGACCTTTCTATTTTAATTGCCAAAATTATGTGACTCTTTTCCTTTTGGTGTATGAATGAAGCAATAAGTTGAACAGATAATGGAAAGAAAATTACTGAGATTCAGCCTGTGACCTAATCAACAGAACAATCCCTTTAGACCAAGAGGAAGCGATGTAAATTTGACAATATAATTGAAACCTCAGAACATTATAATTTTAATAAGTAATCTGTTACTTGTCAGATGTTGAGAGTGTGCCAAAGTGATAAAGAAGGGAAAGTGTGGATTAATGTATTTTAGTCCAATCTTTACCAAAAAATAATGTAATGAGAGTTTAACTGTAATCATTCAGTGTTTGACTACGAATTAGTAATTGATTAATGATGGAGAATGTGATTTTTATTCACTCAGTGGTAAAAATTCTTGGCAAGGTGTTTGTTGGATTCACAACTGCAGTAAGCACACCCCCCCCCCCCCACCACAAACCCCGGTATTCGCCACCTATGGGAATCGTTAGAAGCCAGATAAGTGAATTTTCCAGTTGCTTGAGATTGCATGTGGCCTGATTGGCGCCAATTTTAAACTTCCGTATTTTTAGCCTATTTATTTTCCGGTTGCTTGCGGCTGCCGGTTGCTTGGATTCCAGGGATTTTACAGTCATTCACTTCGTTTTTACATTCCCAATGCAAGCTACAGATTAATTTCTTTCTAAAGGAACTCTCTTTTGCTTCTCTTTCTCAGGCTGTAGGTGGCGCTTCAGGCAATTTCTCCCGATGGCGAATCTGTCTGCCTTACAGCATGCAAAAGCAATCTCATGTAATATGACCCTGTTTTATTACATGACAATAAATTGAATCTTGAATTTTGGATCTATCGCCCTCCTGTATGCTTCCTTGTTGCCCTTTGTGATTCCTCCCACAACCATCGTGCCTTCGGCAAATTTGTAGATAGCTTTTGTGTATTTACCCCAATCACAGCAGCTGCGGACTTTTGTGTTTCAGGCCCAACTACAAGACATGCCAGCAGTGACCATGCAAGTTGGAAGTGGAATCACTTCCACTCTGCTTGGATGAAACTGTATCTTGACAAAAGCTATTATCAGGATGGGATAAAACACCTTGCCAACACAGTTGCTATTGGATTGCCTTGAGTCATTCTGACAGATGTATCTTGCTCCATAGAACAGACGGTAGCTGACGGTGTGAGTCAGCTAACACCTGGTTTGCTCATGTGGCCTTCTATGAGAGCAGAGATGTTAGCACGTTTAAAATAAGGGGATAAAATCCACCCAATGAAGATGACATGAGGAAGTCAGGTGCTCAGACATTTATAACACCAAGAATGACTTACAGGGCAATATTTCTTGCAGATTTTATTAAAAACTGAACATTTTGGTATCGTGAAAACATGATGTCAGAGGCTTAGATCATGCTCTCCGAAGGAATGCTGACAGAAACAGGAAGACAAATCTTGTTTCCCTTGGCTTAATTAGAAGCCTTCAGAACTCTAAGGCTGAACAAAGCACTATAAATAGCTTCTAGATCCAAGGCTACTTTGAATAAATATATTCTGTTTCTTCTGACAAGTCAAGTTTATTGCTATGTGATGGCACAAGTACTACCCAACAAAATAGTGTTCTCCAGTGCAAAACACACAGACACACAACCAGACAAACTATACATATGCTAGAGAAGTATTCATATATACAAATAAATAAATAAACATTGTTAAATGAATAAGAGAGTCTCGGAGGGTCAGTGTGAGCAGTTCCTTGGGTCGTTCAGCCTTCTCACCACCCCCCCCCACCCCCCCACATGGGAAGAAGCTGTTCCTCCGCCTGGCGGTGCTGGCTCTGATCCTCCTGGATCTCTTCCCTGATGAGAGCAGCTAAAAGATTCTGTGTGCGAGGTGGAAGGGGTCCTTCTCAATAATTTTGCTCACCCTCTGCAGACAACAATCCTGGTAGATCACATCGATGGAATCAGAATTTATAGTCATGAACAAGTCACGAAATTCAGTGTTTTGCAGCAGCGACATCGGGTAAACATTCACATTATACCCATCTTACAAGGTTACTATAACAAAAAATAAAAATAATAGGGCACGAAATGTGAGGCAGTGTCTTTGGTTCATTGATTATTCAGGAATCCGATGGCGGAGGGGAAGAAGCCATCCTTGTGCAATTGAATGCTCGTCTTTAGGCTCCTGTACCTTTTCCCCATTGGTAGCAGAGTGAAGAGGGCACGGGCTGGGTGGTGGAGGGGTCTTCGAGGATAGAGGCTGCCTTTTTAAGACACCACCTCATGTAGACGTCCTCAATGGAGTGAAGTCTGGTGCCTGTGATATCGCAATCCAAGTAACAACCCTTTATTCTTGTCCTGAGAGCTGAATGATGCAACCAGATGCTCTCCACAGTACACCTGTAGAATTTATCGAGAGTTTTCGGTGACATACCGAGAGGAGGGAGGCTCCAGTGATCCTCTCTGACACTTTTATAGTCCTGTGGATTGACCTCCGATCCATTTCTCTGCAGCCAGCCAGGATGCTCTTGATAGAGCTCCTTTAAAAGGTTGACTTGATGGTGGCCGTTAGCCTTGCCCGTTTCAGTCTTCTCAGTGATGCACCTTCCTGACAAGTGAAGAGATGTTGTGTGTCCACTATAGGTCACTAATTAAGTGAACTCCAAGCAGAGATTTGTAAATCATAGCATTGAAACAGTAGAATGGAATTGCCTCCATTATGTGATTCACCTCTAGACTTTGACTTTATACAAACCGTCTTTGCCTTGTAATCTCTTTTCTCTGTAGCCACGCTGTTTAATAATTGGGCTCTCCTGGAAGTACAGTGAATAATTTCTGTCCACAATACCTGTTGCGCTGCTACCAGTTTCCTGAATCCAATTAATTGATTTTTATTTTTAAAAAAGTGATAACTTTGGTGCATTGCTGACATTGGGTAATTGAGTTGCTTAAATTTTGTGCGAGGTTAAACAGTCTGCAGTAGGTGTGAGATTAGTTTTTGTTATAAACATCTGTTCTTTGACTGTTGACCCAAAATTAGACCTCTATTGTTGATCCTCTGTCCTTGATATTTCCCCTCATTCCAACTAGACTCTCCCAACTACAGTATTTGCTTCATTGTTCAATGTTCCTTTTATTGTCATGTAATAATACATGATATACGTCGATAGAGGGTAAAGGTCAACCCCCCCTAATTTTGGCCTCGGCCGGCTGTCCATCCAAACTCCTGACCACGGATCCTCTCCCTCCACTGCCCGCCCATCTGAACTCCTGACTGCCGATCCTCACCCTGGCCGCCCACCCATCTGAGCTACTGACACCCTGACCATGAACTTATCACCCAGTCCTGGCTATCCGAACTCCCAACACCTTGAACGACACAGGTACTCATGATGTCAAAACTTTGACCCACGTAAACATTGATTCCCCCCCCCTTTTTCCCCCAAAAAAGTGGTCCAAACAATTCGACAATAACATGAATATATATGCTACTTCAACCTTTCTCTGCCATAAGCCAAACAAAGAGTTGCCATGACCATTGTCCAACATCCCTAACAAAAGGAGAAAAAGAAGTAAAAGAGAATCCCTTCCTGTGGTGGTACACCACCAGCCAACTGCAGGGGGCGACCTCTGTACTGCAGAAGAACACGGGAGGACAACCTATCAATCAGCCGACCTGAATGGACAATCTCCACCCAGTTGTCTGTCATTCACCCTCCGGGATATAAGCTGGGTCCAGCCCTCACGAAGCCAGTCTCAGAGCTCGCACCAGCATTCTCACAGCTAGCTCTGTGAAGGTTTAAGTTGAATAAAGCCTGTAGGACAGACTTCATGTTTTGTGTGTTTGCTTCTGTTCGATAGCGCCCCACACTTCTTAAACCTCTTTTGATTTGTACTGATCACGCTGTGTTTCCATCCACATGCATCTTCAGCCCCAGTACCCACCAGCACCCACACACCCTGCACCCTACACTCTTCTTTCTTCCTGCAGTCACAATCTTAGTTGTTCAAATGCAGGATCATTCACCCAAAATAATTTGGAAGTAAATGTGAATCTGATAAACAAATGCAATCCAGCAGGGAAACTTTACATTTTTAAAATTAAATTTTTTAAATGTAGACGTACACCACGGTAACGGGCCCTTTCGGCCCACGAGCCCGAGCCGCCCAATTAACATTAAACCTATGTCCAGTTTTGTAAGGTGGGAAGAAACCAGAGTGCCTGGAGGAAAACCACACGAGAACGTCCAAACTCCTCCCAGACAGCACCGGATAAGCTCACTGGCACTGTAGAAGTGTTGCACTAACCGCTACGCGGGCCGCTGAACAATTTGGGCTTGTTTCCTCCCCTAGAAGCCAACCAAGTGGGTGAAGGACTGACATTTGAAGTGCCAAGGTGTTGTGCTCCACAGATAAAATGCTGAACAGGATTGACATAGAGAGATACTTGAGGTTTTTTTAAAAATTTATGTTAGAAATACAGCACGGAACAAGCCATTTCAGCCAACAAACCCATGCCGGCCAAATGCACCCAAATGACTGACACTCCTGGTATGTTTTTTTGAACGATGGGAGGAAAACGGAGCACCCGATGAATACATGGGGAGAACGTGCAAACTCCTTACAGACAGGGTGGGATTCGAACCCCAGTCCCAGTCACTGATGCTGTAACCACTACGCCCACCATGTCATACCAGGGTTGGGGAGACCTTCTGGGCCGAAGGGCCTGTGTCTGTGCTTTATGACTCAATGTATAGAAACTGGGTAACCTCTCTCTACCTCCCTCTATTCTTCAGCTTGCAGCATCCGTTGGGTTTTTTTACCGTTTCTAGAATATAAAAGTCTGAATCAGCTCTAGAGACGCGTTTCTAACCCTCCAAAATGATCCAGGCATTAAAGCATTTTGCTCATCTGATGTGTCAGCTGGCTTAGATTAATCAAATTGCCAGTTATTTCCCTGGATCATGTGTGAGTCAGCCCGAGGTACATGGTACAACAGTTAAAAACAGAGTTGCAGAGAGAGACCAGTTAGCACAGACCAAACTGAGTGTAATTTCGCTAGGGTATACCTGTATCTCGTCTTGGTCTCATGGTACACTGTCATGGCTTAATTTGTCCTGTTGTGCACCTGTGCAGTTTTGGTGTACCTGTACATTGTTCTTATGTACATGTCAACAAACTCCCACATCGTTTTCCATAAAGGAATTTCCCAGTTAACCTCTTATCTGCTGCCAGATCATGCAAGATCGAAGATGTTTAGAATCAAACTGAGGGAGTAACAGTCCGATCCAGTCTGCAGATAGGAAATGTGTTCTACTTTCTGTCCTCTTGTTGAACGTGCAAATTAATAATGGCAACCTAATTTCTTTGACAGTACTCCTCTCCAGGGGCAGGACAAGTCTGTGCAAGGTTCCAGGCGTTAGTTAAATGTTGACCGCCTCTGCAGCAATGCAGCAGGTGATAGTGCTGTACACACTGTGATAAAAGGAGAGGGAATGGAGCCTGAGCCCAGTTCTAAATTGGTCTATCCTTTGGCTGACATGCCAGGGGAAGGTGACAACAAAGGGCACAGAGTTACCCAAGTTGTTTTGACAGTCTCATGACATCCCAAAACACCTTACAGATCAAGTTCATTCCTCGTGCAGAGGAAAATCTGACGATGACCAGATTAAGCTGCGATCCACTAATGAAAGGACTTGCAACAATTTTTGAAAATAGCTCAAATTCAGTTTTATGTCTTTTCTGGGTGGGATCTGAGGTGACATCTCATCATCCAAGTATATCAAAGTAATTCAATGTGGTTTGCATTGGTAGACTCTTCACCAACATATTCTCAAAGGGAATTAAGGACAAGCCATAAATGTTGATGTTCAAAATTTCAGGGAATGATTAAAAAAAAATAAATGTTTAGTACCTCCCCAGGGCTGACGCATGACCTGCTGAGTTTCCCCAGCATGTTTGAGTATTGCACTATAATACATTACTCTCTAGTCCTGGCCAATGCGTGCTGCACTTCACGACATCACTCCTCCACTTGTTCAACTTTCTCTTTCTCCATTCCAGTCTTGGCAGGAAGTGACTGATTGAAGTTTGGGGCAAAATTTAAAAATTGCATCCTATCCCATGTCGGTGGAGGTTTGCTGTTCCTGCCCGCCTCCAGAAACCGGAAGACTATTCGAGGAATCATTCAGGGTGACATGTTCAGTGCAGCGATAAGCGCAATGCTGTTATGGCGCCAGCGGCCGGGGTTCAAATCCAGTGCTGACTATACATTTTCCCATGGGTGGCTGATATGTCCGTCCATGATCTCATGTGGCGCCAGACTGAGACCACCCGCAAGGTGGAGGAACAACACCTCATCATCTGTCCGGGAACTCTCCAACCAGATGGCATAAACATTTACTTTTCCGGCTTCCGTTAAACCCCCAACCTCAGTTTCTTTTTCCTCCTGCCACCTTTCCCCCCAGCTCTATCTCTGTCTGTCTGTCTCTCTCTCTCTTCCCTTTTCTCCTTTGTCTCCTTTCACGGAGCAAAATAAATTCTCACCTTTCCTCTTATCATATCCAATTAACACATTATTCCTTTCACTCTCCAGTCCTTATCCAGATGTGTTCCTGTTTTTTTTTGTTTGAAGGACTCAGGTCTGAAACATTGATGATATATCTTTTACCTCCTATGAATGCTGCGAGATGCCTGGGTGTTTCTGTGTGTTTTTACCACAATTTTACTGTGTCTCCAAACTTTCGTGTTTCACTCGGAATAGATTTCCTCCTTGTGCTCCAGTTTCCCTCCACTCTCCAGGATTTGTAGGTTAATTGGGGTACTGAGTGGCAAGGGTGCATGGGCTGGAAGGGCCTGCTATCGTGCTGTAGGTCTAAATTTTAAATTTAATTTAAAGACACAAGAGAGATGCTGGACTCTGGACCACAGAATTTCTGGATGAACTCAGCAGGTCAGTCGGCCTGTATGGGTAGAAATTGTCAGTCAACATTTTGGACCTGCTCTGGAGCAGAAAAGTTGACTGTCCATTTCGACTTAAGGACATGCTGAGTTCCTCCAGGAATTCTTTGTCTGCATTGGATCGTTGTTTACAGGACTGTAGTGTGATCAATGACCACTCACAGACCCATAGCAAGAAGTCAAAGGCTTTATTTATCAGAAGATCCAGACATGCCTCTCCATGCTGCTGGCTCATGTCCAAGGCAGGTATGAGGGAGGAGACTAGGGCTCTCAGCCTTTCTTAGGGGAACTTATGAGGAGGGGCTGTGGATACAGAAGGCCGGACAGCCTACCCAGCCCAGTGAGGACATGCCCGCAGTACTGTGTTCCACCACAAGGGCTACACTTCCAGTGAATAACAGCATATTGAGTACAGGAGTTGGGATGTTATAGTAAAATTGTATAAGACATTGCGGAGGCCAAATTTGGAATCTTGTGTGTAGCTTTGGTCACCTAACCACAGGAAAGATATCAATAAGATTGAAAGAGTGCAGAGAAGATTTACTAGGATGTGCCCCAGACTCTGTAAATGTGTGAAAAAGAAAAAGTGTATATCATGGCTAATGTGATTTATGGTGTGAAAAATAAAAAATTTAAAAAAAAAGAACTGAGGTACAGGTAACGGTTAAACAGATTAGGACTTTATTCCCTGGAGTGTAGAAGAATGAGGGGAGATTTGTTGGAGGTTTTTTAAATGGTGAAGTGTATAGACAGAGTAAATGTAGGTAGGCTTTTTCCACTGAGGGTAGGTGAGATACAAAGGGAGAAAGGGGAAAAGTTTAGGGGCAACATTAGGGGGAACTTCTTCACACAGAGCTAAGTGGGAAGTGTGGAACAAGCTGGGCTCAATTTTAACATTTAAGAAGAATTTGGACAGGAACATGGATGGCAGGGCTATGGACTGGGTGCAAGTCAATGGGACTAGGCAGAAAAATGGTTTGGCACAGACTAGAAGGGCCAAAAGAACCTGTTTCTGTGCTGTATTGTTCTATGGTTCTGGACTAGGAGATGTGGAGTCAATTACATTGTGATATGTTATTGCTCCAATAATCCCAGGCTCAGGATATGGAGAGTTGAATTCACGTCCATCAATTGAGCTGAAAAGTTAAGTGTTTGTGAAATAAATGTGTAATGATAACCTTTATTAGCAACAATGATGGTAAACCTACCATACTTGTGAAAAATCCATCTTGTTCACTGTAGTTCTTCAGTGAAAAAAACCTGCAATCTTTAGTGAACATCAACACTGGTACGGTTTCCACATCACTCCAGAAGTATCATCGAACGTAGATGAACACGAGACAGCAGTGGATTCCAAACTTCCCTTCGACTCACATTCCACCTTAAGCTATGAGTCCTCTGTGATGAGTAAGGGATCGCTTAAGGTGGGACGTGAGTAGAAAGAAACAGTTTGAAAACCACTGTTTTAATCGTCCCTCATTGACTCGTTATGTGCACGGTTTCAGAACTCCAAAGGAAATGGGCCAATGACAATTTTTCTCAAGTAAAATATTTCAGTAACAATTGGGTCTAGAGCAGTGATTCTCAACCTTCCCTCCCATTCACCTTAAGCAATCCCTTACTGATCACACAGCACTTATGGCATAGGGATTGCTCAAGGTGGAATGTGAGTTTAGAGGGGGAAGTTTGAAAACCATTGCTATACAGGAACAGGGTCTGCCACCCATAATGTCTGCACTGCCCAACCACGGCCACCTGAAAAATTAAGGGACAACACTCTAGAGCAGTGTGGGCAGTGCAGCAGTTAGTACAATGCTATTACAGTGCCAGTCACCGAGGTTTGGATCCAGCACTGACTGTAAGGTGTTTGCACACCGGCTTAAGTGTCTGCATGGGTTTTCACCGAGTGCTCCTGTTTCCTTCCACCCTTCAAAATGTACTGGGGGTTGTAAGTTAATTAGGTGGCTGGACTCGTGGACCGTAAGGTATACATACATACTGTATTGTGTGTCTAAATTTTTTACAACTTTTTTTTTAAATGATTCCGTCTGGGCACTCTCCAAGCAGATGACATTACCATCTCCTGTTTCCGTTCAGCCCCCTCCCCTATCTCCCTCTATCTCATTTCCTCCACCTCTCTGTTCAGAGAGCTGTCACCTCAGCTTTTGTTCGTGCCCCCACCCATATCCACCTATGACCTCAACGAAGGGCTCAGACCTGAAACGTTGGTTATGTATCTTTTCCATTAAGAACGCTGCTTGACATGCTGAGTTTCCCCAGCACTTCTGTGTCAAGGCATCTGCAGACTCTTTGTTCCACACCAATCCAAATCATCCTATCTAAAGCACAATATCCCCTGCCAGTTCGCCTCAAAGCTTCCAAAATGTTATCATTTGTTTCTTTCACCTCCCTTGGCAATGCATCCCAACACCTCCCACTCTCCGTTGTGGAACAACTTGCCCTTGTAAATCCCTATCACCTTAAACTGATGCCCGATAGTATTTGACATTTCCATCCTCTGAATCAAAATTTATTGTCACGAACACGTCACGAAATTTGTTTTTCTGCGAAGCAATCACAGTGCGAACATTTTATATCAACCACCTTACAAGAAAAAGACAAAGTAGGCCAGTGTTGGTGGTTCATTGTTCGTTCAGGCATCCGATGACAGAGGGGAAGAAGCTGTCCTTGTGCAGCTGAGTTCCCGACTTCAGGCTCCTGGTGGTAGCAGAGGGAAGAGGGCGTGGCCTAGGTGATGAGGGTCCTGAGGTTAGATGTTGCATTCGTCAGGCAGCGACTCCTCAAGTTAACAGCCCTCTGGAGATTTTTCCTGTCCTGAGCATTGGCACCTATACCAGACATAACATCTTCGGGATAAAGACTCTGACTATCTACCCTATCTATGCCATTTGAAATTTCATTCACTGACGTGGCAGCTCATTTTGTTGCCTTGCAGATTTGTTCAATTAACTCAGTTTAAAATTCCCTCATTGTCAAAACTGAGATGATAATTGAGTTTGTATCCAGATGACGACCAGACTGTAGGATTACCAGCCCAAGCATGTATCCATTAGAACACTGTCGGGTACATTAGACAACTCTGCCATTACCATTGGCATTATTGGTGAACTATTAGAATCCTCAATGGTCCTAGATTCAAGAACTAGTCTGATTTCTGAACAATTTGCAGGATTTGTACGACAAGTGTTACAATTAGAGGAAACAGTTTATCTTAGTGCCATGTAGAAAAGCAGAAAATGTGATATTACATGAAATTTCCTTTAGTCAACTATAAAGCAAACAAAGATTCACTATAGGCAGAAATTGCCCGGCGCCCCTTACAGCCAGAGAAAGAGAACCAAATTAGAATCCTCCCCAGAGTCACCGAATGTCCATCGCTTCCCCTCCAGCGCTCCCACATTCTCCACATTCACACGGCCTTTGGTCTGAACCGTCAGATGCACCCTTCTGACACGATCGGGAAGCCACCAGCACCTGCTCACATCCAGGGCTGGACACCTGGTACTCCCTCAGCCAGTCTCCAGCAGTCCGCAGCCTGGTGTGAGTCCTTTGACTGCAGTCGCATGCAGCCCACAGCCTGCGTGGGTTCCTCACCTCAAGGCTCCAGCAGTCCACTGCCTGCGTGCTCTTCCGTCTCAAAGATCTTCTGTAGTTCGCCGCCATGGGTCATCTCCTCTGCTTCTCCTTCTCAAACATGAGGTGGTCCCCCCCATTTTCTGCTGCCCTGCACAGTCCTCCCCTTCCCCGAAGTCTGCAATATGGCCGCTTATGACCATGTGCACTGCCATGTTGGGCCAAGGGTTTTAAAATAAACCACTATTGGCTCCTTTAAATTTTCTTTAAAAGCCTGAACAGAGCTGACAGCAGTTGGACTTAGGGGCATATCTACAGAAAATAGCGTCTATACGTCAAAATAGACAACAACAAGGATGACTTGCCTTAGTGGCTACTTATATTTGGCTTCGGCCTTTTAATAAGTTGAGAGCGAATAGGAGGACGAGGAAGGGTGTGTTCCTTGTAGTCGGGGGGTGCTGGCCCTGGCAAGGGGCAGAATGGGAATTGAATTGGGCTCTTGTCTTGGCGAATCATGCCTCCTTCCATGCACCACTTCTAGTCATCAAGGGAGGTGTGAGGAAGACCACCGGGGACTCGGCTGAAGAAAATTATTTTTTCACTATCCTAGGATGACTTGTCTGACTTGAATAGAAATTGCTCAGTGGCGCCCCTCCTCCCCCCCCCCTCCCCTTCAAGTAGCGCCCAGGGCACGTGCCATACCTGCCATACCTTAGGTACACCACTGGTTGGACCCCTCAGGAGAGCACTGAGACTTCACTCCCGCTCTCCACGGGTCCAAACCAGCAGCAGTATTGCCGTGACCACAGCTCTGTCCACGCCGCCATTTTTTTCAGGTGATCAAGGATCTATCGATGCATGTGTGGGTGGTGGATAGGATTGGGCTCAGGTGTAATGCTACTCTGCTCCTTGCTTCGTTCAAGCATAGTTCTCAGTGCAAGAGAGAGCCCAGTGTGCGTGGAGTGCATATTAGCCTTGGGAAGTAGCGCAAATGGGGTTCAGCATTGTTAACCTCGATGGAACTGACTCTAACAAGCAGAGAATCCAATACCGCTGGCTTTGCCGATCCTTCTGAGAAGAACATGAAGCTTAATTGTTTTCAGGAAGGAGCAAAAGTAAACTATTAAAATGAGCACCAGAGAGATTAATTTTCAAACTCTCTTCTGTGGGGATGCTCACATTCTGTTTTACTCAATGCTGGTTGTGTGCTATTGATCCTTGTGGATATTTTTTTCTGACACTCAACATTACCCCTTTTAACTAGCAATTAAGATTATTATTGAGCATCTTTAAATGTAGCATTTTGGAAACTCTATGGAAGTTTCCAACCTCTGATTGAAATGCATTTTAAATCCACTTTAATTACCCGCAATTATCATAGGAATCAAATTCATTGCATGTAACCTCTCCGTGCTCGGACTTTTTAGGAAGGTGATAAATCAAAGTAAGGTCGTTATCGGGATTGGAGGGGCTTCTGCAGGTTTACATATAGGAAGGGCCGGTGTTACCATGAGACCAACCAGGCAGCGGCCTAGGGCGTAGACCTCAGAGGGGCACTGTTGAAGATAAATTTCAACAGCTTGCTCCTCTGCATAATGAATGATGTGGTTCTAACAAACACGCTATAAGCACGTGTGTTAGGTCTGGAAAGATGGAGGGAGAAAGTGGTACAGTGCTCGTTGAACGTCACATCGGGTATGGCACTCACTGCACAGCCTGGTCAGCAACACCCCCCCCCCCCCCCCCCAACACACCCCTCAGCCTGGCTAGAGCACAAAGTAGTAGGAAAGTGTTGGAGGGATATGGGCCAAGTGCAAGCAAGTGGGCCCTTTATTGGCATTGGTATGTTGGCAAAATGGGGCAATCCATTCCCATTTTGCTTGCTCTTTCCCAATGGGCCTATAACACTGGACAACTTTTATCCAAAGGTTTGCTTCCTGAAACAAAATTGGGGTCTATGATGGATAACTTCAAGATGAATACAAACATAATTTCAGGTTTACTGTACCATGTAGGAAGTTGGAGAAACCTTATTTCAACTTTTATTGAATTTAGCAGGTTTCATCGCAGAATGATACTGACACATTGCGTTAGTTCAACTGACCTAAAGATGTTTTGCCGCTGTTTTTTGTTTGTACTCAGCATCTGATGCCTCTCATGTTAGTGTCCAACAATTGTCGGCCGGCATTGATACTGCTTTTCCATTGTCACATTGTCCTGGTGAAACCTTTCACCATGTTCGTCGCTGACTGCACCAAGATCAGCCGGGAAGTGCAAATGCAAATGCAGAAAATGAATTTTCAGTGACATGGTTTTGTATGTTTGGAAGTTTAGACTTAAAATATGGCAGAAAATTACAAAAATAGGTTATATCTAAAAAAAAAGTACGTAATGAGAAATTTATATTGTGACCTTCATGATCTGCAGCCCAAAATCTATAAAATCCACCCAAAAGTGTTCAGGAAACCAAATCTCTGTTGTCCAATGTTATCCACTCTCTCCCTTATGCCTATCTATTCCTTTTTGAAGGCATTTATTGATTGTGTTTCCACCAGCTGTTCAGGCTAGGACCCCCATATTATATTCTTGCTGCCAGTAGAAACATTTATTCTTGCCTTTCCACCTCTACCTTCCACCATTGGAATATCCACCATCTCTGTAAGGGGAGAGAGGTCATCTGGAAATGGGAAATTCAATGTTCTTACCATTGGGCTGTTGACTGTCCAGGCAAGTCACATGAGAATGTAGATTTAAAGAATAGAATAAAAATGTAAGTTTAAAATGGCAACTGGAAGAGAAAAGGCTGCACTTGTGAGCTGCATTTCTTTTTTTTAACTAGCTTGGGAACAGATAAGAAGCTCCTTATTTGGTAGAGTCGTGTGAGACTAACTGACAAATTCTGAGAGCATTTTAAGGAATGAGCAGTCACTTCAAATGTTCCAGAGACAAGAGTTAAGAAACTATAATGGGTGGCATGGTTAGCACAATGTTTGTTATAGCACCAGCAATTGGTACCAGGATTTGAATCCCATGCTGACTGAAAGGAGTTTTTAACATTCTTCCCGTGTCTGCGTGGGTTTTCCCAGGGGCTCCAGTTTCCTCCCACTGTTCAAAATGTACCGAGAGTGCAGGGGTTAATTGGGTGTAAATTGGGCGGGATGGATTCATAGGTCGAAATGGCCTGTTCCCGTGCTATATGTCTACATTAATTTTTTTTGAATTAAATCAAAGTGATTTTGTAAGCCACAAGCAGTCTCCTTTGTAATAAGTGAGCAACCTTTGGGAGTGTCTCTTGCTGTAACGTATTTTTCACACTTTGCAATGTGATTAAAAGTTTGTATTTGCAGCTGTATTTGTGTTTGCTTTGGAGCACCTCAGCTCCATTTTAACACACGAGGCTACTGCATTTTACATTGGGCCTTCCTCAGGTAGTAGAGAAGGCCAAGGATGGACAGTTGGTGTGAGAATAGGGAAAGGGAAGTTAAAATGGAGTGCAACCAGGACCGCAGGATAGCCATTGTGGGCAGGGAGCAGATGCAGTGCGAAATGGTCTTCAATATTAGGCTTGGTCTTGCCGATACATTGGAGGCCATTAAACCCAGGAGATAAGGCAGTAGAAGATGTTCTTGAATCTTCGCATTGCCTGGAAGAGTAGTTTTCGTCTCTGTATGATCTTTTAGCATCTGCAGTCTCTCGTGTGTAACCATTTCTGAAAGCTCAGTCTGTAGGCACAGCATGTAATTAACAAAGTGAACAGTGTGATATTAGTTATTGCGTGGAAATTGAACATTAAGCAGTTTATGCCTCAGGACATTGATGTAATCACATCTCAAATACTGTTGTCTCCTTTTTTTAGAAGGATGGATAAAGTGAAGGGAGGAAGGTTTAGGGGAGACATCAGAAGCAAGTTTTTTTTTTACACAGAGAGTTGTGGGTGCCTGGAAATGCATTGGCTGGGGTGGTGGTGGATGCTAAAACAATAGGAGCAGCCAGATTAGTGTAGTGGTTAGTGCAACGCTGTTATGGAGCCCAGCGATTGAGACGAGGATCCAAATCCCATGCTGTCTGTAAGGAGTTTGTACGTTCTTCCTGGTTCTGCGTGGGTTTCCTCCGGGTGCTCCGATTTCCTCTGATTGTTTAAGATGCACCAGGGCTTATAGTTCGATTGAGTGTAGTCGGGTGGCACGGGCTCGTGGGCCGTAAGGGCCTGCTACTGTATGTTTAAATTAAAGCTAAATTAAAAATTTAAGAGACTCTTAGACAGGCGCATGGATGAAAGATAGAAAAATAGAGGGTTATGAGGTAGGAGGGCTTTAGTTCCTTTCAGATATATATAGGTTAGCACAACATCGAGGGCCAAACGGCCTGTACTGTGCTGTAATGTTCTATGTTCCATGTTAATGCATTGGAGGCTGTTCCAAGAAGGTTTAGTTGACTGATATGTGGAATATGGGCTGTTTGACTCATGAAGAAATATTGGACAGAAAAGTCTTGCATCTGCCAAATGTTTAGGGGAGTGAGAGAGGACTTGACTGATATGTATAAAATCCTAAGGGGCTCTTGACAGTTTGGATGTGGAGGGAATATTTCCTCTTATGAGAGAAATAAGAGCTCAGAGCTACAGTTTAAAAATGAGAAGGCACCCAATCATTTGAATGGGTTTAGATCTGGAGGTGGACAAGTGAATGCAGAATCAGAATTCTGAATCTATTGTCATGAACATGTCACGAAATTCATTGCTTTGTGGCAGCCTCACAGTGCAAACATTTATATAAACCACCTGACAAGAAAAAGCAAAGGTAAGGCAGAGTCTGTGGTTCATTGATCTTTCAGGAATCTGATGGCTGCGGGGAAGAAGCTGTCCTTGTGCCACTGGGTGCTCGTCTTCAGGCTCCTGTACCTTTTTCCCGATGGTAGCAGAGTAAAGAGGGCATGGTCTGGGTGGTGGGGATCCTTGAGGACCAAGGCTGCTTTCTTAAGTCACCGCCTCTTGTAGATGTCTTCAACAGAGTGAAGACCGATGTCCATGATGTTGCAGGCCAAGTTAACAACATTGAAGTTTTTTTCTTGTCCTGAGCATTGGCACCTCTGTTCCAGACAAATGCAACCAACCAGAATCCTCTCCTCAGTACACCTGTTGAAGTTTTCAAGCGTCTTTGGAAGTCTTTAAGAGTGAACTTGATTGTGTCTACTCAGACTTTAAAAAGGGGGAAATGGAGGAGTTGATGCTCTCTTTTAGAAAAAGATTTCTGATCTACCTGATTACATGCAAAGCAGCTGTTCTCTTCTGTAAAAGAGCAATCAAATGCAGAATATATGAGCTATTCAGGGATGTCCCTAACAAGAAAAGTAACCCATAAGATGCGACAATCTGGCTTCAAGTCCATAACCAGAAGGAAACATCATCTGCAAAAGTTGTCGATAATTCTTGACTGCAGAGTAAAGGTGTGATAGATTTACCCCTTTAGATCAATGTTCGATACTGCCTTACAGGAAGAGCAGTGAGTAACTGGAGGTATCTCTTAGGAATCACTCAACATCATGCCATGAGTAATGTAAGCTAATGAGCACTTTGCGGACCAGTGAAAATCAGACAGGTTTTAAATCAGCATGGAAACTCAGTGGGTATGCAAACCATGCTTTCCCTTATTTAGGTCAAACTGGAAGCAGAAAGCAGACTTGGGAAAGGATGAGTTCCTTGATGAAGAAAGCTCAGAGGTGTGCAGTACAGCATACCCACTAAAGATGGTCTCCTCTATGTCGGAGAGATGGGGCGCAGGCTGGGAGAACACCACTCTATCCACCGCCATAGTGTGGATCTCCCAGTGGCTACCCGTTTCAATTCCCAGTCCATTCCCTTGCTGGCACATTCTTATGCACTGCCAGGCAAAGACCACCTTGACAGGCCCTGGGGATTTATCTACCCTTATTTGCTTTAAGATAGTAATCACCTCCTCCTCTTTAATCTGCATAGGTTCCATGACCTCACTGCTTGTTTTCCTGACTTCTCACAACTCTGTGCCAGTTTCCTGAATTAATACTAATGAAATAAAAAGCAGCAAGGTCTCCCCCATCTCTTTTGGCTCCATACAAAGCTGACCACTCATGCCTTTTTTTTTAGCCTTCCCGATTTCTTCCTTTTCTTGCAATTTTTTAATAATCCTCAGGTACCTCATTTGGTCCAGGTTGCCTGTACCTCTCTTCTTCTGGGATACTCAATCTCTTCCACAGAACCTTTTATCTGTCCGCCTCAATGTGTGAGGGATAGGAATTAAGGGATCATACATTAGGCAACTAACAAATGCACCAAATGAGAAAAGAATGGAAGTGTAGGAATGAGAAAAGATAATTAAAATGGCTCGATCGTGTTGGACCTTAATTTAGGGAGAGGGAGAGATGGTCAATTTTTTTTGGCTTGAATTAAGGAACTAATAAAACAGCGTCTCGAGCATTACATAACCAATGACAATGGATAAGGAGGAATCACTGACAAAAGTGTGAGAAACAAGTCTATCAATTATGTGATAGTGGGTAGAATTTTCCTTTGTCATGGGAGAAGGGAAAACATTGTTTTGAATGCCAGGGGTGATTGTCGATGTCTCACAGCTTTGGCGATGTAGGTTTGGGGTGGCGCGGTTGGTGTAGCAGTTAGCACAATGCCATTACAGCACCAGCGATTGGGACCAGTGTTTGAATCCCGTGCTTTCTGTAAGGACTTTGTACATTCTCCCCATGTCTGCGTTGGTTTTTCCTCAGGGACTCTGGTTTCCTCCCACCATTCGAAATGTACTGGGGTGTAAATTGGGCGGCATGGTCTCATGGGCTGTACGTCAGCGTAGTGGTTAGCTCAATGCTGCTACAGCACCAGTGACCTGGGTTCGAATCCTGCGCCGTGTGTAAGGAGATTATGCGTTCTCATTGTGACTCCGGGTGCTCCAGTTTCCTCCAACCTTCAAAACATACAGGAGTTGTAGGTTAATTCAAAATGTACAAGGGTTGTAAGTTAATTGGATGTTATTGGGTTTGAATCCTGCGCCGTGTGTAAGGAGATTATGCGTTCTCATTGTGACTCCGGGTGCTCCAGTTTCCTCTAACCTTCAAAACATACAGGAGTTGTAGGTTAATTCAAAATGTACAAGGGTTGTAAGTTAATTGGATGTAATTGGACGGCATGGGCTTGTGGGCCAGTTTGAATGTACTGTATGTCTAAATTCAAAATAAATACCATATATTTTGGCATATAAGATGACCTTCAGATAAGACGGGTCACCAATTTCAGCCTGAATTTCATGTATTTATCATATATCGGGTGTATAAGATGATCCCTCCCAAAATACTTCTGTTGACTGAGCTATTGGACGTGGCTGGAATGTGGCTGTTATCAAGGAGCCTCCAGCAAAACGAAGAAAGTTTTAAGTTAAAAGTCATTGAAAGTGGCCGAGGAATCGACCAACTGTGTTGCTGTGTGGCTTGGTGATCAAAGCATGGGATAAAGTGAAAGTAAAGACTGTAACAAAATCTTTCAAAAAGTGTGGTATCTCTAGTCCGATAGATAGTGTGGAGGATGACTTATTGTGGGACACTGATGACGAAGCAGAAGCCGACTCGTCGGATTCAGACTGGGACCCAAATGAGGACCGTGTAAACAGTGAGACTCCGGATGTGTTTGCCGAAGTCTTTGCCTCAGACAATTAGGATTTTAGATGTTCTTTTTTACAATAAAAAATTATTTCTATTAGAAATTTTTTGGACGGTGGGGTCTGAGTGGGCTATAGAACCAACTGAGTGGTATTTTGAGTAGAATTTTAATCTGACCTATAAGACCCTTAATCTGGCATGTTGTTTGGTGGTTCAAGGCTCATCTTATTCACTGAAATATACAGTAAAGAAAATGTCTAAACTCAAGTTTACTCCCAATTCTCACAGCCCACAGGAAGTTATTGTGAACTACCTCAAGTGCAGCCATTCTCAACGGGGGTCTTACACATTTAAGTCAGAGCTTTCACCTCACAGAGCATCAATATTTTTAATGTAGTCGGCAGAAGTACGGATCAAACCAACTAAACTGACTGCTTCAGAGGGAAGAGGGCCCAAAAACTTTGAACAGAGTCCTAAACGGGGGTGGGGCTATAGCCAAAAAAAGGTTGAAAACGGCTGCGCTCGTGAACTGGTGAGAGAATCAGGAGGATTTTGATGGACAAGCTGGAGAGAATAGGTTCTTCACGTTCATTTTTTTTTGGTAATACTTTATTTATCATTTTAAATATATTAACAATGAACAACCATACAAAATACAAAACAACATGAAACCCCCCCCCCCACTCCCCCCTCTCCCACTGTACAAGTTCAATTAGATATGGATGAAGATAATAGAAACATTAAGATAAAAATAGATGGTTATGGGGAAGAGAGGGTTTAGTACTTTTTTAAGGAAGGAATACATGGGTCGGCACAACACCGAGGGCTGAATGGCCTGTACTGTGCAGTTTGTTCTATATTCTAAAAAGAAACAGAAAATCCCATTGTCAGTGCGTACAGTAAAACACATAGACATGATGGTATCATAATGTTAAAATCTTTACAGACGTCAGCTGGCTAGTCAGTAGCGATCGTAACCCAATGCTGTATAGGTACCAGTGAGGTACCTATATATTCTAAATAGGGCTGCCAGATTTTTAGGAAGGTGTTATATCTCCTCCTAAGACTGTTGGCAACCTTTTCAAGTGGAACTCTGGTATACATTTCCTGGCCACACATAAGGCAATTTCTGTGAATTTAACTTGGAAATTAGTTAGCGATCTACTAACACTTGTAAAGTTCCCCAGAAGACAAAGCTCTGGGTTGACTGGAAAGGTGACACCTGTGATCTTAGTTAGGATGCCACTAGAATGTAAGAAGGAACCAACCTCTATCCCCCACCTAAAGCACATCTCTGATAACTCAGTTTTATATTGGTGTAAATTTCTGTGGGGTGAGGTATCTCTGATGGAGAAAATTACAGTGGACCAGTCTAAACCTGGCATTGATAGTAGCCAACAAACTTCCCTGACATAGATCTTACCTCAATTGTCATGTCTAAATGTGACTCCCATCTCATTCTAGATTTATGCAAACTTGGCTTTGGGCTCCCACTCATCAATAGAAAGTATATTCTAGAAATACATTTACGTACACTTCCTTCACGTTCAGCCTCAATGGAGGATCTCAACCTGAAATGTCGACTCTCCGTTTCCCTCCACAGATTTAAAATTCCATTTAATGTCATGCACATAGGTAGGCCATGACTCATGACAGAGTCCGTTCTGACCTACTGATCATATCCCAAAACGTACGTATGTCAGAAATTCACTGTATCCGTTTTATCATTCATCAAGTACAACCTGGCGGCCACCAAGGCCAGCTCTTGTAAGAGGTTGGCCACCCCTGATATAGGCACTATTTTCGATAGATAAGCCCTAACTTCCACCCCAAAAGGGTCATTTTTATATTTAAATGTTTTTTTTCTTTTTTTTATAGTTTTTTTTTGGTTGGGGACTACCTGTATATAAAGTAGATTTTTTTCCCCCATTTATGGCCCTCTAAGGGCACATCACTAACAAGACAGGAAAGAGAAACAATAGAGAGTCTCTTCAGAGACATCAAGGGTCCGTGGATTCCGCCACCTTCTCCAGTGTCGCTGCCTCCTGCACTTCTTTACCTTCCATAGCCACACGGTCTCCTGTCTTTTCCAGCAGTGAACCAGAGATCCAGCATCCATCACTCTCCTTGGCCCTGGTTATGAATTCCTGATAGGATTAAGAAGCTGTTTTAATTTTTTTGGATGGCATCAGGGGCACGATACCATTTGGGAGCCAATGAAAGATCAGCACCTCACAAATCCTGGACCTGATGGAAAAAATAAACAAGGAGACTATTTGTTAAATGGGGAGAAACTTGAAAATACCCAGATGCAAAGGGATTTGAGAGTCCTCGTGCAGATTGAGATGGTAGTGAAGAAGCCAAAGGCAATGCTCCCATTAATTTCAAGAGGAACAGAATACAAGAGCAGGGATGTGTTGTTGAGGCTTTATAAGGCACTGGTGAGACTTTACTTGGAGTATTGTGAGCAGTTTTGGGTTCCAGATTTAAGAAAGGATGTGCTGACATTAGAGAGGGTACAAAGGAGGCTCACCAGGACGATTCCAGGAATATGAGGAGCATTTGACAGCTTTTGCCCTATATTCATAGGAATTTAGAATGAGGGGAAATCTTATTCAAACATTTTGAATGTTGAAAGGCATGGACAGAGTAGAGGTTGATAGATTGTTTCCCACGGTGGGAGAGTTTAGGACAAAAGGACCCAACTTCAGGATTGAATGGCATCTGCTTATAACAGAGATGCAGAGGAATTTCTTCAGCCAGCGGGTTGTGGAGGGTCAGCTCATTTCGTCTATTTAAGGCAAGAAGTTGATTGGTTCTTGATTAACCAGGGCATCAGAGATTATGGTGAAGGATGGGCAGTAGGACTGAGTGGGAAAATGGATCATGTCGTTCGTCCATTGTCGATGATGAAGACCTCAACACCATTAATCACTTTAAGATTGGATGCCGTGTGTCCAAAAATGACTGGTCAAGCCAATTCGGGCACTGAATGTCCTGGCACTGTTGGGCAGACGTGTAGGCCCTGCACTTGTTGCGCTGGTGGTTCTGGACTCGCGCAGCTCATACTTATGTGGTACTTCAGCAGGGGGCCTTGCTTCACATGGTCCGTGTGACTCAAGTCCACACCAGGAAGGGTGGTTTTGTGCCAGCGTTTCCAAAGTGGTCATGACTATAACAAGCAACTTCAGGGAGGCCCTTAGTGTGTATTTGTGAAGTTTATTCTGCCTTCCATGCCAGCATCTACCAGCAGAGAGTTCTCCAAAAAGGAGCTGCTTGAGTATGTTGTCATCTGGCATACAAATAACATGATCTGCCCACCAGGTCTGTGCTCTCATTAGCAGTATGTGGATTGATGGTAGACTTGCTCTAGAGAGAACTTCAGTGACTGGTACTTTGTCTTGCCATCTGATGCCTAATATTCTGCAAAGACAAGTCATGTGAAAATGGTTGAGCTGTCTTGCATTGTCTTCAACACAGTCCACGTATCACAGGCAAACAGGAGGGCTGTGAGGACCACAGCTCTGTAGACCTTCAGTTTTGTTGCTGGACTGATTCCTTGATGTTCCCATGCAGAGGAACACAGCCTTCCAAAAGCAGTAGTCCTGTTGAGGAGGGGATACTGCCTGTACTGTCTGCCCTTTGATTGTGATTTTGGATTCTGTGTATGGAGCATGAAGAACTGTCTTTTTAAATGTTGATGGTGAGTCCAAAGCTGACACAAGCCATGGAAAATTTATTCATACTGACTTGCATCTCTGACTCTGAGCCAGCATTCAGGTCACAGCGATCGGCAAAAAAGAAGTCTCTCAGAACAGTTTCTTTCACTTTGGTAATAGCTTGAAGTCTCCTCAGATTGGAGAGTTTCCAATCCTATTTTTGCTCCTATGTCTTATGGTCTTGCACCCACAAACTGGTCGCCATAAGCCTGGTGTGAGGCCTTCAAACACCTAACCTCATGCTATTCTGTTGTGGGGTTCTCTCCTCATCTTCTCGGTGGAGAGGTGATGAGGATGTCCCTCTCTGGTGCCCTGCACAAATGCACTACTTACCCCCCTCCCTTCCAAAGCCCCCAAACCTCATAGAATGGGTGCTGCCATCTTGCCTGTGGGACCTCAGACGTAAACAAAAAGCTCCCTGACCCTGAGTTCCTGCAGCAGGTTGGTGGATTCCTTGACTATTTCTATCCCTTGTTTTTAGAATTAGAATTTTAATACTTTTTTAACTAACATTTTAATCCTTTTTATTTATTTAAAACACTCAATAGTTTTAAAGTGTCTTCAATATCAGATACATTTAACAACTGCAGCATTTTGGGCATATTGATGGTGTCTGGGTTAGTTGCTGGAGTTCAGGAGAGATGATTTAGAGACATATTTTCAAATCCCACCAGGGCCGCAGGGGAAATTTAAATTCAAGTAATTAAATCTGGAGCCGGAGCTAGCAGTGGCAAACATAAAATGACTAGGTTGTCCACGAAAACTAATATAATTCACTGATGTCTTCTAGGGAAGCAAATGTGCCCTACTTACCTGGTTACGTGTGCTGGACACTTTATTGTGGGAATTAGAGTTAGACGAAAAATACATTTCCCCTTCATCCCTCCTCCCCACTCCATTCCCCACCTTTTTATTCAAGCATCTGATTGTTTTTCCGCAATTCCGACTCAGGGCTAATTCAAGTTTATTGTCAACTGATTGCACAAGTGCAACTCAACAAAATAGCACTCTCTGGTCTTCAGTGCAAACCATACAGACACAAACCCAGACATAGCACACATAATTACAAACAATACATTTGCAGGACAAGTATTCGTACATAAAAAATTTTTTAAATTTGTTTCATGAATATGAGTCTCGGAAGGTTGGTGTGAGCAATTCCTTTGGTTGTTCAGCATTTTCACTGCTCATGGAAGAAGCTGTTCCTCAGCCTCGCAGTGCTGGCTCTGATACCCCTGTATCTTTTCTGATGGGTGCAGCTGAAAGATGCAGTGTGTAGAAGGGGAAGAGGTGATTAATTATTTTGGATGCCATCTTCAGTCAAAGATCCCAGTAGATTGTGTCTAAGGTGGGGGGGGGGTGGTGAAGGGGAGGGAGTCATCGGTAATCCTCTCTGCCACTCTTATGGCCCTGTGGATTGATCTCGGATCCATTTCTCTCCGGCAACCGTACCACACTGTGATACAGCCGGCCAGGATGCTCTCAATAAAACTTCTGTAGAAGGTTGACATAATGGTGGCCGGAAGCCTTGTCTGCTTCAGTCTTCTCAGGAAGGTTGCACTTTGCTCACAAGTGAGGAGATGTTGTGTGTCCATGATAGACCACTAGATAAATGAACTCCATTTAACTAGTGCTCTCCATTCCAGAAACATAGATTGCATTTTACTTCCTATGGATGCTGCATGACCTGAGTTACATTGGGCATTGATGAGATCACATCTAGTGTACTGTGTCTGTCTCCCATTGTAAGGAAGAACATATATGTATTGGAGGTTGTTCCAAGGAGGTTTATTTGACTGAA
The DNA here is from genome assembly GCF_036971445.1 of Narcine bancroftii. Classification (NCBI taxonomy): domain Eukaryota; kingdom Metazoa; phylum Chordata; class Chondrichthyes; order Torpediniformes; family Narcinidae; genus Narcine; species Narcine bancroftii. Next base: position 13,997,355 of record NC_091479.1, on the reverse strand, counting down.
ATCTAGGTTTCTCCAGGAGTTCTGTGTATTTCAACCTAGATCTTTTTATTTAACTACACCCCATCCCTGTTTCTACCCAGGTCCCTTGGGTGGAACTTAAACACACAATTCAGACCAGGTGCAAGGGTACCACTAATGTGCATGAAGAAACTAAAATTTCAGCCATCAAATTCAATTAAATATATTGTGTTTAATTTTCATATTCTGAACAAAAGCAGGATTTTCAGCCACAGCCTCCAGTTTAGTTCCTGACAGGAGTAAAACACAAATGTCTGCAGGCACCATGATTGAAGTAAAAACACCATTGTGTTTTTAGTTCCTGATAAGTCATTTTTGCACTGGCATTTTGGTAATGGGCCATAGGGCGACTCATGGGTTATTGATCACGAGCGCGGTTGTGGATTAAAACCAGGGAAGAGTGTCCGGGGCCGTGAGGGTTACAGATGAGGTCTTCAGGAGTTACAGATTGTGGCTGTGGGGTGGAGAAAGGCACTGAATAGCTCTTGGACCGTGGTCCTTGGAGTTCAGAAGAATAAGAGGGGATCTCATTGAAGCATTTTAAATGTGGAAAGGCCTGGATAGAAAGTTATTTCCCATGGTAGAGGAGTCAAGGACAAGAGGGCGCAACTTCAGGATTGAAGAGTGCCCATTTAAAACAAAGATGTGGAGGTATTTCTTTAGCCAGAGAATGGTGAATCTCTGGACTTTGTGCCCACAGGCAGCTTGGAGGCCATCGTTGGGTGGATTTAAGGCAGAGATTATTAAGTATCGGAATAGTCAGGGTATCAAAGGTTATGGGGAGAAAGCAGAGGAGTGGGGATGAGTGGGAGAATGGATCAGCTCATGGAATGGCAGAGTATACTCGATGGGCTAAATGGTCTATTATATCTTATGGTTTAAGCTGTGATCTACATATGGAATGGGTTGTGAGCTGGAACCTGAGGAGTGCAGGTAACTACTTGACAAACCCTGTTTGCCTTTTTATATCTCCAATCACCTATGGACAATTTTAAGATTATGTTATTGTCATGTCGTAAAACAGAAAATGTGATATTACACAAAATTTCCTTTAGTCTACCATAAGGCAAACAAAGATTCACTATCATCAAAATTTGCTCAGCACCATTTCCAGCCAGAGAAAGAGAAGCGAGAGTCCACCCATGGTTACTGAATGTCCATGGCTTCGCCTTCAGTATTCCTGCAGCCTCCGCAGCCTTCAGTCCAAGCCATCAGCAACTCAAACTCCAGATGCACATCTCTGACACAGGAAGCCTCCAACACCCTCTCACATCTCAGTTCGATACCTGGTGCCCCTTCAGCCAGTCTCCAGCAGTCCACAGCCTGGTATGAGTCCTTTGACCGCAGTCATCAACAGCACGCCTCCTGTGTGTTCTTTAACCTCAGAACCCCTCACTAGTCTGGCGCCAAGGTCACAGTCCTGAAGGGTCATTTCCTTTGCTTCTCCTTCTCAAATGAGGGGTTGTCTCCCCAATTTCTGATGTCTTGTGCCAGTCCTTTATTTTCCCGGAGTCTGTAACTCCTCGTGACCACTGACATTCATGAACACCATCATCTTGGGCCAGACCCTGCGGTTGTATGATTTTAAAATAAACCACCATCAGCTCCTTTAACAGGACGTTTAAAACCTGTAGAGAGCTGATGGCTGTCAGACTGGATGGTTGGACCTGGCAGGGGAACATTGTTTTTCCACCGCTCTCCCTGGGTCTGCACCAGCGGTAGCCCTGGCGTTACAGCAACTCCATTTTTTTGAATGGTGTGCATCCGCCAATCACACACTCTCTCTGTAAGGCCCCCTCATCTCAGGATTCAATGCAATTATCAACAGTGAAAGCCTATCAGAAATTCTCCTTCCTTCTTGCCAGTAAATAGCTTCAAGACATCATTTATTCACCATTATAAATCTGTGCAATCAAAGGACATTTAAATTATTAACCATGCTGAGATAATTCACTTTCCTAACTGATGATAGGGTTGATTACCTTGGGTGATCCTCTGAGATCGTGCATGGCATTACTGATGAGACATTTTTGGATTAACTCTTTAGGCTCAACATTTTATTTTCAGTTATAGTTTCCATTTTAATGGATTGAATTCAAAGTTGAAAGTTCAGATAGAAAAAAAATAAAGATTCGCTAATGGATAATGTGCAAAATGAGAGTCCTTAAATAAGTCTTTGATTGAGTTTGTTATTTAGGAATCTGATGGTGGGTGGAGGGGCAACAACCGTTCCTTAACCTGGTGGTTTTGAGACTTGTGGCACCTAGACCTCTTTCCCAATGGCAGCAGTGGAAACAGAGCATATCCTGTGCATCCTTGATGATTGCTGCTGCTCTACGACGGCAGAGTTCCTTGTTGATTTACTTCATGGTGTGGAGAGTTTTGCTGTGATGTCTACGACCTTTTTTCAGGCTTTTCCGCTCAGGAGCATTGGGGCCATCATAATGGGCTGTAAATAGTCAGACAGATCAAGCTGAGCATGAACCTGACCTGTCAACCCCACAGTCAATCTGAAGCTGACAAAATATCCATTAGCTGAAACAGGATCCTAGGTGAAGCCTCAGATGGTTGATTCTAAAACCCTACACTGGTAATGTGGGGATTGACTCAGAACACCATCTCACCCAGGGGATTTTTTTTTCTTTACAAACGTCTCTGATGGAGGTATTGAAGAACTCGTTATTTATTTAATGAATTAAAATCATTATGGCAAAAATTAACACAATAAACATTTAAATTATAACCCATGCACATCTCCTTTCCTGTGAGTGGGCAGCACGGTTAGTGGTTAGGACACTATTACCTCAACCCAGGTTCAAATCCCACGCTGTTTGTAAAGAATATGTGCACTCCCCCATGTCTGTGTGGGTCTCCTTCAGGTGCTCTGGTTTCCTCCCACTCTCCAAAACATTCAGGGGAGATTAATTTGGCCAAAATTGGGCAGCAGTTTAAATTCCGGAATCAGCTTCTGCCGTGCTGTAAATAAAATTTTTAAAAGTTAGCTTCCCTGGGATGAAGCTAAGGGGACAGGCGAGTCCATCCTTGCTCTGATCCACCTCAGTGCTTGGGTGCTGGATTCAGTTGTGGGTGCAGTGGCAGAGCGGGAAATCAGATACCCTCATTAACCCATCGTCCTTGGCCGGCTGCATCACCGTGTGGTTCAGTTGGTGCAGAGAAAGGGATCAGAGGACAATCCACAGCACTATGAGTGGCAGAGAGGATCACTAGAGTCTCCCTCCTCCTGCCATTGATGGATCTACAAAGATTGTTGTCTGAAGAGGGTGTGCAAATTCCAACCCCGCGCACAGCATCTTTCAGCTGCTCTCATTGGAAAAGAGATCTGGGAGTATCAGAGAAACAGCTTCTTCCCCCAGGAGTGAGAATGCTGAGTGACCAAAGGAAATGGTCACACTAACCATCCGAGACTCTCATTTGGACAAAACAATTATTTATTTTTCTGTATATATGAATACTCGTTCTGCATGTATATTGTTTGTACGTGTTGTGTGTCTGCGAGTTTCAGACCAAGGGCCGGAGAACGCTGCTTTGTCACGTTGTAGCTGTGCAATCAGATGACAATAAACTTGACTTTACTTGCCAACCAGATTATTTCAGGATTCTGCTTGGAGAGTCTGAGCCACACATGGTTGACAGCTGGCGCAGGAGGTGTGATGTATTGCTGTATAAACTAAACATTTGAGCCAATAATAATCTACCTATGAATAGTACAACTGGTTATTGTGGACGCCAAAGTCCATCTTCTTAAGAAGAATCCAATTCACACACTAATGAAGGTGACGATTAATTTTTTTCCAGAAACTTGTCCCTGAAAAAAAACAATCTCCTGCCACTGATGTCAGATTCACTGGTCTGCCATAACTGGAATTATCCCTCTCGCCTTGTTAGCAACCAACAGAACAAATAATGTATAAGAAATGCTAATTTATCTGGGTCAGGGAAGGTTGAATTGAATTCAACACCAGCAGCCCTATTATTTTCTGCAAAATTATATTCTCCAATATAATTTTCGAACAACATTCAACAAGAGAAATGCAAACTGCTGTGGTATTATTAATCGTTCAATCATGTTTAACACTCTGTATCCCAACTTTTACTTTTCATAGTATAGAACTAAACGTCCAGGAATTGTGTTAAATAGAAAAGTACAGTGAAATACTAATGGGAGATCTGTTTGAAAGCCAGGATAGAAAATGCTCTTGAATCCATTGGGGCATGTTTTCAAACTCTTCTGCCTGACAGTTCATAAGTTTGGGCCGAATCCAAGACATGTATATTTACATGCGGGCAGAATTTCTAATGTATGGTCAGTAGTGTGTTTTTAAGTCTGTGATCTGCCAGTCTTGAGTCATTTTCTTTTTTAACTGAAATGTTTAAATAACAAACTTACTCCTAATCCAAACACAGGTTAGAAGAAAGTTCATTAATATGTCGACTGCAATCCCTCATTTTCTGCAAAAATAATAATTCTTATGCATAAAAACACAATGCTGGAGAAACTCAGTGTACTTTATATAGCAAAAATAAGGACATATATTTTGGGCTCGAACCCAAAACGTTGATTATGAATCTTTATCTTTGCTATATACTGTTTGACCTGCTGAGTTTCTCCAGCGTTGTGTTTTTACTTCAACCCCAGTGTCTGCAGACTTTCATGTTTTCCCAATTCTTATGCAAAGTTCTTTCCATTGAAATTTGATAATTATGTGTATTTGCCAAATTAGAATTAAGCTATTGATTCCAGCTGGAGTGAGGTTTCATGAGCACGTGATTTTTTTTCTCTTTCAAGATTATTTTTACTGGCATGTAATAAAACAGAAAATGTGACATCACATGAAATTTCCTTTGGTTTATAGTAAGGCAGATTTGCCCAGTGCCCCTTACAGCCAGAGAAAGAAAAGCAAAAGAGAGCCCCCCCCCCCACCAAGAATCATTGAGTGTCCGTGGATTTGCCTCCAGAGCTTCCATAGCCCCCACAGCCACAGCCACACAGCCTTCAGCAACCCGAGCTCCAAATCCAAACCTCTGACATGATCAGGAAGCCTCCAGCGTCCTCGGTACCCTCTCGCATCTCGGTTCCAATACTTGGTACCCCTTCGGCCAGACTTGAGCCTGAAGCTTTCCTAAGCCTACACTGCTCCATGGGTCAGACGGCATCCAAGGAGAGAAATAGACAGTCTATGTTTTGGTTCAAGGTTCGATAAAGTATCTCAACCCAAAGCATAATAAATAGGTGATTTAAAGAGGATTCCAAAAATTGTCCCCTCTCAGCTGTGCACGAGTGCACATGCACACCCATTTTGCAACCAGAGCACAAAGGAAATAAGTGTGCACACCAAAATAAGAAATTCTCAATGATGTTTTATTTAATGGAACAACAAACTGAACAAAGTAATTCAAAGTATAGAATAAAATCTTAATACATTACCTCAGAATGTAATCATATTTGTACATTAAAACATGGCAATAGTTTTATTAGCCACGAGAGGGTGTGCCAAAATTATTTTGAAACAATTTGAAGTTTATATTTTCACAAGCATTCAGTGTGCATATACTTTTGTCACAAGGGAAAAAGAATTTGCATAACATATTTTTGCACACACTGACTACTAAAAATTATACGGAACATTGATTCCAAGGCATAGGTTTTTGACAGAGTGGTTGACCTTTGAAACTTGCTGCCAGAAGAGGTCCTGGAATCAAATACAACACCATACTTAAATAGGGAATCCTTTGGTCAGGGACCTAATGTGGGCAAGATGTCGATGGGAAGATGTTGATATGTAATGGCGGGGGGGGGGAAGCAAGCCTGAAACATCGGTTATGTATCATTATCTTTGCTTCATAAAGTTCACCGTTTGACCTGCTGAGTTTCTCCAGCATCATTTTACTTCAAATCACAGTGTCTGCAGACTTTCATGTTTTACTCTTGATATACAAGTATCCTTTTCTGTGCTCTGCAACTCTCTGATTTGAGGACTCTGAAGAGATGTAAATCATCCCATTAAGTTGTTCAGTTCTAAAATTATAGCCTTCTGCACAAGTTAAGGAGATGCACTGTTTCACCTCCATCTGAGCTCTGGACCAACTGTGTGCTTGGACATCTTTCTATTTCTCTCCAAGGACACCTCCTGATCCATGGATATCCTCCAGATTTGTTCAGTCTGCTTGCTTGTCTTCAGTTATCGTCAATGGGTATAGAGTTGGGTTCACCTGATGGCTGTGAAACACAAAAGTCTGCACACGCTGAGATTATAGTAAAAACACAGAAATGCTGGAGGAGCTCAGCCAGTCTTGCAGCGTCCAGAGGAGGTAAAGATATATTATCAATGTTTCATGCCTGATTCCTTTCTCAAGGTGTAAGTAAAAAGCAGGCAGGCCACCGCAGGAGTGCGGATCTCCTAGTGGCCATCCATTTCGATTCCCACCCCATTCCCTTGCTGACATGTCTGTCTATGGACTGAGACGACCAGCAAATTGGAGGAACAACCCTCATCTTCTGTCTGGGCACCTTCCAACTAGATGGCATTAAAAAAAAGATACCGGAGAAGTTTATGTTAGATATAGTCCAGTAACAGGCCCTTGAGCCCATGCCGCTTAATTACCCTACAACCCCAGTATGTTTTTGAACAGTGGGCGGCAACCAGAGCAGCTGGAAGAAATCTACGCAGGTCACATGGAGAATGTACAAATCAGGCAGTGCCGGATTCAAACCCCTGTTCCCAGCATTCTAACAGCACTGCACTAACTGCTACGCAAACCACCCACTTCTTCCTTGTCTCCTTCCCTCTGGTTCTGCCTCTCTCTCTCTCTTTTCCCCATCTCCTTTCCCAGACCCAAAATCAATTCACACTTTTCTTCTTATCATATCCAATTGACATCTTTTGGCTGTTGGGTCTGGACTACTCCCCCTCCCATTCTTCCCCCTTAATCTCTAGTCTTTAATTATGATGCCTGCCTGCTTTTTGCTAATACCCTGAAGAATGGCTCAGGAAATATATCTTTACCTCCTGTGAACTCTGTGAGACCAGCTGAGTTCCTCCAGCATTTCTGTGTGTTTCAATTGATGGCTGCACTTTCCATTGGGAGAATAATTTACATCATGGATCTTGATTACCTTTCCCACGTTGCATTCTGTATTATCTGGGAGAGACTAGTCTGATATAGATGGAACATTAACTGTGGAACCTGAGCTCTGTGAGGCCGGGTGATCGTGGCCATCAATCCATTTTCTGGGAACCATTGAACTTCTGCCTAAATATTCCTTGATCATCGACCTCAAAATGCAACATCTAAATTCAAATGTGCAAGTTAGTTAGACTTCCAAAGTGTCTATCTTATAACCAAGAGGCAGCAAAGCTACGCTTGTCTTTCCCAAAATGTACTCCTGGTTCTCAGAAAAATGTATACTTGTTAGCTTCTCCTGACCAGATTCCTGGAGTAATTCAATGAGCCTATAATCCTTGGAGAGCCAGTGAAAAACTTCGTTTTGTATGCTACCCAGGCAAGTCAACTTGTACACCAGCCATTGCAAACTTCTTTTGGCTCTGCCCCCCCCCCCCCCACCCCTAGGATTCTTTTCAAAGTTCACTGTTAGTTAGTTTCTTCAGGACTTCTCTCCTATCGACTACATTTTTAAAAAATTAGGATTTCAGTCTGTGCTCCTCTAAATTTACTGTGACCCCAGTGGTGCCGTATGCCCCCCCCCCTCCATTGAGAGTGGCTGCTTCACAGGCATGGCAAGAGTATGCTCAAAAAGTGCAGGAGATAGCATCATAAAAAACTAAAAGTCCAGGATTGTGGACTTAGAAATAGAAAAGTACAGTGAAATACTAATGGGAGATCTATTTGAAAGCCAGGATAGAAAATGCTCTTGAATCCGTTGGAGCATGTTTTCAAACTCTTCTGCCTGATAGGAGGCAGATGGAGAGAGTATGTCAGAGTGGGAAGTGTGACCAGAGTGGATATGCAAGACTTGTGCACGCTACCCAGCAGGACTTGCCCCTTGCATCTGATTTTCTTGAGGACAAACCCGTAGGGTCTTGCACTCCTGAGCAAGATTTCATTACATCCTTGCATGGGATCTGGAGCTGGTTAACTCCTTGATATCTCAGACATCTCCAGACTTAAAAATGCAATGCTAGAGAAACTCAGCAGCTCAAACAGTGTATTTTATAGAGCAAAGATAAAGATATGTAATCAATGTTTTGAGCTTGAGCCCTTCACCAAGGTGTCGTTAGCAAACTTAAATGCTCTAGACCAATGGTTCTCAACCTTTTCCTTCCCACTTACATCCCACTTTAAGGAACCCCTAAGCCCTCGGTGCTCTGAGATTAGTAAGGGATGGCTTAAGGTGGGAAGGTTGAGACCCAATTGTGACTGAAATATTTTGCTTGAGCAAAATTGTCATTGGACCATTTCCTTTGGAGTAGTGAATCCCTGCACATAACGAGTCCACGAGGGACGCTTTTCAAACTTTTCCGGCCCACCCACTGATCACAGAGCCCCGATGTCATCGGGATGACTTAAAGTGGGGCGCGGGTGGAAGGAAAACGCTGGGGCACCCTGCCCGCCCCCCACCCCGACTACTTCCAGGGCATGCAAAGCAATGTTTCAGGCCTCCCGTCCGATTGTGAGCAGAAACCTGGCAGGGGCTGGAATTGAAACAAAAGGGGGAAGGGGAGGGGAAAGGGATGGAAGGGGGTAAGGAGAGGACGCTGCTGCAGGTCCAGTCCTGCCGGTGGGGGGGTGGGTGGGTGGGGGGGTGGGTGGCCACTTCAATAGCAACTGATCCTTCTTTTGTCTCGGCAGGTAAGAAAAACTCCATTTTACTGCACAAAGTACAGAATGACCTCCACTCTGGTGCCTTCAACTATCAGGAGAGCGAGATCATCCAGCAGATCGTGCAACACGATCGAGAGATGGCACAGAGCGTCCAGAAGCCGGCTCCCACCGCCTCCACGCCAACCCCGGTCATGTGGACCCCGCTGGTCCAAGCTCCGCTGCAGACGGCGGCAGCCACCACGTCGGTGGCCATCGCTCTCACGCACCATCGCCCGTGCCTGTCGGGGGGCCTGTTCCAACCGCCGCTCTCCTTGCTCAGCCCCCTGGGTGGGGGGCAGCAGCCCGGCCAGACCCCCGGGCAGGGGAAGAAGGCGTCGTCGCCGCCGGGCTCCGCTTCCAGCACGCCGCCCTGCGCCGGCTCCCCGTCCGCCGCTCTGTTCCGCGCCCCCTCGCTGATCGGCCCCGCCCCCTCTCCCGGCCCCGCCCCCTCTCCCGGCCCCGCCCCCTCTCCCGGCCCCGCCTCCTCTCCCGGCCCCGCCCCCTCGCTGATCGGCCCCGCCCCCTCTCCCGGCCCCGCCCCTGGCTCCGGCTCCTCCCCCGGCCCCGCCCCTGGCCCCGGCCCCGCCCCTGGCTCCAGCCCCTCCCCCGGCCCCGCCCCCTCCCCCTCCCCCGGCCCGGCTCACCACCCGCGGGGCGGCTCCCCCTCGCCGGTCTTCGCCAGGTCCCCGCACCTCCGCTTCCCGGGCGGTGCCCAGCCCGCCGGCCCCCTCCTCCTCCAGCAGCCGCCGCCCCAGGTGGGGGTCCCCTCGCCCCCCCCCCTCCAAAGGCCGCGACGGGGGGAGGCGCTGAGCCGCTCGGCCGGCCTGCTGCTGCCGCCCCGCCCGGCCTGCTGGTCGCCGTCGGCGCGCGCGCCCCCCCGCCCCGCGGCGCAGCCAATCAGCGCGCTGCACAGCACGCCGCCGCGCGGGCGTCTCGCGCCGGACCTCAAGCCCATTTCGGCGTCCCAACCGTCGCTGGCGCCGCGCGAGGACAGAGTTGGCGAGCGGGGGACTCGACGTGAGCCGATGACTGCGGGATCTTTACCTCTGACGCGGGGTCCAACTCCACGATGTCAAGACAAAACCATCCCCCGCAAAGGATCAATAGGCTTTGGGTCTGATTTGGAATCTGTTCGATCTAAGCTTCCTTCTAACTTGTGAGGAAAGTAACAGGTCATGTATTATATACAATTATCTCTTCTGTATAACTGTGATTATTTTTTAGTTGATCTAGATTTGTGTCATTATATTATACATTTTATTCATACCTGGGGAATGGATAAACTGATGATGAAGAAGAGCAGCCTCTAACAGAAAGGGGGGGGGGGGGACACTTCTTTGGTCCCTTGGCGTCGGCGGTGGGACCACCGGGCGCCGACGGAGGCCAGGACCCCAGCGGAGGGTGACGCTGGAGCGCCCCCGGGCTTTCGGAGCCGGCGGCGGCCTTCACGAGGAGTCGAACCGAGTGAAGTCCCAAACCGGAAAAAAACCCCCACTTTGGTTATTAATGGTTGGCCGCAGCGCGTGGATGGATCTGGCGATGCCGGCATTTATTTATCCGTCACTGAATGGCATCCGTGGGTCTGGAATCACAGATAGTAGTTTTCCTTCTCTGAAGGGCATAGGGGTTTTATTTTTATGACTATCACTTTGACTAACTAATTCCAGATTTATTCATTTACTTGAATTTAAATTTTCCCAGCAGCCACGATGGGATTCAATCTCACACTGTGCTTATCGATAGTCTAGAATTCTGGCTGCTGGTCAAGTAATCAATCACTATGCTACTGAACCTTCCATTAGAATTAGACGATTGGCTCTGTGTAACTTCATGCTGTAACCATGACGGGAGACACTAATTGCAAGCAACTTTCTCTTCCCTTCTCACAAGGAAACATATTCCAAGTTGCTTCACAGGAGTGTTATCATACCAACATAAGGAGATGGTAACATATAATTTCTTGGATGGCTTTAAGGATCTTCTTAGAAGAAGTATCACAGCTCTATTCATTGCACTGCTAACAATAACTTTGGTCAAATAGTTGAACAGCCTTTGTGCTTTATCTCCACGTGCAAATTATTGGAATTAGCAATGGTTATACGATGATTCCAAAGTTGAAGCAGAGAAGGGTTGTCACCCACAAAGAACTACAAAATGCGCCATCTTAATCCCCACAGGAAGACGACATTATGTAAATTAAGAGCTTCGGAAGCAAATCCTTGCGTGGAGGTTTTTTTTGAGCAGAATGACCTGCAGTAAAATTGTTCAATGAAGTATTGTCTTGGTGAAGATACATTGCACCAAAAACTGCCCAAATTATGTCTCAATTTCTTACTAAATAAGATTTTATAATGTCAGTGAGACTGGAAGCAGGATTAACCAGTTCTCTTGATTGCTCCGATGGTTACTTTGTACCGCAGTATAAAGTCAAATGTTAAAGCAGAAGTTTCCAAACTTTTTCTTTCCACTGACATGACACCTTAAGTAATCCCTATGCAATAGGTGCTCTATGGGATTACTTAAGGTGGTATGTGAGGGGGGGGGGGGGGGGAAAGGTTGAGAACCCATGCTTTAGACCCAATTGTTATTGAAATATTTTGCTTGAGAAAAATTGTCATTGGCCCATTTCCTTTGGAGTTATGAAGCCGTGCACATAACGAGTCAATTAGGCACGATTAAAACAGGGGTTTTCAAACTTTTTCTTTCCACCCACCTTAAGCAATCCCTTACTAATCTCAGACCACCGATGACATAGGGATTACATAAAGTGGTATTTGAGTGGAAAGAAAATGTTTGAAAAACACTGCGTAAAAGTGACACGCTCAATCACCACTGTCCAGTTCTCAGCAGATCCCAGTCTGTGTGGTCTAACTGTCAATGGGTTCTTTGGACCAATATAGGGTATCCTAGGTTTGATCAAGGACATGCAACTGGAATGCATCGCCTGCAGTGATTAGATGTAGGAACAAGAACAGTTTTCATGCACTCACCTTGTATATAATGCAAAGTTAGTTGGATGAGACTCAATAAAGCCATTCTCAATCTCCTTTTGGCTATGACCCCCTTAGGACTCTGCTCAAAGTTTATGGGCCCCCTTTCCCTGAGTGGCAGTCAAGTTCAGGTTTCTTCCGTGCTTCTACCGATAACATTGTTCATTCAGGTGCCTTGCAATCATGTCTCTCCATCACAGATTCTGGCCCTATGAATTGTTGTTGTTGCCTTCCATGTTTCTAACCACGATATTAATCCATCTATTATTTTCATTCTCTATCGGCCTTTTTCCTTCCAGTTTTCTAGTTGTAACTAAATGTTCTAATGTATCTATTCACATGTGACCAAAGAATTTTGATTTTGCTGTTTTCGAATTCTTTTCGATAATGAACATTTTGTTTTCATTCTTTATAGAACTTCTTCATTTGTTCTTGTGTCCGTGTATAAGCGTAGCGTTCTTCTGAGAAACCTTAACTCTGCTGCGTTCAATCTTTTTATCCATTGCATTTGTGATGGTGCATGACTCTTAGCCATACATCACTGACAACAAAAAAAAAATTAAAAAATTTTATGATTTTAGTCCGTAGCCACCAAGAGGGAGGGGGGGAGGGGGGGGGGGGGGGAGAGGGGAAGAATATTGAGAATGGCTGCTCTATGATGGCTGACGCATAGGATGGCACAGGTAGCATAGCAGTTAGCGCAATGCTGCTACTGTGTCAGCGATCTGGGTTCCCACCCAGTGCTGTCTGTGAAGAGTTTCTATGTACTCCCTGTGACCTGAGTGGGTTTCCTCCAAGTGCTTCAGTTTCCTCCCATGTTCCAAAGATGTACTGGGTAGTTGGTTAATTGGTCACATGGATGTATTTGGGCGAAGGGGGCTCATGAGCTATTTGTGTGTGCCTTTGAGAGAGAATATTAGAGGGCTCAATTTTTTTTTAAATGATTTTACTAATATTCAGATAATAGTCTTTATTTTAAATTACAGAGATATCCTAATAAACAAAAGTAAATAGATTTGAACATTTCAATATTCAGAGGAGATTTATAGGGTCTTATTAATGAAACCTTACAAAGTGAGATACGTTCATTTAAGAAAAATTGGATGTGACTAGCAAGGCATGAACTATTATAAACTAGTTGTAATGAGAAAGGGAACTGATCAGATCAGATGTACATAAGCATTATTTTCCAGTTAAGGGATGGGAATTTTAAATTTCTATCTGTATTTCCCAGTTAATTGACCTAAGATATGGGGATTGTTGGCAAGGACAGCATGTGCTTCATGCTGCGCTTAAAGTAAAAACACAAAACTGTTGGAAGAACTCAGCAGGTCCCCTAGCGTCCATAGGAGGCAAAGATATATAACTCAGGACTGAAGTGTTGGTTATATACCCATGATTAGAGTGATAATACAAACTGCTAGAGAATTTAGTGGGCTGGGGAATGGGAAGTTGATGTTTTGGGTCAAGACCTTGGCAATGAGAAAGGGGAGGGAAGGCAGGTCATTATTAAAGTGGAGAGGGATAGGGGTTAGTGGATTGTAGCTGAACCTACATGGAGCCCCTTCCCCCTTTTCTTTGACGCTGCCTGTATTCCCTCTTCTTTCTCAGTCCTGAAGCAGGATTTTAACCCAAAGTAACAACTCTCTAATCCCCTCTGTGGATGCTGCCTGACTTCCTGAGTTCTTCCAGCATTTCTTCTTTTATTGGCAGCCTTGTGTTTACGGACAACTGAAGACCTTTGGTGGGTGAATAGAGTCATACACAATCTAGGCAGGTTAAGGAAGACAGGATTCCTGTATCTCACTGGTGAACCATTGGAATTTCTCTGACAAACTGATGGATTAACAATCTACCAGTTGCAATTTACTAATTTTTATCGTAGGCAATCTTGACATTTTTCTGCTTATATCTTGCAACATAACCACTGCACTATCACTCACTTCTATATAAGGAAGCCATGCATTCTTGCTCTTAATTAACAACTGGCTCTTCTAGAATAGGGCGGCATGGTTAGCGCAGCACTACCACAGTGTTAGCAACCCCGGTTCAAATCCAGCAGTGCCTGTAAAGGGTTTGTACGTTCTCCCCATGACCTGTATGGGTTTCCTTCCACATTCCAAAGATGTACAGGGAAGGAGTACGATTAGTCACATGGTGTAATTGGGCCAGAAGGGCCTCTTACCATTGCTGTATGTCTGAATTTTTAAAAAAACCAGAAACAACATGAACTCCACCCCATTCAAAAAAATATAATTATTTGATGGATTCAGTGGGCTATTAGACCTCCTTCTGCCTGTTTGATCCTGTGAATCTTTGTAATTAGATTAAAGAAAATTAGCTTATCTTCATTTGTTGGATAAAGTCAAATATCAAAATGAATTTCCTTACAATATAATTTTTAAAAAAATTTTAAACATGGTAACAGACTCAGCCCATGAACCCGTGCTACCCAATTAATCTATAACTCCTAGTGTGTTTTGAATGGTGGGAGGAAACTGGAGCACCTGGAGGAAACAAATGCAGACATGAGGAGATCGCACAAACACCTTACAGACAGCACAGGATTTGAATCCCAGTCCTAATTGCTAGGCTGTCACAGCATTGCGCTAACTGCTGCGCTATCCAAGCTGCCCTTAGAAGGAGAAAATTCAATCCCTGATGACTCAAAACATTTTTTCCCCTGTAATCCATTCACCTCACCTTTTCATCAATTCCTCCACCCTCTGCACTTGGTCCAATTAATCTCCCAACCAGCATGTTTTTGGGAAGGAACTAGAGGGAAGCCACGCAACCACAAATATAACATTCAGGAGATACCACTGATTATATATGTATATTGCAGTTTGCTCAATATCTTACTGCATCCCTACCAGGGCAATGAAAGTAGAAATTAAATAAAGTTGCTCATTTTCCAGTGAAATACAAACAAGAAAGGAATTTATTTGCACTTGAAATTGGATGGAGAAACAAACTGTTATTCATCATTTTAATCATTCACCGTCGATCACAGCCAGACATTCATGTCTGGAATGAATGTGATCATCTTCCCATATTATCACCAGGATTTCCTCACAAGCCATAGTTTTAGAATGAAGGTATTATCAATAAAGACTGTCAAATGTTTAATCAAGAGGTATGTAGGTCAAATGTAGAGTGTGCTGTATACACAAACCTTGAATATTTTAGAATAAGCAACAACTGTGTGTTTATATTCTGCATAATATTGGTTATGATGAAAACACTTTGGAAGGATCATTGATTTATTTGGCCTTGCTTTATTTTATAGGGTCTTATTATAAAAGTGCATGGTACGACCACGGAGATATTGGGAGTTGTGTTTTAGCATAATTTTTGTGGAGCGGACCTGCCGAAGATTTTATTTAACCTCGTGACGTTCTCCCTAACTGGGTTGAAAATTAAACTGTGTTTACACTATGGACGTACCATTGGTTTGATAGGCGGTAATATAGGCTTACCTCCACTGCTGGAGAATGGTGCTTCTGGACAAGGGCCATGTGTGCACAAAAAAACATTCCCCCCCCCCCCCCCCCCCCACATGCCATTCCTGACTTGGAAATGTACCATTTCTTTGCCATCACCACGTCAAAATCCTGGGATTACCCATTAAAGACACAGTGGGAGGACCTTCACAAGAGGGTCTGGTCACCGAACAGGAAGGATGCAGAAGCCATGTGGAGCTTTACTGGAAGTTACCTGGATTGGAAATTATGTCTTCTGAGACAAGGTTAGCAGAGCTTGGGCTTTTCTCTTTGGAGAGAAGGATGGCAGGTGATTAATAGACGTCAACAAGATTATGACAGCCATAAATAAGATAGACAGCCAGCGAACATCTCTACAAAGTGAAGGGAGGAAAGTTTAGGGGAAACATCAGGGTTAGGTCTTTTACACAGAGCTGTGGGTGGCTGGAATGCATTGCCAGGGGTCGTGTTGGAGGCTGGAACAATAGGAGCATTAAAGAGACTCTTGTACAGGCACATGGATGAAAGTAAAATAGAGGGTAATGAGGTCGGGAGAGTTCAGGGTTTTAAAAAATATACAAGGATCAGCATAAGATCGTGGGCCGAGGTGCCTGTAATATTCTAAGAAATATCGAGGTGGCTCATACCATAATTCTTTCAGGGAAAATTAGGGATCGGCAATAAAACTTGCACATACCAGCATCATCCTGCAAAAAGAGAATAAATGAAATAAATTGTGGAGCAGCATATTTAGCGTAGTGGGTAATGCCACGCTGATACAACACCGGCAACCAGGGTCCGAATCCGGCGCTGTCTGTAAGGAGTTTGTACATTCTCCCTGTGGCCTGTGTGGGTTTCCACCGGGTGCTTCGGTTTCCTCAGGACGGGGTTGGTGGTAGGTCAATTGGGTGTCACAGGCTCATGGGCCGAAAGGGCCTGTTATCATGCTGCCTGTATAAATGTTTTTAAAAAGCTTTGGTAGACCATGCAGAGAGTGGAGTGTGTTCCTGTTACTAGGATTTGTGAAATGGAGAGTACAGAGATGGAGAGTAGGAGAGTAGAGTGTGTTCCTGTTACTAGGACTAGTGAAATGGAGATTAAATCCCTGTGTGTTCACAAAATATCCTACCCATTGAATTTAAAGCAGTACTTATTCTTTGGAAAGGAATGCAAAAATTGCAGGAAAAGGCCTTAGCATTGACATAAATAGCTAATTTTTCTCTTTTCCTTTTAAGTTATTCAAACAAAAGGAAAAAGAAAATGATACTTCATGCATTGTTATTCCTCATTAAGGTTTGCAAAGGTTGATTGCTGGACTTTATTTGACCCTTCAGTAAACTGCAATTACTGTATATTGTACTATAATTGCAGCCACTAAAGGGTTCAATGGAGAAACATACTATAAAGTGTTTAATTACTGGTCCAAATGATCCCATGACATGAATGATACAAGATCAGCCTTCCTTTGTTGTCTCAATTCCATAACTGGCGTCATTCAGGAGTCCATTTTGAGCATCACATCTCTCGACACAATAGTGTTCAATTACCCCAGAACATTCATCTATGTAGTGGCCAAGAAATCATAAATATTTAAGACGAGCAAATTAGGTTGGCAATTTGCATTAAAAACTCATTGGGCAAGGAGTACTGTCTGCATTATTCCTTCTGAACCATTATAACAGTCTCTTAGGTTAATAATTCTTGGACTCTTGTTGAGAATTGTAAATGTGCTTTGAGAAGGTGTCCAGCAGTTCTTTAGATTTCGGTCAATCCGAAACTGCTTGATACCCACCTATTATGAATCATCTTCTGCACCAATAACGTAGAAATGGGTTTCTGTAATCCAGATTTCATTGGCGTTCATCTGAAAGATGTAGAACAGTAAAATACAAAAAATACAAATATCAGCCACACTGATGAGCAAATTTCCAGACACACTAGTCCCCTTTTTATTCCCTGGCATTCCTATTAACTTCTCCCACCCATCTATATGCCAGTGACAATTTACAGTGGCCCTTTAACCTACCAACCTTCATATCTTTGGGACACGGGAGAAAGCTGGAGCCCCCAGATGAAGCCCCATGCCGTTACGGGGAGAACGTGCAAACCCCAACCGGAGGTTAGGATCAAACACTGTGACACTGATTTCCAATTTAGACCCTCAATCATGAGTCCTCTTTTTTTCCTGCCCATTTCAGACATCTTCACAATTCTCCAGGAAATTTAACATTTTAGTGATTTATTTACAAGAGAATGGATGTTTCCCCAAAATATGGAGGCACTTAAGTGGGCAGAACAAATATTGGAATCCTGAAACCAGAGAGAAGTTTTGTTCAACAGGGCAGATAGCATCTGTGGAAAGTTAACATACGGGTTGATGCCTCTTCATTAGAGAATCATGTAAGGTTGGTGAATGTCCTGAAGTACATTTATGAATCAGACAGATACTTAAAAGAGTGTTGTGATTCTATGGTCACCAAGGTAATTCCTCGATTACCTTGGAAGGAGTCACATTCATGTGTCTAAATCAAGGTATTAGAACTTTGGCTGATTATCTAGTAAAGTAGATAGGTTCGTAAAGAGAGCTTTTTTGGCATATTGGCTTTCATAAATTAAAGTATCGAGTATAGGAGCTGGGATGTTATGGTAAATTATAAGTCATTGGTGAGGCCTAATTTGGAGTATTGTGTGCTGTTTTGGTCACCTAACTACATAAGATTGAAAGAGCACTGAGAAGATTTACTAAGATGTTGAGACTTCAGTAACTGAGTGAAAGGGAAAGGTTATTCCCTCGAGCGTAGAAGAATGAGGGTAGATTTGATAGAGGGATTGAAAATTGTGAAAGGGAATAGACAGAGTAAATATAGGTAGGCATTTTCCAGAGAGTAGGTGAGATACAAACCGGAGGACATAGTTTTGCCTTTATTTTATTTTTTTTTATTTTTTTTATTTTTCACACTATGAACCATATTGACCAAAATACACATAAATATTTCCCTCTTGAATGTACACAGTGTCATTTTGCCTTTATTTTCTGAAGAGAAGGAAATTGACCTGAAAACTGAGGTTTTTAAAGTAATTAATAAAGTTGATATAGTAGCTCAACTCCAATCAAATGACATTTGATTTAAATCAGGGATGAGCTAAATGTTACACTCTGCATTAGTTGTAATGGGATGGAAATGGGACGATTGAGAGGAGATTAAGGAGAGATTGGAGGGAGATTGAGTGAAGACTGAGGTGCAAATGGGGGAAGATTGAGGAGAGAATGTGGGGCACTCTTGGCAAGGCCGTTCAGGTACCCACAACTCTGAGTAAAAAAAACAACACTGATGTTTCCCCTAAACTTTCTATCTATCATGTTTATCTCATTCTTTCTCCGGATTCTCATTCCATTCATCTTATCACTCCACCACATACCTAGTCAGTGCCTCCATTGCATTATATCTGTCTCTGTCTCCTGGTTGTCACGCTTTTTTCCAGACCTGTTCTTCTATCCTAATTTTTTTCAGTATGAAACATTTCTTTCTCACTTTTTTTGTCCCAGTCATGACAAAAGACCAATGACTTATGGACGCTGCATGACCTGTTGAGTTTCTCCAGCACTTTTGTATATTAATGATTTAAAGGGGCTCTGAGAGACACAGAGGGCAATAGCTATTGGGAGAGGTGAAGAAATGGGTATAATTACAACATTTAAAAATATTTAAAAGGTTTGTGGATGGGAAATATTTAGAGGGACAAATGCAGGCAATGGCACGAGCTCCAGTTTCCTCCCCCTATTTGAAATGTACCAGAGGTGTAGGTTAATTTGGTGTAAATTGGGTGGTACGGGCTTGTGGACCAAAATTGCCTGTTACCGTGCTATGTGTCTAAATTTAAAATTAACGAAAAAAACTATATTGAAAAATGGCATCACATACAACCGAAAGATTTATTCTTTTTTTATTTTTCCAGCAGACGAGGCAGAATTAACACTTTTTGGCAGTGCAAAATAAAACCAGATTCAACATACACATGTAAACAAAGAAAGAAATGTAAACAAACTGAATGCGCAATACAGAGCAAAGAATAAAATGCAAAAGTAAGATCCTTAAATAATGTCTAAATTAAATTAGAGTGTCTGCTGGGCGTTGTGGATCCTTGATGATCGCTCCTACTCTCTGATGGCAATGTTCCCTGTGAATGTTCTCAATGGTGGGGAGGGTTTTACCCTCGATATCCTGTGGTGTGTCCATTACCTTTCAGTGGGGCTTTATACTTAGAGGTATTGTGTCCCCCTACCAGACTGTGATGAAGCTGGTCAGCACACTTTCCACTACACATCTGTTGAAATTTGCCAGGGTTTCTGATGTCATACCGAACCTCTGCTATCTCCTGAGGAAGTAAAGGCGCTGACATGTTTTCTTCTCAACGTCATTAGTGAGTTGGTTCCAGGAAAGATCCTCTGAGATAGTGACTCCAAAGAACTTAAGCCCTCTCCGCCTCTCTCTGATCCCCAAATGATCACTGGATTTTACATTTCTGGCTTTCCCTACCTGACGCCAACAATCATCTCCTTGGTTTTGGTGACATTGAGTGTGAGGTTGTTGTTGGTGCACGAGGAATTGAGCTGAAAGATTTGTGGGTATTTGATCGGCAGCCATTCCCACTCCTTGTTTTGCTTATGTTTGTCTGGTTAAGCCAATTATCCTCTCTCTCTCCTGCTAAATATTGTCCTTCTGGTCCTCACAAGCCTTTACTTCTCCCTGTTGTATCCAAGGCAGCATAGTTAGCGTAGCAGTTAGCGCATCGCTGTTACAGCACCAGAGAACGAGACCAGGGTTCGAATCCTACCACTATCTGCAAGAAGTTTGTATATTTTCCCTGTGTCTGCCTGGGTTTCCTCTGGGTGCTCCGGTTTCCTCCCACCCTTCAAAACATATCAGGGGTTGTAGGCCAGTCAGATGTAATTGGGTGGCACAGGCTCATAGGCTGAAAGGGCTTGTTACCATGCTGTATGTCTAAATTTAAATTTTAAAAAAGCATTAAACATTTTAAATAAAAAAAATTTTTTAGATATACCGCATGGTAACAGGCCATTTTGGCATACGACTCCATGCCACCCAATTTACACCCATTAACCTACTCCCACGGTACATTTCAAACGGTGGGAGGAAACTTGAGCCCCCATGAAAAACCCACGCAGACAAAAGGAATTCGTACAAATTCCTTACAGATGTATGGGATTCAAACCCCAGTAAGGTCGCGAACACTGGCGTTATGAAGGCATTGCACTAAATACTACGCCAACTGCGCTGCCATTGAAGCTTCCTTGGAGCTGCGTTTTTCTAGCTATCCAAAAGGCACCCTGCCAATGTATCTCGGGTCGTCCAGTAGATTTCTGACGATGAGGCTGAAAGGAAAGCAAAGAACTTCTCCATCCTAGAATTTGAACATAATAAAGCATCCTCACAATCTCAATCCAAGGAACTATTTACCATCTCCAAACTTTCTTTCTTTCTGCACTCCACATCTTGCTGCATGTAATTCCATTTGCTCAATGCTTGATTGCCTTTGTAGCTCTGAACATAACGGTCACCCATTTCAAACCCTCATTTCTCAATCCATAACATGGTTGGCTTGGCGGCTAGTGCAACGCCTTTACAACGTCAGCGATCAGGGCCAGACTTGTGTTTGAGTCCCACGCTGTCTATAAGGTGTCTGTACATTCTCCCTGTGTCTCCGTGGGTTTTCCCCGGCGGCTCCGGTTTCCTCCCACCGTTCAAAATGTACTGGGGGTTTAGGTGAACTGTGGATAAATTGGTCAGGACGGACTCATGGGCCAAAATGGCCTGTTACCGTGCTGTATGTCTAAATAAATAAAACTCATGTTAATGCACAGTAAATGAATGGAAGCAACATTAATTGTATACTTTTGCAGAGAGTCTTGATATCCAGTAGTTTATGAGAACATTAATTTGTACAGTATTTTGTGATATTGTTCAAGTATAAACAGTTACCAATGTTATATAATGCGTTGTTTTTCTTAATGTACAAAATACGCTATATATCTTTTGCAAATTGTATCTTTTGGAATATGAAAACTAAATTATAAAGTGGGTTCTTTACATGGTTTTACAAAGAGGAAGCCAGGAGCTGTATGTACTTGTAGCAGGCACTGTAACACTATACAGGAATACCCCGCTTTGCAAATACTCACTTTTACGCTTTTACGAAGAAACCTGTGTTCGCTATCCAAAAGAAAAATTTGAATGAGTTTTTCGCTTTTACGAAAATAGCCTTCGCTAATCGTGAATGGGTCTTCGCTTTACACCATTTCGGCTTACGAAAGGTTTCATAGGAACGCTCTACTTTAATAAAGCGGGGTATACCTGTATTATAACATATTTATAATGGTCAATGGAATTGGGTTTGTATGTTTATATAAGGCAGTGATTTTCACCCTTTTTATTTCCACTCACATACCACCTTAAGTAATACTTTACTAACTACAGAACATAGGATGTCATAGGTGGTATGAGAGGGGAAATAAAGTGGTTGACAACCACTGATATAAGGATATGACGACAAAAATGCATTGCTTTCTCTCCCTTGAGGTATGCTGATTGCAATCGTTTCCACCAACTACAATCACTTGTGACAAAAATTCAATGTGAAAATAATGTTAGTTTGTCAATATTTTTTTCTTAAATATGGATGACACCAGATAAAATGAGAGATGGATTTGGGCCAGAATGGATAAGAATGATTTTCTTTGTTTAGTCAGTTGTGATAGATCTGGTAAGCAGTACCTTCAAATTGTAAGTCCCCTCATAAGCTACCTGTCATGAGGATCTCAGCAGCTCGCATTAGAATCATTCCTCAGGCTCAGTCATAACTATCAATGTCTCTGATGGTCACATATCATTGCCTTGACTGAATGCTCATGTAACCAATATCTTCCACTAGATAAAAACTCCAATCAATACCAGTTTCCCTATTCTTTTCCTGATCCTGCCAATATTACAACAGCGATTAAAAAAATCAGCCCCTTGATCTCTGATAAAACAAGAAATTTTTCTTTGAGAAGCGAGCTTTAAATAGGTCAAAGGCAAAAACAGGTCGATCTCTCAGTTGCCCTATTAGATTTCAACAAGCTTCAGGTCTATTTAATTTTCTTTTTATAGAACGTTGACAAAATTGGCACTAAATGTAATTGGTAAAACTTTTAATTTCTTCCTATAAAAGTAAGAAAGAGCAACATAAAGCCTGTTCAGCTTCTGAATTAGAACGGATTGGTTAGGGTTCCTGTTTGCTCCCACCCGTGAAATGTACAGGGATTGCAGATTGATTGGTGTATTTGGACTTCACGTGGGTCGGAAGGGCTCGTTACTGTGCTTCACATTCAATTTTAATTTTAAAAACTATTGATCCAACAATACTCAATTTTTCAGTCCATTCAGAATACATTCAGTTGTTGTGGCCATCAACGTTCTGAGAGCGACCATCGAGAAAGGTGTTGGTTAAGACTGATCCTCAGGGAGGCCATTTGTCATGGGGGAAAATGTTGGCAAAAATACAATCTGCTAGAGGAACTCAGCGAGTCCAGTGAGTGCGGGAAAAGAATGCTTCATCAAAAAGATTCATCTTTATTAATCTTTTCCCCCACTTTTGCTGCTCGTCCTGCCAAGTTCCTCTAGCAGATTGTGTGTTTGTTTGCCCCAGATTCCATCATCTCCACTCATGCATCTCAAGACTTCCATTGGGATTATGGGTTGGTTAAAGTTTAAGTAAGTAAAACACTTTTGAAGTGCAGCTGAGTTTGCCCCCAGTTGGAAAGCACGTTCCCTCATCATCCATATTTCCCAGTGCCATGTCTCCATCACCGGTCCAATTCACCATCAGATCTCCATCCAGACAAAGGCTAATGCAGGCCATCACAGATCATAAAAAGCAAATATGATCAAGGAAGAAAGATGAGAAAAGAATGTTGATTTTATTCTATGATGCTGGGAGTAATTTGACTTTACTGTAAATCATACAGATGTATTTATATCAAATCATATATACCTTGCAGTATTAGCATTTTAGAAATTTCGTACGACTAATGTCATCCTGCCTTAGTGACTGATCAAAACGATGCCGTTTCTAGTATAGCTCATGGAGTTAAGACCTGTGATGGTTGAACAAAGCGCTTAGCTATTCAATATTGACAATAATTTTTCCAACAATGCATTTTGTTTTTGAAGGAGGGGGGACAAAATCTCTATCATGGGGGAATTAAAGTAATCTGCTGTTCTTATTTAATCAGTTAAACCGCTGATACTTTCTCGTAAAAATGCACATTCTGTTGACAGAAAGGAAGAGAGCTGCAGTTTCAATATCACCTCATGGATTTTTATTTACCTGTTTGATGTAGAATAAAATGTATTTGAACAAATAAGCGAATGTAAATTCTTAGCTTGTTTATTACAATAAACACACAATTAAAACGTGTGCCGGAGTGATTCCTTCTCTTTTCAGTTACAGCCGAGGAATGTTGGAGAATGGCTCACACGGTGGCAAAAGGGCAGAGGGGCAAGGGCGTATCGAAGAGATAAAATGAGAGAGATGCCTGATTGGAATGCAATGCCAGGGATGGTGGTGGAGGCTGGTGCAATAAAGACATTCAAAAAACTCTTAGGTAGCCATGTGGAGGGTTATGGGTGTGAGGGAGGGTAGGGTTAGATTGTTTAGACTAGGTTTACACAGGTTGGTACAATTACATAGCGCGGCACGGTACAGCGCCAGCGATCGAGACCAGAATTCGAATCCCGTGCTGTCGAAGGAGTTTGTACATTCTCCACATGTCTACGTGGGTTTTCTCCATGGGCTCCGGTTTCCTTCCACCCTTCAAATCGTACTGGGGGTTGTAGGCTAATGGGCCATAAATTGGGCAGCATTGACTCGTGAGCTGAAATGGCCTGTTACCATGCTATATTTCTAAAAAATAAGACGTTGTTAGCTGATGAGCAGTAGTGTGCTATCATGTTCTAAAATGATTGTGTATTCACGGCTATGTCAAGCTTCTCAAATTGTCCATAAAGGTACCACATGTTATTGCTTATACTTGCACTTGTTCTAGGCCTCAGTACTGCGCATTATTCTTCCTCTCTGGGACTCTCTTGTCTCTATTTCTCCTCTCCGGAGCTCAGATATAAAATGAAAATCAAAAACCTGCAAATGGTAGAAATAAAACAATACAGCACAGGGAACAGACCCTTCAGTCCATGGTCTTCACCAAACGGGAAGCTAAATTAAACTAAATCGTTCCTTCTGCACATCATCCATATAACACCTTCATTTCCTCTAAATTCATGCATTTATCTGGAAACTTCTTAAATATTTCTATCATGTCTGCATCCACCACTACCTCTGGCAGCCCATTCCAGGCACCCACCACTCAGGATTTATTGTCAGAACAAGTCATGAAATTTGGTGTTGGGCAGTAGCATCAGAGGGCAAACGTTCAGATTATGACCATCTGATAGCATTACTATAGATTTAAAAAATTAAAAATAGTAGTGCACAAAAAGTAAAGCAGGAATCTGATGGCAGCGGGAATGTACTCTGTGGAGAACAATACTTGCCTAGCAATCTCTTTAAAACATCAGGTATAACACCTCATATTCTGTCTGGGCACCCTGATGCCATAAATATCGACCTCTCCAGTTTCCATGACTGCCTCCTACCCACCCACCCCTCTCCTGTTTCTCTCCTTTCCTATCCCCAAGTATCCTTTCCTCCAGCTCTGCTAACACTGAGCTAACCCCCTCCTCCCCTGATCAATTCCCAGCTTTTCTCACCTGCCCTCCTATCCTGGACAACCTATGGCTTCTTGCTATTGAGCTATGCTCTTTCCCCTGCCTCTTTTCCCCCTCCTTTTTATTCAAACGCCTGCCTGCTTTTTGCTCATACCTTGATGAAGGGCTCAGGCCTGAAATGCTGGTTTTATATCTTTGCCTCCTATGGACGCTGCGAGACTTGCTGAGTTTCTCCAGCACTTTTTCATGCATTTCCTTTCAACCTAGCTCCTCTCACCTTAAAATGTGTGTGCTCTGGTGTTGGAGGACGTGTATTTAGAAATCTGGAGTAAAACACAAAATGCTGGAGAGATTCAGCATCTGTGGCGAGAATAGAGTTTACGTTTCAAATTGACATCTTTTCAAAATAATTCTTTTCTCTTTGCAACCACCAAGTGACAATAATGCAGCGCTCCTGTGGGCTAATTCTGTCTCCAAATCTCCCAACAGAGGCTTTGAATAAATTCAAGGAACTTTTCAGTTTTAACCTGGAAATGTTTTTAAATGAACTCCTATGGTAAATTTGGAAATTATCAACAGTATGGCAGATGGGTCCCTGAGAAACCTGTGGCGTGTATCCTGCTTTCTCTGTGTGCTTTTTTTTTAACATTTCAGATTTCCTGTTGTCTTCCTTTGGTCTGCTGTGAGAGATTGCCTCTGACTACTCTCAGCTCAGATGGAGATCATCATGTGAGCTCACTGCTTTCTTTATCATTCAATAAGGTTGCTGTTTCAAATCACCCTGAGCCCATTTCACCGAACTGTAGAGCACAGAAAAGTCCCTTCATCCCAACTTGTCTATAATGGGATTCTGGGCTCCTCATTGCTCTGCATTTGTTTCATTTACTTAGAATTTATGGTCATGAACATGTCATGAAATTCAGTGTTTTGCGGCAGCGTCACAGGGCAGACTTTCATATTATAACCATCTTACAACATCACTATAAAAAATTAAAAATAATAGTGTACAAAAATTAAGGCAATGTCTTTGATTCATTGATTATTCAGGAATCTGATGGAAGTGGGAAGAAGCTGTCCTTGTGCCATTGAGTGCTCGTCTTCAGGCTCCTGTACCTTTTTCCTGACAGTAGCAGAGTGAAGAGGGCATGGCATAGGTGGTGTGGGTCTTTGAGGATAGAGGCTGCATTTTTAAAGCACCTCCTCTTGTAGACGTCTTCGATGGAGTGAAGTCTGGTGCCTGTGATGTTGCAGGCCAAGTTAACAACCCTCTGGAATTTATTCTTGTCCTGAGAGTTGGTGCCTCCATACCAGGAAGTGATATAACCACCCAGAATACTCTTCACGGTACATCTGTAAAAGTTTACAAGACATACCAAATCTTCTCAGACACCTCACAAAGTATAGCCTCTGGTGAGCCTTCTTTAAAATGAACATTTTCCCAAGGATATTATACCTATTTCAGGCATTGCCAATACACTTGACAGAGAAATTCTTCAAGGAGTTAAAGAAAATAATGAAATTTTTATGGAAAGGGGGGAAACCGAGGATAGCACTAGATAAATTAACAGAATGGTATAAACAAGGAGGCTTACAACTGCCAAACTTTAAAAATTATTATAGAGCCGCACAATTAAGATACCTATCAGATTTTTATCAAACAAGGAAAAAGCCAGATTGGACTAGATTAGAATTAGATAAAATAGGGGAAAAGATACCTGAACACATATTATATAAATGGGATGAAAAATTGGTACAACGTAGGAGTTCTCCAGTATTACATCATCTACTCAATATTTGGAAAAAGATTCATGTAGAAAGGAATAAAACAAATTACCAGTTACCAAAACTAATATTGATGCAAAATAAGTTACTCCCTTTTACAATAGATAACCTTTCCTTTAGAGAATGGGAGAAAAAAGGGTTCAAAAGAATAGAAAATTGTTTTTCAGGAAATAGATTATTATCCTTTGAACAAATGAAAGATAAATACAATATAACTCAAGATACAGTGCTGGCATATTACCAATTGAGATCCTACTTGAAGGACAAATTAGGAAGCAGTCTGAGTTTACCAGAGGGAAGTAACTTTGAATATGTGATTACAGATACAATGACAATCAAAAGATTTATAACAAATATGTATATTAAACTGCAAGAAAAGGAGAATGAGGAAACAAATGGTAAAACTAAACAAAAATGGGAACAAGATTTAAATATAAAGAAGGAAACATGGGAGAAATTATGTTCTGGAACGATGAGAAATACAATAAATACGAGGTTACGTATGATACAATATAACTGGATACACAGGCTATACATTACACCTCAAAAGTTAAATAAATGGGACCCAACAGTATCTGATAGATGTTTTCGATGTAAAAAAGAAATGGGAACAACAATTCATGCAATCTGGACATGTGAGAAAGTAGAAAAATTTTGGGAAGATCTAAACCAAATATTAAATAAAATTACAGAAAACAATATACCAAAAAATCCAGAGATCTTCCTCCTAAGTAACATAAAAAACAAAGAATTTGGAATTGATTTGGATGGTGCACAAAAAAGATTTGTTAAGATCGCTCTAGCCATAGCAAAAAAATGTATTATGTTAACCTGGAAATTGGAAGATAATTTGAAAATACAACAATGGTATATAGAAATGAATAAATGTATTCCATTAGAAAAAATAACGTATAGTTTAAGAAATAATATTGAAATATTTGAACAAATATGGGAGCCTTTCATGAAACACAATAGAGAAAACCTACCGGGACATTCACTACCTAAATTAATGAAAGGAGAAGGAAATGAAAAGAATTGACTCAGTGGAATTTCTTGTTTATTTTTATTGAATGACAACATTGTTTGACTGGTTTAATGTATCTTAGATTTTGTACTTTAAATGGATGGGGGGGAGGTAGGGAGGGTGGGATGGGAGGAGGGAGGGGGGGAGAAAATGACACTGTATATATTTGAAAAGGAAAATGTATGTATCATGGTCAATGTGGGTTATGGTGTGAAAAATAAAATTTTTTTTTAAAAAACGTGGAGGCTCCAGGACAGATCCTTGGAGATGAAGTTCTTGGCCCTGTCCACTACTGACTTCCTTCTGAAGTCCACTATCCTTGGTTTTGGTGACGTTGAGCACCATTCAACGAGCTGACCTATCTCCCTCCTGTACACTTCTTCATTACCGTTTGTGATTCTGCCGACAACTGTGGTGTCATAGGTAACACTGGAATTGTGCCTGGCCACACAATCATGGGTGTGTCCTAAGTCCAAGTATTATAATTATACTGGCTTCCACGACTTCCTCTAGCAACTTGTTCCGAGTGAGACAAGGGAGGGATCACTGAATTGCTCTTGGCATGTTTTGAAACAGCTACCCAATCGAATTCTACTTGTCTGCCTCTCTCTCCTGATCATCCATTATTTTTCACTTTTATCGTATTAAAAAAACAGGGTTTAATTTCAGAAGGCTGCAATGTAATGAATATGTAATGATGTGAGTTCCATTGTTGTCATCCTCTTTCCAAACCTGATTTAATGATCTTTTAAAAGCTTGATCTCCAAGCCCGACCTTGCTGGCATAGCTATATCCCATATGTGAAACTCAATCCTACCATTGTCCTTTGAATCAACATTTTAGATGGAACTTTCAATTACAAATGTTCCGTCCACAATTATAAGTATCTGCTGATTTTTCAAATCCAGGTAACAACATGCAAAATTATCTTTAGCTTCTAGCTGAGTCAGTGGCAAAAATTGTCTGAAACTTAGCGCATTTGATTTGATTTGATTGCTTCCACCGTCAGCTGTCACTTGACCTCGATTTTACACGTCTGCCAACATCTCGTTACCCAGACCTTTTGTTGTACGATAACATTAAATCTAAGATTTATACAATCAGTGTGGATTACCAGAAATGGGATTTTGTCTCTGGGTAATCGCATGATAATTGTATAGGATGAGTCTTGCCATGAATCAGATAGGGTTAGTTACAGCATTATTCTGATTCTTAAAGCCTTGAAGATGCACTTTACATAAGACTTGGTACGGACTGATAATTTAGCTGAAGTATTAATACCTTTATTCTTAAAATGTTTCCAATATTTCAGGTTAATAGAGACCTGCACCAAATCAAACTCCATAGTTTCTGTTCTTGTTGAAAGACTGGTAACATTTTTATTTTTATACTACTTAATATTCATGGATTAGTCCATCTCTGGCAACACTCTCCCCTTGATCTCTCAGTCTCCATCTCTACATTTTCTATAAAACCACTAACTTCCAGTTACCTCAACTACACCTCCTCACATCCTGTCCCATGTAAGGATTTTATTCCTTTCTCTCAATTCCTCCGTCTCCATCGCAGCTGTTCCCAGGATGAAGTCTTCCAATCTCTGGATACCTAATATTCACCAAACAAGAAGCTAAATTAAACCAAATCTCTTTCCTGTACCAAAACCAACAAGGTCAGGTCAGATACAGCAATGAGCTCTCTGAACCCTTCTCCATTAACAACGGCGTGAAGCAAGGCTGCGTTCTCGCACCAACCCTCTTTTCAATCTTCTTCAGCATGATGCTGAACCAAGCCATGAAAGACCCCAACAATGAAGACGCTGTTTACATCCGGTACCGCACGGATGGCAGTCTCTTCAATCTGAGGCGCCTGAAAGCTCACACCAAGACACAAGAGCAACTTGTCCGTGAACTACTCTTTGCAGATGATGCCGCTTTAGTTGCCCATTCAGAGCCAGCGCATGACGTCCTGTTTTGCGGAAACTGCCAAAATGTTTGGCCTGGAAGTCAGCCTGAAGAAAACCCCAACCCACCAATTTTCCCTTGCAACCGCTGCAACTGTGCCTGCCTGTCCCGCATCGGACTTGTCAGTCACCAACGAGCCTGCAGCTGACGTGGACATACCCCTCCATAAATCTTCATCCGCGAAGCCAAGCCAAAGAAGAAAATATGGAAACTCCTTAAACGTTTCTTGTCTGTTTCCACCAGTATCTCTGGCCACCACTCTCTTGTTTCACACATCTTTAAACCTCAGGAACAACACAACATATTCTGCCTGGGAACTCTCCATCCAGACAGCATTAAGATTGCCTTCTCCAGTTTCTGTTAGGCCCCTCCTCCCTACTCTCTCTCTCTCTCTCTCTCTCTCTCTCTCTCTCTCTCTCTCTCTCTCTCTCTCTCTCACATTCTCTCTCTCCCTCACACTCTCTCTCTCTCAAACTCTCTCACACACACTCTCTCTCACACACACACTCTCTCTCTCACACACACACTCTCTCTCACACACACACTCTCTCTCTCACACACACACTCTCTCACACTCTCTCACACACACTCTCTCTCCCCCTCTCTTTCTCTCACACACTCTCTCTCACCCTCTCTTTCACACACTCTCTCACCCTCTCTTTCTCTCACACACACTCTCTCTCACCCACACACACTCGCTCTCTCCCCTCTCTCTCTCCCACTCTCCCCTCTCCCTCTCACACTCTCTCCCTCTCTCTTACACACAAACACTCACATACTCTCTCCTCTATCTCCAGCCCTCCAGCTCCCCATTACCTTCCCTCTCCATTCAGAGAGCTACGCCCTCCGTCTATCACTTTCCAGCTTTCTTCTCTCTTGCACTCCCACCTATATCCGCCTGTGTTCCTTCCCCAACCTTTTATTTCAGGGGCCAGCTGCTTTTTTTTCTCATATCTTGATGAAGGCCTCAGGCCCTAATAATGGTTAAGTATATTTGCCATCATGAGCACTTTGTTACTTGCTGAGTTTTTCCAGCAACTTTGTATATTCACATTCATAAAAGTGGTCCTCAACCTTTTAATCCATAACAAACCCATGGATTATCAGTGAGGAAGGGAGTGGGTCCTGGCAAGCATGAGCCCCTTTGGAATCTTGTTTTGTTTCAGTGGGAAAATTTTTTGAAGAATTTTCTTGACACATCTTTTACCAATTGCTTGTTTATTATTTCAATGCTATCTGTTGTCACTGGAGGGCAACCAGTAGCAAACCTCAGATGGCCAGTGGACCGCAGAGCCTCCACAACCACCTAAAGGGTCCCGACTGTTCATTTCTCTCCATGGATGCTGCCTGACCTACTAAGTCCCCTCAGCTTCGCTTTGTTCACATCCGCAGGTTGTGTTTGTCTGTCACACAATATTTTTAAAAAGAGTTTTGTTGATATTTTACAATAAAAAGTTGAATACAATTATAAAGTGTGCTACAAGATCTAAAAAATTACAATAATGATTATAAGTACAAGTTCCAAAGCGCACTCAATATAATAAAATACAGTACAACTCTGATTAGCCGAAAAGGTCACGACCGGGCCCATTTCGGATAAACGGTTTTCTCAGAGAACCAATCATTTTTTAAAAGTAGCCCGGTAGCAGGAGCAAATCAATAACAACAAACAAGGTAAGGCTTCTTAAGCATTAAAATAAAATTTAATTCTCACCCCCCAAAAAAAAATGCTGGCCACTGACATTTCCCCATTGAGGCCCTTGCTGCCGCCGGGAGCCTGAGGTCCGCTGCTGCCGATGCTGGGAGCCCACAATCTTGGTTTTGCTGACGTTGAG